>NC_082711.1:18569047-18942797 GCF_030144855.1 Hypanus sabinus
CTTAAACTCGCAGAAACCCGGTTCCCACACTGATCTTAAACTCACAGAAACCTGGTTCCCACACTGATCTTAAACTTACAGAAACCCGGTTCCAACACTGATCTTAAACATATAGAGACCCGGTTCCCACACCAATCTTAAACTCACAGAGACCCGGTTCCCACAGCAATCTTAAACTCACAGAGACCCGGTTCCCACACCCATCTTAAAGTCACTGAGACCTGGATTCCACACTGATCTTAAACTCACAGAAACCTGGTTCCCACACTGATCTTAAACTTACAGAAACCCGGTTCCAACACTGATCTTAAACTCACAGAGGCCCGGTTCCCACACCAATCTTAAACTCACAGAGACCTGGTTCCCACACCCATCTTAAACTCACAGAGACCTGGATCGCACAACCATCTTAAACTCAAAGAAACCCGGTTCCCACACTGATCTAAAACTCGCAGAGACCTGGTTCCCACACTGATCTTAAACTCACAGAAACCCAGATCCCACACTGATCTTAAACTCGCAGAGACCCGGTTCCCACACTGATCTTAAACTCACAGAAACCTGGTTCCCACACTGATCTTAAACTTACAGAAACCCGGTTCCAACACTGATCTTAAACATATAGAGACCCGGTTCCCACACCAATCTTAAACTCACAGAGACCCGGTTCCCACAGCAATCTTAAACTCACAGAGACCCGGTTCCCACACCCATCTTAAAGTCACTGAGACCTGGATCCCACACTGATCTTAAACTCACAGAAACCTGGTTCCCACACTGATCTTAAACTTACAGAAACCCGGTTCCAACACTGATCTTAAACATATAGAGACCCGGTTCCCACAGCAATCTTAAACTCACAGAGACCCAGTTACCACGCTGATCTTAAACTCGCAGAGACCCAGTTCCCACACTGATCTTAAACTCGCAGAGACCCGGTTCCCACACTGATTTTAAACTCGCAGAGACACAGTTTCCACACCCATCTTAAACTCACAGAGACCCAGTTACCTCGCTGATCTTAAACTCGCAGAGACACGGTTCCCACACCCATCTTAAACTCACAGAGACCCAGTTCCCACACTGATCTTAAACTCATAGAGAGCAGGTTCCCACACTGATCTTAAACTCACAGAAACCCAGATCCGACACTGATCTTAAACTCGCAGAGACCTGGTTCCCACACTGATCTTAAACTCACAGAAACCCAGATCCCACACTGATCTTAAACTCGCAGAGACCCGGTTCCCACCATGATCTTAAACTCACAGAAACCTGGTTCCCACACTGATCTTAAACTTACAGAAACCCGGTTCCAACACTGATCTTAAACATATAGAGACCCGGTTCCCACACTGATCTTAAACTCACAGAAACCTGGTTCCCACACTGATCTTAAACTTACAGAAACCCGGTTCCAACACTGATCTTAAACATATAGAGACCCGGTTCCCACACCAATCTTAAACTCACAGAGACCCAGTTACCACGCTGATCTTAAACTCGCAGAGACCCGGTTCCCACACTGATTTTAAACTCGCAGAGACACAGTTCCCACACCCATCTTAAACTCACAGAGACCCAGTTACCACGCTGATCTTAAACTCGCAGAGACACGGTTCCCACACCCATCTTAAACTCACAGAGACCCAGTTACCACGCTGATCTTAAACTCGCAGAGACCCGGTTCCCACACTGATCTTAAACTCGCAGAGACACGGTTCCCACACCCATCTTAAACTCACAGAGACCCAGTTACCACGCTGATCTTAAACTCACAGACACCCGTTTCCCACACTGATCTTATCTCACAAAGACCCGGTTCCTACATCCATCTTAAAGTCACAGAGACCCAGTTACCACGCTGATCTGAAACTTACAGAGACCCGGTTCCCGCACTGATCTTAAAATGACAGAGACCCAGTTCCCACACTCATCTTAAACTCACAGAGACCTGGTTCCCACACTCATCTTAAACTCGCAGAGACCTGGTTCCTACACTGATCTTAAACTCACAGAGACCCGGTTCCCACACTGATCTTAAACTCACAGAAACCCGGTTCCCACACTGATCTTAAACTCACAGAAACCGGGTTCCCACACTGATCTTAAAACAACAGAGACCCAGTTCCCACACTGATCTTAAACTTACAGAAACCCGGTTCCAACACTGATCTTAAACATATATAGACCCGGTACCCACACTGATCTTAAACTCACAGAAACCCGGCTCACATACTGATCTTAAACTCACAGAAACCCAGATCCCACACTGATCTTAAACTCACAGAGGCCCGGTTCCCACACCAATCTTAAACTCACAGAGACCTGGTTCCCACACCCATCTTAAACTCACAGAGACCTGGATCGCACAACCATCTTAAACTCAAAGAAACCCGGTTCCCACACTGATCTAAAACTCGCAGAGACCTGGTTCCCACACTGATCTTAAACTCACAGAAACCCAGATCCCACACTGATCTTAAACTCGCAGAGACCCGGTTCCCACACTGATCTTAAACTCACAGAAACCTGGTTCCCACACTGATCTTAAACTTACAGAAACCCGGTTCCAACACTGATCTTAAACATATAGAGACCCGGTTCCCACACCAATCTTAAACTCACAGAGACCCGGTTCCCACACCAATCTTAAACTCACAGAGACCCGGTTCCCACACCCATCTTAAACTCACTGAGACCTGGATCCCACACTGATCTTAAACTCACAGAAACCTGGTTCCCACACTGATCTTAAACTTACAGAAACCCGGTTCCAACACTGATCTTAAACATATAGAGACCCGGTTCCCACACCAATCTTAAACTCACAGAGACCCAGTTACCACGCTGATCTTAAACTCGCAGAGACCCAGTTCCCACACTGATCTTAAACTCGCAGAGACCCGGTTCCCACACTGATTTTAAACTCGCAGAGACACAGTTCCCACACCCATCTTAAACTCACAGAGACCCAGTTACCACGCTGATCTTAAACTCGCAGAGACACGGTTCCCACACCCATCTTAAACTCACAGAGACCCAGTTACCACGCTGATCTTAAACTCGCAGACACCCGTTTCCCACACTGATCTTATCTCACAAAGATCCGGTTCCTACATCCATCTTAAAGTCACAGAGACCCAGTTACCACGCTGATCTGAAACTTACAGAGACCCGGTTCCCGCACTGATCTTAAAATGACAGAGACCCAGTTCCCACACTCATCTTAAACTCACAGAGACCTGGTTCCCACACTCATCTTAAACTCGCAGAGACCTGGTTCCTACACTGATCTTAAACTCACAGAGACCCGGTTCCCACACTGATCTTAAACTCACAGAGAGCTGGTTCCCACACTGATCTTAAACTCACAGAAACCCGGTTCCCACACTAATCTTAAACTCACAGAAACCGGGTTCCCACACTGATCTTAAAACAACAGAGACCCAGTTCCCACACTGATCTTAAACTTACAGAGACCAAGATCCCACACTGATCTTAAACTCACAGAGACCCAGTTCCCACACCCATCTTAAACTCACAGAGACCCAGTTCCCACACTGATCTTAAACTCACAGAGACGCGGTTCCCACACTGATCTTAAACATATATAGACCCGGTACCCACACTGATCTTAAACTCACAGAAACCCGGCTCACATACTGATCTTAAACTCACAGAAACCCAGATCCCACACTGATCTTAAACTCACAGAGGCCCGGTTCCCACACCAATCTTAAACTCACAGAGACCTGGTTCCCACACCCATCTTAAACTCACAGAGACCTGGATCGCACAACCATCTTAAACTCAAAGAAACCCGGTTCCCACACTGATCTTAAACTCGCAGAGACCCGGTTCCCACACCCATCTTAAACTCACAGACACCCGTTTCCCACACTGATCTTATCTCACAAAGACCCTGTTCCTACACTCATCTTACAGTCACAGAGACCCAGTTACCACGCTGATCTTAAACTCACAGAGACCCGGTTCGCACACTCATCTTAAACTCACAGAGACCCGGTTCCCACACTCATCTTAAACTCACAGAGACCTGGTTCCCATATTGATCTTAAACTCACAAATCCCGGTTCCCACACTGATCTTAAAATCACAGAGACCCAGTTCCCACACTGATCTTAAACACACAGAGACCCGGTTCCCACACTGATCTTAAAATCACAGAGACCCAGTTCCCACACTGATCTTCAACTCACAGAGACCCGGTTCCCACACTGATCTTAAACTTGCAGAGACCCGGTTCCCACACCAATCTTAAACGTGCAGAGACCCGGTTCCCACACCAATCTTAAACACACAGAGACCCAGATCCCACACTGATCTTAAAATCACAGAGACCCGGTTCCCACACTGATCTTAAACTCACAGAGACCCGGTTCCCACACTGATCTTAAACTCACAGAGACCCGGTTACCACACGCTTCTTAAACTCACAGAGACCCGGTTCCCACACGCATCTTAAACTCACAGAGACCTGGTTCCCACACTGATCTTAAATTCACAGAGACCCAGTTCCCACACGCATCTTAAACTCACTGAGACCCGGTTCTCACACCCATCTTAAACTCACTGGCACCCGGTTCCCACACTCACTTTAAACTACAGGATCCAGGTCCAGACAGACAGACATACTTTATTGATCCAGAGGGAAATTGGTTTTACCCCATTTTTACCCAGAGGGAAAATTACAGCCGCACCAACCAAGTATGGTGAAGAAAAATATCAATATAAACCATAAATAATTAAACTATAATGTTAATCATGCCAAGCAGAAATAATTCCAGGACCAGCCTATTGGGAGGGAGGAGTTTTAAAGTTTGATGGCCATAGGCAGGAATGATTTCCTATGACGCTCAGTGTTGCATCTCGGTGGAATGAGTCTCTGGCTGAATGTACCCCTGTGCCTAACCAGTACATTATGGAGTGGATGGGAGACATTGTCCAAGATGGCATGCAACTTGGACAGCATCCTCTTTTCAGACACCACCATCAGAGAGTCCAGTTCCATCCCCACAACATCAGTGGCCTTTCGAATGAGTTTGTTGATTCTGTTGGTATCAGCCTGCTGCCCCAGCACACCACAGCAAACATGATAGCACTGGCCACCACAGCCTCGTAGAACATCCTCAGCATCGTTCGGCAGATGTTAAAGGACCTCAGTCTCCTCAGGAAATAGAGACGGCTCTGACCCTTCTTGTAGACAGCCTCAGTGTTCTTTGCCCAGTCCAATTTAATGTCCACTCGTATCCCCAGGTAGTTGTAATCCTCCAGCATGTCCAGACTGACCCCTTGGATGAAAACAGGGGTCACCATTGTGATAGCCCTCCTCAGGTACACCACAAGCCCCTTATTCACACTCACACTCCAGTCATCCAGTTCCCACACTCACTTTAAACTCTCTAGGACCTGGTTCGCACACTCACTTTAAACTCACTGGGACCTAGTATACCCACTCACTTTAAACTCACTGGGAATTGGTTACCACACTAGCTTTAAACTCAGTAGGACCTGGTCCTCACACGCACTTTAAACTCACTGGGACATAGTTCACACACTCACTTTAAACTCACTGGGACCCGGTTCCCACACTCACTTTAAACTCACTGGGACCCGGTTCCCACACCCATCATAAACTCGCAGAGACCCAGTTCCCACACTCATCTTAAACTCGCAGAGACCCGGTTCCCACACTCATCTTAAAATTGCAGAGACCCTGTTCCCACACCCATCTTAAACTACAGGGATCCACTTCCAGACAGACAGGCATACTTTATTGATCCTCAGCGAAATTCGTTTTCGTTACAGCCGCACCAACCAGGTATAGTGAAGAAATACAGCAATATAAAACCATAAATAGTTAAATAATAATAAGTTAATCATGCCAAGTGGAAATAAGTCCTGGACCAGCCTATTGGCTCAGGGTGTCTGACAGTCCGAGGGATGAGTTGTAAAGTTTGATGGCCACAGGTAGGAATGAAGTCCTATGACGCTCAGTGTTACATCTCGGTGGAATGAGTCTCAGGCTGAATGTGCTCCTGTGCCTACCCAGTACATTATGGAGTGGATGGGAGACATTGTCCAAGATGGCATGCAACTTGGACAGCATCCTCTTTCACCACTGCCAGAGAGTCGAGTTCCTCCCCCACAACATCAGTGGCCTTTCGAATGAGTTTGTTGATTCTGTAGGTGTCTGCTACCCTCAGACTGCTGCCCCAGCACACCACAGCAAACATGATAGCACTGGCCACCACAGACTCGTAGAACATCCTCAGCATCGTTCGGCAGATGTTAAAGGACCTCAGTCTCCTCAGGAAGTAGAGACGGTTCTGACCCTTCTTATAGACAGCCTCAGAGTTCTTTGACCAGTCCAGTTTAATGTCCATTCATATCCCCAGGTATTTGTAATCCTCCAGCATGTCCAGACTGACCCCTTGGATGGAAACAGGTGTCACCATTGCGATAGCCCTCCTCAGGTACACCACCAGCTCCTTATTCATACTCACACACCAGTCATTCAGTTCCCACACTCACTTTAAACTCATGAAGACCTGGTTCGCACACTCACTTTAGACTCACTGGGAATTGCTGTCCACTCTCACTTAAAAATCACTGGGAATTGGTGTCCACACTCACTTTAATCTCAAAGGGACCTGGTTCTCACACTCACTTTAAACTCACTGGGACCTTGTTCCCACACTAAACTCACTGGAACCTGTTTCTCACACGTACTTTAAACTCGCACAGACCCGGTTCACACACTCACTTTCAACTCGCACAGACCCGGTTCCCACACTCACCTTCAACTCGCACAGACCCGGTTCACACACTCACCTTCAACTCGCAGAGACCCGGTTCGCACACTCACCTTCAACTCGCAAAGACCCGTTTCTCACACCCATCTTCAACTCACTGGCACCCGGTTCCCACACTCACTTTAAACTACTGGGATCCAGGTCCAGACAGACAGACATACTTTATTGATCCAGACGGAAATTGGTTTTACCCATTTTTACCCAGAGGGAAAATTATAGCCGCACCAACCAAGTATGGTGAAGAAAAATATCAATATAAACCATAAATAATTAAACTATAATGTTAATCATGCCAAGCAGAAATAACTCCAGGACCAGCCTATTGGCTCAGGGCATCTGACACTCCGAGGAAGGAGTTGTAAAATTTGATGGCCACAGGCAGAAATGATTTCCTATGACGCTCAGTGTTGCATCTCGGTGGAATGGGTCTCTGGCTGAATGTACTCCTGTGCCTAACCAGTACATTATGGAGTGGATGGGAGACATTGTCCAAGATGGCTTGCAACTTGGACAGCATCCTCTTTTCAGACACCACCGTCAGAGAGTCCAGTTCCACCCCCACAACATCACTGGCCTTCGAATGAGTTTGTTGATTCTGTTGGTATCTGCTACACTCAGCCTGCTGCCCCAGCACACAACAGCAAACATGATAGCACTGGTCACCACAGCCTCGTAGAACATCCTCAGCATCGTTCGGCAGATGTTAAAGGACCTCGGTCTCCTCAGGAAATAGAGACGGCTCTGACTCTTCTTATAGACAGCCTCAGTGTTCTTTGCCCAGTCCAGTTTAATGTCCATTCGTATCCCCAGGTATTTGTAATCCTCCAGCATGTCCACACTGACCACTTGGATGAAAACAGGGGTCACCATTGCGATAGCCCTCCTCAGGTACACCACCAGCTCCTTATTCACACTCACACTCCAGTCATCCAGTTCCCACACTCACTTTCAACTCACTGGGACCTGGTTCTCAAACTCACTGAGAACTGCTGTCCACACACACTTTAAACTCACGGGGACCTGGTTCTAACACTCACTTTAAACTCACTTGGAATTGGTTACCACACTATCTTTAAACTCACTAGGACCTGGTCCTCACACGCACTTTAAACTCACTGGGACCTAGTACACCCACTCACTTTAAACTCACTGGGAATTGGTTACCACACTATCTTTAAACTCACTGGGACCCGGTTCCCACACTCACTTTAAACTCACTGGGACCCGGTTCCCACACTCACTTTAAACTCACAGAGACCCGGTTCCCACACCCATCATAAACTCGCAGAGACCCGGTTCCCACACCCATCTTAAACTCACTGAGACCCGGTTCTCACACCCATCTTAAAGTCACAGAGACCCGGTTCCCACACTCACTTTAAACTCACAGAGACCCGGTTCCCACACCCATCATAAACTCGCAGAGACCCGGTTCCCACAACCATCTTAAAATTGCAGAGACCCTGTTCCCACACCCATCTTAAACTCACTGAGACCCGGTTCTCACACCCATCTTAAAGTCACTGGCACCCGGTTCCCACACTCACTTTAAACTACAGGGATCCAGTTCCAGACAGACAGGCATACTTTATTGATCCTCAGCGAAATTCGTTTTCGTTACAGCCGCACCAACCAAGTATAGTGAAGAAATATAGCAATATAAAACCATAAATAGTTAAATAATAATAAGTTAATCATGTCAAGTGGAAATAAGTCCTGGACCAGCCTATTGGATCAGGGTGTCTGACACTCCGAGGGATGAGTTGTAAAGTTTGATGGCCACAGGTAGGAATGAAGTCCTATGACGCTCAGTGTTACATCTCGGTGGAATGAGTCTCAGGCTGAATGTACTCCTGTGACTAACCAGTACATTATGGAGTGGATGGGAGACATTGTCCAAGATGGCATGCAACTTGGACAGCATCCTCTTTCACCACTGTCAGAGAGTCGAGTTCCTCCCCCACAACATCAGTGGCCTTTCGAATGAGTTTGTTGATTCTGTAGGTGTCTGCTACCCTCAGCCTGCTGCCCCAGCACACCACAGCAAACATGATAGCACTGGTCACCACAGCCTCGTAGAACATCCTCAGCATCGTTCGGCAGATGTTAAAGGACCTCAGTCTCCTCAGGAAATAGAGACGGCTCTGACCCTTCCTATAGACAGCCTCAGAGTTCTTTGACCAGTCCAGTTTAATGTCCATTCGTATCCCCAGGTATTTGTAATCCTCCAGCATGTCCACACTGACCCCTTGGATGAAAACAGCGGTCAGCAGTGCGTTAGCCCTCCTCAGGTACACCACCAGCTCCTTATTCACACTCACACTCAGTCATCCAGTTCCCACACTCACTTTAAACTCATGAAGACCTGGTTCGCACACTCACTTTAGACTCACTGGGAATTGCTGTCCACTCTCACTTAAAAATCACTGGGAATTGGTGTCCACTCTCACTTTAAGCTCACTGGGACCTTGTTCCCACACTCACTTTAAACTCACATAGTCCCCGTTCCCACATTCACTGTAAAATCATTGTAACTCACACTTACATTAATTTCACTGGTGATTGGTGTCCACACTCACTTTAAACTCATCGGGACCTGGTCCTCACTCTCACTTTAAACTCACTGGGAATTGGTGTCCACACTCACTTTAAACTCACAGGGACCTGGTCCTCACACGCACTTTAAACTCAGTGGGAATTGGTTACCACACTATCTTTAAACTCACTAGGACCTGGTCCTCAGACGCACTTTAAATTCACTGGGACCTAGTACACCCACGCACTTTAAACTCACTGGGAATTGGTGTCCACAATCAAATTAAACTCACTGGGAATTGTTGTACACACTCACATTAAACTCACTGGGACCTGGTTCTCACACTCACTGGGACCAAATTCCACACTCACTTTAGACTCATTGGGAATCGCTGTCCACTCTCACTTAAAAATCACTGGGAATTGGTGTCCACATTCACTTTAATCTCAATGGGACCTGGTACTCACACTCACTTTAAACTCACTGGAACCTTGTTCCCACACTAAACTCACTGGAACCTGTTTCTCACACGTACTTTAAACTCACTGGGACCCGGTTCACACACTCACTTTAAACTCACATAGTCCCGGTTCCCACACTCACCTTCAACTCGCAGAGACCGGGTTCCCACACTCACCTTCAACTCGCAGAGACCCGGTTCCCACACTCACCTTCAACTCGCAGAGACCCGGTTCCCACACTCACCTTCAACTCGCAGAGACCCGGTTCCCACACTCACCTTCAACTCGCAGAGACCCGGTTCACACACTCACCTTCAACTCTCAGAGACCCGGTTCGCACACTCACCTTCAACTCGCAGAGACCCGGTTCCCACACTCACCTTCAACTCGCAAAGACCCGTTTCTCACACCCATCTTCAACTCACTGGCAGCCGGTTCCCACACTTACTTTAAACTACTGGGATCCAGGTCCAGACAGACAGACATACTTTATTGATCCAGACGGAAATTGGTTTTACCCATTGTTACCCAGAGGGAAAATTATAGCCGCACCAACCAAGTATGGTGAAGAAAAATATCAATATAAACCATAAATAATTAATCATGTTAATCATGCCAAGCAGAAATAACTCCAGGACCAGCCTATTGGCTTAGGGCGTCTGACAGTCCGAGGAAGGAGTTGTAAAGTTTGATGGCCACAGGTAGGAATGATTTCCTATGACGCTCAGTGTTGCATCTCGGTGGAATGGGTCTCTGGCTGAATGTACTCCTGTGCCTAACCAGTACATTATGGAGTGGATGGGAGACATTGTCCAAGATGGCTTGCAACGTGGACAGTATCCTCTTTTCAGACACCACCGTCAGAGAGTCCAGTTCCACCCCCACAACATCACTGGCCTTACGAATGAGTTTGTTCATTCTGTTGGTATCTGCTACCCTCAGCCTGCTGCCCCAGCACACAACAGCAAACATGATAGCACTGGTCACCACAGCCTCGTAGAACATCCTCAGCATCGTCTGGCAGATGTTAAAGGACCTCGGTCTCCTCAGGAAATAGAGACGGCTCTGACCCTTCTTATAGACAGCCTCACTGTTCTTTGACCAGTCCAGTTTGATGTCCATTCGTATCCCCAGGTATTTATAATCCTCCAGCATGTCCACACTGACCCCTTGGATGAAAACAGCGGTCAGCAGTGCGTTAGCCCTCCTCAGGTACACCACCAGCTCCTTATTCACACTCACACACCAGTCATCCAGTTCCCACACTCACTTTCAACTCATGAAGACCTGGTTCCCACACTCACTTTAGACTCACTGGGAATTGCTGTCCACTCTCACTTAAAAATCACTGGGAATTGGTGTCCACTCTCACTTTAAACTCACTGGGAACTGGTTCACACCCTAACTTTAAACTCACTGGGACCTTGTTCCCACACTAAACTCACTGGAACCTGTTTCTCACACGTACTTTAAACTCACTGGGACCCGGTTCCCACACTCACTTTAAACTCACATAGTCCCCGTTCTCACATTCACTGTAAAATCATTGTGACCTGGTTCTCACACTTACATTAATTTCACTGGTGATTGGTGTCCACGCTCACTTTAAACTCATTGGGACCTGGTCCTCACTCTCACTTTAAACTCACTGGGAATTGGTTACCATACTATCCTTAAACTCAATAGGACCTGGTCCTCACACGCACTTTAAACTCACTGGGACCTAGTACACCCACGCGCTTTAAACTCACTGGGAACTGGTGTCCACAATCAAATTAAACTCACTGGGAATTGTTGTACACACTCACATTAAACTCACTGGGACCTGGTTCTCACACTCACTGGGACCAAATTCCACACTCACTTTAAACTCACTGGGACTCGGTTCCCACACTGATCATAAACTCGCAGAGACCCGGTTCCCACACTCACCTTCAACTCGAAGAGACCCGGTTCCCACACTCACTTGAAACTCGCTGGGACCCGGTTCCCACACTCACTTTAAACTCACTGATAACTCGTTCTCACACTCACTTGAAACTCGCTGGGACCTGGTTCTCACACTCACTTTAAACTCACTGGGACCCGGTTCCCACACTCACTTTAAACTAGCTGTGACCCGGTTCCCACACTCACTTTAAACTCACTGGGACCCGGTTCCCACACTCACTTTAAACTCACTGGGACCCGGTTCCCACACTCACTTTAAACTCACTGATAACTCGTTCTCACACTCACTTGAAACTCGCTGGGACCTGGTTCTCACACTCACTTTAAACTCACTGGGACCCGGTTCCCACACTCACTTTAAACTAGCTGTGACCCGGTTCCCACACTCACTTTAAACTCACTGGGACCCGGTTCCCACACTCACTTTAAACTCACAGAGACCCGTTTCCCACACTCACTTTAAACACAACGGGACCCCGTTCCCACACTCTCTTTAAACTCACCGGGACCCGGTTCCCACACTCACATTAAACTCACAGAGACCCGTTTCCCACACTCACTTTAAACACAACGGGACCCGGTTCGCACACTCTCTTTAAACTCACCGGGACCCGGTTCCCACACTCACTTTATACTCACAGAGACATGGGTCCCACACTGATCATAAACACGCAGAGACCCAGTTCCCACACTCATCTTAAACTCGCAGAGACCCGGTTCCCACACCCATCGTAAACTCACAGAGATCCGGTTCCCACACTCCCCTTAAACTCGCAGAGACCCGGTTCCCACTCTCATTGTAAACTCACAGAGACCCGGTTCTCACACCCATCTTAAACTCACTGGCAGCCGGTTCCCACACTCACTTTAAACTACTGGGATGCAGGTCCAGACAGACAGACATACTTTATTGATCCAGACGGAAATTGGTTTTACCCCATTTTTACCCAGAGGGAAAATTACAGCCGCACCAACCAGGTATGGTGAAGAAAAATATCAATATAAACCATAAATAATTAAACTATAATGTTAATCATGCCAAGCAGAAATAACTCCAGGACCAGCCTATTGGCTTAGGGCGTCTGACACTCCGAGGAAGGAGTTGTAAAATTTGATGGCCACAGGTAGGAATGATTTCCTATGATGCTCAGTGTTGCATCTCGGTGGAATGAGTCTCTGGCTGAATGTACTCCTGTGCCTAACCAGTACATTATGGAGTGGATGGGAGACATTGTCCGAGATGTCATGCAACTTGGACAGCATCCTCTTTTCAGGCACCACCGTCAGAGAGTCCAGTTCCACCCCCACAACATCACTGGCCTTGCAAATGAGTTTGTTGATTCTGTAGGTGTCTGCTACCCTCAGCCTGCTGTCCCAGCACACCACAGCAAACATGATAGCACTGGTCACCACAGCCTCGTAGAACATCCTCAGCATCGTTCGGCAGATGTTAAAGGACCTCAGTCTCCTCAGGAAATAGAGACGGCTCTGACCCTTCCTATAGACAGCCTCAGTGCTCTTTGACCAGTCCAGTTTATTGTCCATTCGTATCCCCAGGTATTTGTAATCCTCCACCATGTCCACACTGACCCCTTGGATGAAAACAGCGGTCAGCAGTGCGTTAGCCCTCCTCAGGTACACCACCAGCTCCTTATTCACACTCACACTCCAGTCATCCAGCTCCACACTCACTTTAAACTCATGAAGACCTGGTTCGCACACTGACTTTAGACTCATTGGGAATTGCTGTCCACACTCACTTTAGACTCACTGGGAATTGCTGTCCACTCTCACTTAAAAATCACTGGGAATTGGTGTCCACACTCACTTTAAACTCAATGGGACCTCGTTCTCACACTCACTTTAAACTCACTGGGAACTGGTTCACACCCTCACTTTAAACTCACATAGTCCCCGTTCCCACATTCACTGTAAAATCATTGTGACCTGGTTCTCACACTTACATTAATTTCACTGGTGATTGGTGTCCACGCTCACTTTAAACTCATTGGGACCTGGTCCTCACTCTCACTTTAAACTCACTGGGAATTGGTGCCCACACTGACTTTAAACTCACTGGGACCTGGTCCTCACACTCACTCTAAACTCACTAGGAATTGGTTACCACACTATCTTTAAACTCACTAGGACCTGGTCCTCACACGCACTTTAAACTCACTGGGACCTAGTACACACACTCACTTTAAACTCACTGGGACCTGGTCCTCACACGCACTTTAAACTCACTGGGACCTAGTACACACACTCACTTTAAACTCACTGGGACCTGGTTCCACACTCACGTTAAACTCGCTGGGAATTGGTGTCCACACTCAAATTAAACTCACTGGGAATTGTTGTACTCACTCACATTAAACTCACTGGGACCTGGTTCTCACACTCACTGGGACCAAATTCCACACTCACTTTAAACTCACTGGGACTCGGTTCCCACACACATTTTAAACTCACAGGGATCCGGTTCCCACACTCACTTTAAACTCACAGTGACCCGGTTCCCACACTGATCATAAACTCGCAGAAATCCGGTTCCCTCACCCATCGTAAACTCGCAGAGACCCGGTTCCCACACTCACCTTAAACTCGCAGAGACCCGGTTCCCACACTCACTTGAAACTCGCTGGGACCTGGTTCCCACACTCACTTTAAACTCACAGAGACCCGTTTCCCACACTCACTTTAAACACAACGGGACCCCGTTCCCACAGTCTCTTTAAACTCACCGGAACCCGGTTCCCACACTCACTTTAAACTCACAGAGACCCGTTTCTCACACTCACTTTAAACACAACGGGACCCCGTTCCCACACTCTCTTTAAACTCACCGGGACCCGGTTCCCACACTCACTTTATACTCACAGGGACCCGGTTCCCACACTGATCATCAACACGCAGAGACCCAGTTCCCACACCCATCGTAAACTCGCAGAGATCCGGTTCCCACACTCACCTTAAACTCACAGAGTCCCGGTTCTCACACCCATCTTCAACTCACTGGCAGCCGGTTCCCACACTCACTTTATACTACTAGGATCCAGGTCCAGACAGACAGACATACTTTATTGATCCAGACGGAAACTCGTTTTACCCAATTTTTACCCAGAGGGAAAATTACAGCCGCACCAACCAAGTATGGTGAAGAAAAATATCAATATAAACCATAAATAATTAAACTATAATGTTAATCATGCCAAGCAGAAATAAGTCCAGGACCAGCCTATTGGCTTAGGGCGTCTGACACTCCGAGGAAGGAGTTGTAAAATTTGATGGCCACAGGTAGGAATGATTTCCTATGACGCTCAGTGTTGCATCTCGGTGGAATGAGTCTCTGGCTGAATGTACTCCTGTGCCTAACCAGTACATTATGGAGTGGATGGGAGACATTGTCCGAGATGACATGCAACTTGGACAGCATCCTCTTTTCAGACACCACCGTCAGAGAGTCCAGTTCCATCCCCACAACATCACTGGCCTTACGAATGAGTTTGTTGATTCTGTTGGTGTCTGCTATACTCAGCCTGCTGCCCCAGCACACCACAGCAAACATGATAGCACTGGTCACCACAGCCTCGTAGAACATCCTCAGCATCGCTCGGCAGATGTTAAAGGACCTCAGTCTCCTCAGGAAATAGAGACGGCTCTGACCCTTCCTATAGACAGCCTCAGTGTTCTTTGACCAGTCCAGTTTAATGTCCATTCGTATCCCCAGGTATTTGTAATCCTCCAGCATGTCCACACCGATCCCTTGGATGAAAACAGCGGTCAGCAGTGCGTTAGCCCTCCTCAGGTACACCACCAGCTCCTTATTCACACTCACACTCCAGTCATCCAGTTCCCACACTCACTTTAAACTCATGAAGACCTGGTTCGCACACTCACTTTAGACTCATTGGGAATTGCTGTCCACTCTCACTTAAAAATCACTGGGAATTGGTGTCCACACTCACTTTAATCTCAATGGGACCTGGTTCTCACACTCACTTTAAACTCACTGGGACCTTGTTCCCACACTAAACTCACTGGAACCTGTTTCTCACACGTACTTTAAACTCACTGGGACCCGGTTCCCACACTCACTTTAAACTCACATAGTCCCCGTTCCCACACTGATCATAAACTCGCAGGGACCCGGTTCCCACACTCACCTTCAACTCGCAGAGACCCGGTTCGCACACTCACCTTCAACTCGCAGAGACCCGGTTCCCACACTCACCTTCAACTCGCAGAGACCCGGTTCCCACACTCACCTTCAACTCGCAGAGACCCGGTTCGCACACTCACCTTCAACACGCAGAGACCCGGTTCGCACACTCACCTTCAACTCGCAGAGACCCGGTTCCCACACTCACCTTGAACTCACTGGGACCTTGTTCCCACACTAAACTCACTGGAACCTGTTTCTCACACGTACTTTAAACTCACTGCGACCCGGTTCCCACACTCACTTTAAACTCACTGCGACCCGGTTCCCACACTCACTTTAAACTCACACAGTCCCCGTTCCCACACTGATCATAAACTCGCAGGGACCCGGTTCCCACACTCACCTTCAACTCGCAGAGACCCGGTTCGCACACTCACCTTCAACTCGCAGAGACCCGGTTCCCACAATCACCTTCAACTCGCAGAGACCCGGTTCGCACACTCACCTTCAACTCGCAGAGACCCGGTTCCCACACCCATCTTCAACTCACTGGCAGCCGGTTCCTACACTCACTTTAAACTAGCTGTGACCCGGTTCCCACACTCACTTTAAACTCACTGGGACCCGGTTCCCACACTCACTTTAAACTCACTGGGACCCGGTTCCCACACTCACTTTAAACTCACTGATAACTCGTTCTCACACTCACTTGAAACTCGCTGGGACCTGGTTCTCACACTCACTTTAAACTCACTGGGACCCGGTTCCCACACTCACTTTAAACTAGCTGTGACCCGGTTCCCACACTCACTTTAAACTCACAGGGACCCGGTTCCCACACTCACTTTAAACTCACAGAGACCCGTTTCCCACACTCACTTTAAACTCAAAGAGACCCGTTTCCCATACTCACATTAAACTCACAGAGACCCGTTTCCCACACTCACTTTAAACACAACGGGACCCCGTTCCCACAGTCTCTTTAAACTCACCGGAACCCGGTTCCCACACTCACTTTAAACTCACAGAGACCCGTTTCTCACACTCACTTTAAACACAACGGGACCCCGTTCCCACACTCTCTTTAAACTCACCGGGACCCGGTTCCCACACTCACTTTATACTCACAGGGACCCGGTTCCCACACTGATCATCAACACGCAGAGACCCAGTTCCCACACCCATCGTAAACTCGCAGAGATCCGGTTCCCACACTCACCTTAAACTCACAGAGTCCCGGTTCTCACACCCATCTTCAACTCACTGGCAGCCGGTTCCCACACTCACTTTATACTACTAGGATCCAGGTCCAGACAGACAGACATACTTTATTGATCCAGACGGAAACTCGTTTTACCCAATTTTTACCCAGAGGGAAAATTACAGCCGCACCAACCAAGTATGGTGAAGAAAAATATCAATATAAACCATAAATAATTAAACTATAATGTTAATCATGCCAAGCAGAAATAACTCCAGGACCAGCCTATTGGCTTAGGGCATCTGACACTCCGAGGAAGGAGTTGTAAAATTTGATGGCCACAGGCAGGAATGATTTCCTATGACGCTCAGTGTTGCATCTCGGTGGAATGAGTCTCTGGCTGAATGTACTCCTGTGCCTAACCAGTACATTATGGAGTGGATGGGAGTCATTGTCCAAGATGGCTTGCAACTTGGACAGCATCCTCTTTTCAGACACCATCGTCAGAGAGTCCAGTTCCACCCCCACAACATCACTGGCCTTACGAATGAGTTTGTTGATTCTGTTGGTGTCTGCTACCCTCAGCCTGCTGCCCCAGCACACAACAGCAAACATGATAGCACTGGTCACCACAGCCTCGCAGAACATCCTCAGCATCGTTCGGCAGATGTTAAAGGACCTCAGTCTCCTCAGGAAATAGAGACGGCTCTGACCCTTCTTGTAGACAGCCTCAGTGTTCTTTGACCAGTCCAGTTTATTGTCCATTCATATCCCCAGGTATTTGTAATCCTCCAGCATGTCCACACTGACCCCTTGGATGAAAACAGCGGTCACCATTGCGATAGCCCTCCTCAGGTACACCACCAGCTCCTTATTCACACTCACACTCCAGTCATTCAGATCCCACACTCACTTTCAACTCATGAAGACCTGGTTCGCACACTCACTTTAGACTCATTGGGAATCGCTGTCCACTCTCACTTAAAAATCACTGGGAATTGGTGTCCACACTCACATTAATCTCAATGGGACCTGGTTCTCACACTCACTTTAAACTCACTGGGACCTTGTTCCCACACTAAACTCACTGGAACCTTTTTCTCACACGTACTTTAAACTCACTGGGACCCGGTTCCCACACTCACCTTCAACTCGCAGAGACCCGGTTCGCACACTCACCTTCAACTCGCAGAGACCCGGTTCCCACACTCACCTTCAACTCGCAGAGACCCGGTTCCCACACTCACTTTAAACTCACATAGTCCCCGTTCCCACACTGATCATAAACTCGCAGGGACCCGGTTCCCACACTCACCTTCAACTCGCAGAGACCCGGTTCGCACACTCACCTTCTACTCGCAGAGACCCGGTTCCCACACTCACCTTCAACTCGCAGAGACCCGGTTCCCACACTCACCTTCAACTCGCAGAGACCCGGTTCGCACACTCACCTTCAACTCGCAGAGACCCGGTTCCCACACTCACCTTGAACTCGCAAAGATCCGTTTCTCACACCCATCTTCAACTCACTGGCAGCCGGTTCCCACACTCACTTTAAACTAGCTGTGACCCGGTTCCCACACTCACTTTAAACTAGCTGTGACCCGGTTCCCACACTCACTTTAAACTCACTGGGACCCGGTTCCCACACTCACTTTAAACTCACAGAGACCCGTTTCCCACACTCACTTTAAACACAACGGGACCCCGTTCCCACACTCTCTTTAAACTCACCGGGACCCGGTTGCCACACTCACTTTAAACTCGCAGAGACCCGGTTCCCACACTCACCTTCAACTCGCAGAGACCCGGTTCCCACACTCACCTTCAACTCGCAGAGACCCGGTTCCCACACTCACCTTAAACTCGCAGAGACCCGGTTCCCACACTCACCTTAAACTCGCAGAGTCCTGGTTCCCACACTCACTTGAAACTCGCTGGGACCTGGTTCTCACACTCACTTTAAACTCACTGGGACCCGGTTCCCACACTCACTTTAAACTAGCTGTGACCCGGTTCCCACACTCACTTTAAACTCACCGGGACCCGGTTCCCACACTGACTTTAAACTCACAGAGACCCGTTTCCCACACTCACTTTAAACACAACGGGACCCCGTTCGCACAATCTCTTTAAACTCACCGGGACCCGGTTCCCACACTCACTTTATACTCACAGAGACAAGGTTCCCACACTGATCATAAACACGCAGAGACCCAGTTCCCATACTCATCGTAAACTCGCAGAGACCCGGTTCCCACACTCACCTTAATCTCACAGAGACCCGGTTCTCACACCCATCTTCAACTCACTGGCAGCCGGTTCCCACACTCACTTTATACTACTAGGATCCAGGTCCAGACCGACAGACATACTTTATTGATCCAGACGGAAACTCGTTTTACCCAATTTTTACCCAGAGGGAAAATTACAGCCGCACCAACCAAGTATGGTGAAGAAAAATATCAATATAAACCATAAATAATTAAACTATAATGTTAATCATGCCAAGCAGAAATAAGTCCAGGACCAGCCTATTGGCTTAGGGCGTCTGACACTCCGAGGAAGGAGTTGTAAAATTTGATGGCCACAGGTAGGAATGATTTCCTATGACGCTCAGTGTTGCATCTCGGTGGAATGAGTCTCTGGCTGAATGTACTCCTGTGCCTAACCAGTACATTATGGAGTGGATGGGAGACATTGTCCAAGATGGCATGCAACTTGGACAGCATCCTCTTTTCAGACACCACCGTCAGAGAGTCCAGTTCCATCCCCACAACATCACTGGCCTTACGAATGAGTTTGTTGATTCTGTTGGTGTCTGCTATACTCAGCCTGCTGCCCCAGCACACCACAGCAAACATGATAGCACTGGTCACCACAGCCTCGCAGAACATCCTCAGCATCGCTCGGCAGATGTTAAAGGACCTCAGTCTCCTCAGGAAATAGAGACGGCTCTGACCCTTCTTGTAGACAGCCTCAGTGTTCTTTGACCAGTCCAGTTTAATGTCCATTCGTATCCCCAGGTATTTGTAATCCTCCACCATGTCCACACTGACCCCTTGGATGAAAACAGCGGTCAGCAGTGCGTTAGCCCTCCTCAGGTACACCACCAGCTCCTTATTCACACTCACACTCCAGTCATCCAGCTCCACACTCACTTTAAACTCATGAAGACCTGGTTCGCACACTCACTTTAGACTCATTGGGAATTGCTGTCCACTCTCACTTAAAAATCACTGGGAATTGGTGTCCACACTCACTTTAATCTCAATGGGACCTGGTTCTCACACTCACTTTAAACTCACTGGGACCTTGTTCCCACACTAAACTCACTGGAACCTGTTTCTCACACGTACTTTAAACTCACTGGGACCCGGTTCCCACACTCACTTTAAACTCACATAGTCCCCGTTCCCACACTGATCATAAACTCGCAGGGACCCGGTTCCCACACTCACCTTCAACTCGCAGAGACCCGGTTCGCACACTCACCTTCAACTCGCAGAGACCCGGTTCCCACACTCACCTTCAACTCGCAGAGACCCGGTTCCCACACTCACCTTCAACTCGCAGAGACCCGGTTCGCACACTCACCTTCAACTCGCAGAGACCCGGTTCGCACACTCACCTTCAACTCGCAGAGACCCGGTTCCCACACTCACCTTGAACTCACTGGGACCTTGTTCCCACACTAAACTCACTGGAACCTGTTTCTCACACGTACTTTAAACTCACTGCGACCCGGTTCCCACACTCACTTTAAACTCACTGCGACCCGGTTCCCACACTCACTTTAAACTCACATAGTCCCCGTTCCCACACTGATCATAAACTCGCAGGGACCCGGTTCCCACACTCACCTTCAACTCGCAGAGACCCGGTTCGCACACTCACCTTCAACTCGCAGAGACCCGGTTCCCACACTCACCTTCAACTCGCAGAGACCCGGTTCGCACACTCACCTTCAACTCGCAGAGACCCGGTTCCCACACCCATCTTCAACTCACTGGCAGCCGGTTCCCACAGTCACTTTAAACTAGCTGTGACCCGGTTCCCACACTCACTTTAAACTCACTGGGACCCGGTTCCCACACTCACTTTAAACTCACAGAGACCCGTTTCCCACACTCACTTTAAACACAACGGGACCCCGTTCCCACACTCTCTTTAAACTCACCGGGACCCGGTTCCCACACTCACCTTCAACTCGCAGAGACCCGGTTCCCACACTCACCTTCAACTCGCAGAGACCCTGTTCCCACACTCACCTTAAACTCGCAGAGACCCTGTTCCCACACTCACCTTAAACTCGAAGAAACCCGGTTCCCACACTCACTTTAAACTCACTGGGACCCGGTTCCCACACTCACTTTAAACTCACTGGGACCCGGTTCCCACACTCACTTTAAACTCACTGGGACCCGGTTCCCACACTCACTTTAAACTCACTGGGACCCGGTTCCCACACTCACTTTAAACTAGCTGTGACCCGGTTCCCACACTCACTTTAAACTCACTGGGACCCGGTTCCCACACTCACTTTAAACTCACTGGGACCCGGTTCCCACACTCACTTTAAACTAGCTGTGACCCGGTTCCCACACTCACTTTAAACTCACTGGGACCCGGTTCCCACACTCACTTTAAACTCACAGAGACCCGTTTCCCACACTCACTTTAAACACAACGGGACCCCGTTCCCCCACTCTCTTTAAACTCACCGGGACCCGGTTCCCACACTGACTTTAAACACAACGGGACCCCGTTCGCACACACTCTTTAAACTCACCGGGACCCGGTTCCCACACTCACTTTATACTCACAGAGACATGGGTCCCACACTGATCATAAACACGCAGAGACCCAGTTCCCACACTCATCTTAAACTCGCAGAGACCCGGTTCCCACACCCATCGTAAACTCGCAGAGATCCGGTTCCCACACTCACCTTAAACTCGCAGAGACCCTGTTCCCACACTCACCTTGAACTCGCAAAGACCCGGTTCCCACACTCACTTTAAACTAGCTGTGACCCGGTTCCCACACTCACTTTAAACTCACTGGGACCCGGTTCCCACACTCACTTTAAACTAGCTGTGACCCGGTTCCCACACTCACTTTAAACTCACTGGGACCCGGTTCCCACACTGACTTTAAACTCACAGAGACCCGTTTCCCACACTCACTTTAAACACAACGGGACCCCGTTCCCCCACTCTCTTTAAACTCACCGGGACCCGGTTCCCACACTGACTTTAAACTCACAGAGACCCGTTTCCCACACTCACTTTAAACTCACTGGGACCCGGTTCCCACACTCACTTTAAACTCACTGGGACCCGGTTCCCACACTCACTTTAAACTCACTGGGACCCGGTTCCCACACTCACTTTAAACTCACTGGGACCCGGTTCCCACACTCACTTTAAACTAGCTGTGACCCGGTTCCCACACTCACTTTAAACTCACAGAGACCCGTTTCCCACACTCACTTTAAACACAACGGGACCCCGTTCCCCCACTCTCTTTAAACTCACCGGGACCCGGTTCCCACACTCACTTTAAACTCACAGAGACCCGTTTCCCACACTCACTTTAAACACAACGGGACCCCGTTCGCACACTCTCTTTAAACTCACCGGGACCCGGTTCCCACACTCACTTTATACTCACAGAGACATGGGTCCCACACTGATCATAAACACGCAGAGACCCAGTTCCCACACTCATCTTAAACTCGCAGAGACCCGGTTCCCACACCCATCGTAAACTCGCAGAGATCCGGTTCCCACACTCACCTTAAACTCGCAGAGACCCGGTTCCCACACTCACCTTGAACTCGCAAAGACCCGGTTCCCACACTCACTTTAAACTAGCTGTAACCCGGTTCCCACACTCACTTTAAACTCACTGGGACCCGGTTCCCACACTCACTTTAAACTAGCTGTGACCCGGTTCCCACACTCACTTTAAACTCACTGGGACCCGGTTCCCACACTCACTTTAAACTCACAGAGACCCGTTTCCCACACTCACTTTAAACACAACGGGACCCCGTTCCCCCACTCTCTTTAAACTCACCGGGACCCGGTTGCCACACTCACTTTAAACTCACAGAGACCCGTTTCCCACACTCACTTTAAACACAACGGGACCCCGTTCGCACACTCTCTTTAAACTCACCGGGACCCGGTTCCCACACTCACTTTATACTCACAGAGACATCGGTCCCACACTGATCATAAACACGCAGAGACCCAGTTCCCACACTCATCTTAAACTCGCAGAGACCCGGTTCCCACACCCATCGTAAACTCGCAGAGATCCGGTTCCCACACTCACCTTAAACTCGCAGAGACCCGGTTCCCACACTCACCTTGAACTCGCAAAGACCCGGTTCCCACACTCAGCTAAAACTCGCAGAGACCCGGTTCCTACTCTCATTGTAAACTCGCAGAGACCCGGTTCCCACACTCACCTTAAACTCACAGAGACCCGGTTCTCACACCCATCTTCAACTCACTGGTAGCCGGTTCCCACACTCACTTTAAACTACTGGGATGCAGGTCCAGACAGACAGACATACTTTATTGATCCAGACGGAAATTGGTTTTACCCAACTTTTAGCCAGAGGGAAAATTACAGCCGCACCAACCAAGTATGGTGAAGAAAAATATCAATATAAACCATAAATAATTAAACTATAATGTTAATCATGCCAAGCAGAAATAACTCCAGGACCAGCCTATTGGCTTAGGGCATCTGACACTCCGAGGAAGGAGTTGTAAAATTTGATGGCCACAGGTAGGAATGATTTCCTATGATGCTCAGTGTTGCATCTCGGTGGAATGAGTCTCAGGCTGAATGTACTCCTGTGCCTAACCAGTACATTATGGAGTGGATGGGAGACATTGTCCAAGATGGCATGCAACTTGGACAGCATCCTCTTTCACCACTGTCAGACAGTCGAGTTCCTCCCCCACAACATCAGTGGCCTTTCGACTGAGTTTGTTGATTCTGTTGGTATCTGCTACACTCAGCCTGCTGCCCCAGCACACAACAGCAAACATGATAGCACTGGTCACCACAGCCTCGTAGAACATCCTCAGCATCGTTCGGCAGATGTTAAAGTACCTCAGTCTCCTCAGGAAATAGAGACGGCTCTGACCCTTCCTATAGACAGCCCCAGTGTTCTTTGACTAGTCCAGTTTGATGTCCATTCGTATCCCCAGGTATTTATAATCCTCCAGCATGTCCACACTGACCCCTTGGATGAAAACAGCGGTCAGCAGTGCGTTAGCCCTCCTCAGGTACACCACCAGCTCCTTATTCACACTCACACTCAGTCATCCAGTTCCCACACTCACTTTCAACTCATGAAGACCTGGTTCGCACACTCACTTTAGACTCACTGGGAATTGCTGTCCACTCTCACTTAAAAATCACTGGGAATTGGTGTCCACACACACTTTAAACTCAATGGGACCTCGTTCTCACACTCACTTTAAACTCACTGGGAACTGGTTCACACCCTCACTTTAAACTCACTGAGAACAGGTTCACACCCTCACTTTAAACTCACTGGGACCTTGTTCCCACACTAAACTCAAAGGAACCTGTTTCTCACACTTACTTTAAACTCACTGGGACCCGGTTCCCACACTCACTTTAAACTCACTAGGACCTGGTCCTCACACGCACTTTAAACTCACTGGGACCTAGTACACCCACGCACTTTAAACTCACTGGGAATTGGTGTCCACACTCAAATTAAACTCACTGGGAATTGTTGTACACACTCACATTAAACTCACTGGGACCTGGTTCTCACACTCACTTTAAACTCACATAGTCCCCGTTCACACATTCACTGTAAAATCATTGTGACCTGGTTCTCACACTTACATTAATTTCACTGGTGATTGGTGTCCACGCTCACTTTAAACTCATTGGGACCTGGTCCTCACTCTCACTATAAACTCACTGGGAATTGGTGCCCACACTGACTTTAAACTCACAGGGACCTGGTTCTCACACTCACTTTAAACTCACTAGGACCTGGTCCTCACACGCACTTTAAACTCACTGGGACCTAGTACACCCACGCACTTTAAACTCACTGGGAATTGGTGTCCACACTCAAATTAAACTCACTGGGAATTGTTGTACACACTCACATTAAACTCACTGGGACCTGGTTCTCACACTCACTGGGACCAAATTCCACACTCACTTTAAACTCACTGGGACCCGGTTCCCACACACACTTTAAACTCACAGGGATCCGGTTCCCACACTCACTTTAAACTCACAGAGACCCGAATCCCACACTGATCATAAACTCGCAGAGACCCGGTTCCCACACTCACCTTCAACTCGCAGAGACCCGGTTCCCACACTCACCTTAAACTCGCAGAGACCCGGTTCCCACACTCACCTTCAACTCGCAGAGACCCGGTTCCCACACTCACCTTAAACTCGCAGAGACCCGGTTCCCACACTCACCTTCAACTCGCAGAGACCCGGTTCCCACACTCACCTTCAACTCGCAGAGACCCGGTTCCCACACTCACCTTAAACTCGCAGAGACCCGGTTCCCACACTCACCTTAAACTCGAAGAAACCCGGTTCCCACACTCACCTTCAACTCGCAGAGACCCGGTTCCCACACTCACCTTAAACTCGCAGAGACCCGGTTGCCACACTCACCTTCAACTCGCAGAGACCCGGTTCCCACACTCACCTTAAACTCGAAGAAACCCGGTTCCCACACTCACTTGAAACTCACTGGGACCTGGTTCTCACACGCACTTTAAACTCACTGGGAATTGGTGTCCACACTCAGTTTAAACTCACTGGGACCTGGTTCTCACACTCACTGGGACCAAATTCCACACTCACTTTAAACTCACTGGGACCCGGTTCCCACACACACTTTAAACTCACAGGGATCCGGTTCCCACACTCACTTTAAACTCACAGAGACCCGAATCCCACACTGATCATAAACTCGCAGAGACCCGGTTCCCACACTCACCTTCAACTCGCAGAGACCCGGTTCCCACACTCACCTTAAACTCGCAGAGACCCGGTTCCCACACTCACCTTCAACTCGCAGAGACCCGGTTCCCACACTCACCTTAAACTCGCAGAGACCCGGTTCCCACACTCACCTTCAACTCGCAGAGACCCGGTTCCCACACTCACCTTCAACTCGCAGAGACCCGGTTCCCACACTCACCTTAAACTCGCAGAGACCCGGTTCCCACACTCACCTTAAACTCGAAGAAACCCGGTTCCCACACTCACCTTCAACTCGCAGAGACCCGGTTCCCACACTCACCTTAAACTCGCAGAGACCCGGTTGCCACACTCACCTTCAACTCGCAGAGACCCGGTTCCCACACTCACCTTAAACTCGAAGAAACCCGGTTCCCACACTCACTTGAAACTCACTGGGACCTGGTTCTCACACGCACTTTAAACTCACTGGGAATTGGTGTCCACACTCAGTTTAAACTCACTGGGACCTGGTTCTCACACTCACTTTAAGCTCACTTGGAATTGGTTACCACACTATCTTTAAACTCACTAGGACCTGGTTCTCACACGCACTTTAAAATCACTGGGACATAGTTCACACACTCACTTTAAACTCACTGGGATCCGGTTCCCGCACTCACTTTAAACTCACTGGGACCCGGTTCCCACACTCACTTTAAACTCACAGAGACCCTGTTCCCACACCCATCTTAAACTCACTGAGACCCGGTTCTCACACCCATCTTAAAGTCACTGGCACCCGGTTCCCACACTCACTTTAAACTACAGGGATCCAGTTCCAGACAGACAGGCATACTTTATTGATCCTCAGCGAAATTCGTTTTCGTTACAGCCGCACCAACCAAGTGTAGTGAAGAAATATAGCAATATAAAACCATAAATAGTTAAATAATAATAAGTTAATCATGTCAAGTGGAAATAAGTCCTGGACCAGCCTATTGGATCAGGGTGTCTGACACTCCGAGGGATGAGTTGTAAAGTTTGATGGCCACAGGTAGGAATGAAGTCCTATGACGCTCAGTGTTACATCTCGGTGGAATGAGTCTCAGGCTGAATGTACTCCTGTGACTAACCAGTACATTATGGAGTGGATGGGAGACATTGTCCAAGATGGCATGCAACTTGGACAGCATCCTCTTTCACCACTGTCAGAGAGTCGAGTTCCTCCCCCACAACATCAGTGGCCTTTCGAATGAGTTTGTTGATTCTGTAGGTGTCTGCTACCCTCAGACTGCTGCCCCAGCACACCACAGCAAACATGATAGCACTGGTCACCACAGCCTCGTAGAACATCCTCAGCATCGTTCGGCAGATGTTAAAGGACCTCAGTTTCCTCAGGAAATAGAGACGGCTCTGACCCTTCCTATAGACAGCCCCAGTGTTCTTTGACCAGTCCAGTTTAATGTCCATTCGTATCCCCAGGTATTTGTAATCCTCCAGCATGTCCACACCGACCCCTTGGATGAAAACAGCGGTCAGCAGTGCGTTAGCCCTCCTCAGGTACACCACCAGCTCCTTATTCACACTCACACTCCAGTCATCCAGTTCCACACTCAGTTTAAACTCATGAAGACCTGGTTCGCACACTGACTTTAGACTCACTGGGAATTGCTGTCCACTCTCACTTAAAAATCACTGGGAATTGGTTCACACCCTCACTTTAAACTCACTGGGACCTTGTTCCAACACTAAACTCACTGGAACCTGTTTCTCACACGTACTTTAAACTCACTGGGACCCGGTTCCCACACTCACTTTAAACTCACATAGTCCCCGTTCCCACATTCACTGTAAAATCATTGTGACCTGGTTCTCACACTTACATTAATTTCACTGGTGATTGGTGTCCACGCTCACTTTAAACTCATTGGGACCTGGTCCTCACTCTCACTTTAAACTCACTGGGAATTGGTGCCCACACTGACTTTAAACTCACAGGGCCCTGGTTCTCACACTCACTCTAAACTCACTGGGAATTGGTTACCACACTATCTTTAAACTCACTAGGACCTGGTCCTCACACGCACTTTAAACTCACTGGGACCTAGTACACACACTCACTTTAAACTCACTGGGACCTGGTTCCACACTCACGTTAAACTCGCTGGGAATTGGTGTCCACACTCAAATTAAACTCACTGGGAATTGTTGTACTCACTCACATTAAACTCACTGGGACCTGGTTCTCACACTCACTGGGACCAAATTCCACACTCACTTTAAACTCACTGGGACTCGGTTCCCACACACACTTTAAACTCACATAGTCCCCGTTCACACATTCACTGTAAAATCATTGTGACCTGGTTCTCACACTTACATTAATTTCACTGGTGATTGGTGTCCACGCTCACTTTAAACTCATTGGGACCTGGTCCTCACTCTCACTATAAACTCACTGGGAATTGGTGCCCACACTGACTTTAAACTCACAGGGACCTGGTTCTCACACTCACTTTAAACTCACTAGGACCTGGTCCTCACACGCACTTTAAACTCACTGGGACCTAGTACACCCACGCACTTTAAACTCACTGGGAATTGGTGTCCACACTCAAATTAAACTCACTGGGAATTGTTGTACACACTCACATTAAACTCACTGGGACCTGGTTCTCACACTCACTGGGACCAAATTCCACACTCACTTTAAACTCACTGGGACCCGGTTCCCACACACACTTTAAACTCACAGGGATCCGGTTCCCACACTCACTTTAAACTCACAGAGACCCGAATCCCACACTGATCATAAACTCGCAGAGACCCGGTTCCCACACTCACCTTCAACTCGCAGAGACCCGGTTCCCACACTCACCTTAAACTCGCAGAGACCCGGTTCCCACACTCACCTTCAACTCGCAGAGACCCGGTTCCCACACTCACCTTAAACTCGCAGAGACCCGGTTCCCACACTCACCTTCAACTCGCAGAGACCCGGTTCCCACACTCACCTTCAACTCGCAGAGACCCGGTTCCCACACTCACCTTAAACTCGCAGAGACCCGGTTCCCACACTCACCTTAAACTCGAAGAAACCCGGTTCCCACACTCACCTTCAACTCGCAGAGACCCGGTTCCCACACTCACCTTAAACTCGCAGAGACCCGGTTGCCACACTCACCTTCAACTCGCAGAGACCCGGTTCCCACACTCACCTTAAACTCGAAGAAACCCGGTTCCCACACTCACTTGAAACTCACTGGGACCTGGTTCTCACACGCACTTTAAACTCACTGGGAATTGGTGTCCACACTCAGTTTAAACTCACTGGGACCTGGTTCTCACACTCACTGGGACCAAATTCCACACTCACTTTAAACTCACTGGGACCCGGTTCCCACACACACTTTAAACTCACAGGGATCCGGTTCCCACACTCACTTTAAACTCACAGAGACCCGAATCCCACACTGATCATAAACTCGCAGAGACCCGGTTCCCACACTCACCTTCAACTCGCAGAGACCCGGTTCCCACACTCACCTTAAACTCGCAGAGACCCGGTTCCCACACTCACCTTCAACTCGCAGAGACCCGGTTCCCACACTCACCTTAAACTCGCAGAGACCCGGTTCCCACACTCACCTTCAACTCGCAGAGACCCGGTTCCCACACTCACCTTCAACTCGCAGAGACCCGGTTCCCACACTCACCTTAAACTCGCAGAGACCCGGTTCCCACACTCACCTTAAACTCGAAGAAACCCGGTTCCCACACTCACCTTCAACTCGCAGAGACCCGGTTCCCACACTCACCTTAAACTCGCAGAGACCCGGTTGCCACACTCACCTTCAACTCGCAGAGACCCGGTTCCCACACTCACCTTAAACTCGAAGAAACCCGGTTCCCACACTCACTTGAAACTCACTGGGACCTGGTTCTCACACGCACTTTAAACTCACTGGGAATTGGTGTCCACACTCAGTTTAAACTCACTGGGACCTGGTTCTCACACTCACTTTAAGCTCACTTGGAATTGGTTACCACACTATCTTTAAACTCACTAGGACCTGGTTCTCACACGCACTTTAAAATCACTGGGACATAGTTCACACACTCACTTTAAACTCACTGGGATCCGGTTCCCGCACTCACTTTAAACTCACTGGGACCCGGTTCCCACACTCACTTTAAACTCACAGAGACCCTGTTCCCACACCCATCTTAAACTCACTGAGACCCGGTTCTCACACCCATCTTAAAGTCACTGGCACCCGGTTCCCACACTCACTTTAAACTACAGGGATCCAGTTCCAGACAGACAGGCATACTTTATTGATCCTCAGCGAAATTCGTTTTCGTTACAGCCGCACCAACCAAGTGTAGTGAAGAAATATAGCAATATAAAACCATAAATAGTTAAATAATAATAAGTTAATCATGTCAAGTGGAAATAAGTCCTGGACCAGCCTATTGGATCAGGGTGTCTGACACTCCGAGGGATGAGTTGTAAAGTTTGATGGCCACAGGTAGGAATGAAGTCCTATGACGCTCAGTGTTACATCTCGGTGGAATGAGTCTCAGGCTGAATGTACTCCTGTGACTAACCAGTACATTATGGAGTGGATGGGAGACATTGTCCAAGATGGCATGCAACTTGGACAGCATCCTCTTTCACCACTGTCAGAGAGTCGAGTTCCTCCCCCACAACATCAGTGGCCTTTCGAATGAGTTTGTTGATTCTGTAGGTGTCTGCTACCCTCAGACTGCTGCCCCAGCACACCACAGCAAACATGATAGCACTGGTCACCACAGCCTCGTAGAACATCCTCAGCATCGTTCGGCAGATGTTAAAGGACCTCAGTTTCCTCAGGAAATAGAGACGGCTCTGACCCTTCCTATAGACAGCCCCAGTGTTCTTTGACCAGTCCAGTTTAATGTCCATTCGTATCCCCAGGTATTTGTAATCCTCCAGCATGTCCACACCGACCCCTTGGATGAAAACAGCGGTCAGCAGTGCGTTAGCCCTCCTCAGGTACACCACCAGCTCCTTATTCACACTCACACTCCAGTCATCCAGTTCCACACTCAGTTTAAACTCATGAAGACCTGGTTCGCACACTGACTTTAGACTCACTGGGAATTGCTGTCCACTCTCACTTAAAAATCACTGGGAATTGGTTCACACCCTCACTTTAAACTCACTGGGACCTTGTTCCAACACTAAACTCACTGGAACCTGTTTCTCACACGTACTTTAAACTCACTGGGACCCGGTTCCCACACTCACTTTAAACTCACATAGTCCCCGTTCCCACATTCACTGTAAAATCATTGTGACCTGGTTCTCACACTTACATTAATTTCACTGGTGATTGGTGTCCACGCTCACTTTAAACTCATTGGGACCTGGTCCTCACTCTCACTTTAAACTCACTGGGAATTGGTGCCCACACTGACTTTAAACTCACAGGGCCCTGGTTCTCACACTCACTCTAAACTCACTGGGAATTGGTTACCACACTATCTTTAAACTCACTAGGACCTGGTCCTCACACGCACTTTAAACTCACTGGGACCTAGTACACACACTCACTTTAAACTCACTGGGACCTGGTTCCACACTCACGTTAAACTCGCTGGGAATTGGTGTCCACACTCAAATTAAACTCACTGGGAATTGTTGTACTCACTCACATTAAACTCACTGGGACCTGGTTCTCACACTCACTGGGACCAAATTCCACACTCACTTTAAACTCACTGGGACTCGGTTCCCACACACACTTTAAACTCACAGGGATCCGGTTCCCACACTCACTTTAAACTCACAGAGACCCGGTTCCCACACTGATCATAAACTCGCAGAAATCCGGTTCCCTCACCCATCGTAAACTCGCAGAGACCCGGTTCCCACACTCACCTTAAACTCGCAGAGACCCGGTTCCCACACTCACTTGAAACTCGCTGGGACCTGGTTCTCACACGCACTTTAATCTCATTGGGACCCGGTTCCCACACTCACTTTAAACTAGCTGTGACCTGGTTCCCACACTCACTTGAAACTCACAGAGACCCGTTTCCCACACTCACTTTAAACACAACGGGACCCCGTTCCCACAGTCTCTTTAAACTCACCGGGACCCGGTTCCCACACTCACTTTAAACTCACAGAGACCCGTTTCCCACACTCACTTTAAACACAACGGGACCCCGTTCCCACAGTCTCTTTAAACTCACCGGGACCCGGTTCCCACACTCACTTTATACTCACAGAGACCAGGTTCCCACTCTGATCATCAACACGCAGAGACCCAGTTCCCACACCCATTGTAAACTCGCAGAGACCCGGTTCCCACACCCATCGTAAACTCGCAGAGATCCGGTTCCCACACTCACCCTAAACTCGCAGAGACCCGTTTCCCACACTCACCTTCAACTCGCAGAAACCCGGTTCCCACACTCACCTTAAACTCGCAGAGACCCGGTTCCCACACTCACCTTCAACTCGCAGAGACCCGGTTCCCACACTCACCTTCAACTCGCAGAGACCCGGTTCCCACACTCACCTTCAACTCGCAGAGACCCGGTTCCCACACTCACCTTAAACTCGAAGAAACCCGGTTCCCACACTCACCTTCAACTCGCAGAGACCCGGTTCCCACACTCACCTTAAACTCGCAGAGACCCGGTTGCCACACTCACCTTCAACTCGCAGAGACCCGGTTCCCACACTCACCTTAAACTCGAAGAAACCCGGTTCCCACACTCACTTGAAACTCACTGGGACCTGGTTCTCACACGCACTTTAAACTCACTGGGAATTGGTGTCCACACTCAGTTTAAACTCACTGGGACCTGGTTCTCACACTCACTTTAAGCTCACTTGGAATTGGTTACCACACTATCTTTAAACTCACTAGGACCTGGTTCTCACACGCACTTTAAACTCACTGGGACATAGTTCGCACACTCACTTTAAACTCACTGGGACCCGGTTCCCACACTCACTTTAAACTCACAGAGACCCTGTTCCCACACCCATCTTAAACTCACTGAGACCCGGTTCTCACACCCATCTTAAAGTCACTGGCACCCGGTTCCCACACTCACTTTAAACTACAGGGATCCAGTTCCAGACAGACAGGCATACTTTATTGATCCTCAGCGAAATTCGTTTTCGTTACAGCCGCACCAACCAAGTATAGTGAAGAAATATAGCAATATAAAACCATAAATAGTTAAATAATAATAAGTTAATCATGTCAAGTGGAAATAAGTCCTGGACCAGCCTATTGGATCAGGGTGTCTGACACTCCGAGGGATGAGTTGTAAAGTTTGATGGCCACAGGTAGGAATGAAGTCCTATGACGCTCAGTGTTACATCTCGGTGGAATGAGTCTCAGGCTGAATGTACTCCTGTGACTAACCAGTACATTATGGAGTGGATGGGAGACATTGTCCAAGATGGCATGCAACTTGGACAGCATCCTCTTTCACCACTGTCAGAGAGTCGAGTTCCTCCCCCACAACATCAGTGGCCTTTCGAATGAGTTTGTTGATTCTGTAGGTGTCTGCTACCCTCAGACTGCTGCCCCAGCACACCACAGCAAACATGATAGCACTGGTCACCACAGCCTCGTAGAACATCCTCAGCATCGTTCGGCAGATGTTAAAGGACCTCAGTTTCCTCAGGAAATAGAGACGGCTCTGACCCTTCCTATAGACAGCCCCAGTGTTCTTTGACCAGTCCAGTTTGATGTCCATTCGTATCCCCAGGTATTTGTAATCCTCCAGCATGTCCACACTGACCCCTTGGATGAAAACAGCGGTCAGCAGTGCGTTAGCCCTCCTCAGGTACACCACCAGCTCCTTATTCACACTCACACACCAGTCATCCAGTTCCACACTCAGTTTAAACTCATGAAGACCTGGTTCGCACACTGACTTTAGACTCACTGGGAATTGCTGTCCACTCTCACTTAAAAATCACTGGGAATTGGTTCACACCCTCACTTTAAACTCACTGGGACCTTGTTCCCACACTAAACTCACTGGAACCTGTTTCTCACACGTACTTTAAACTCACTGGGACCCGGTTCCCACACTCACTTTAAACTCACATAGTCCCCGTTCCCACATTCACTGTAAAATCATTGTGACCTGGTTCTCACACTTACATTAATTTCACTGGTGATTGGTGTCCACGCTCACTTTAAACTCATTGGGACCTGGTCCTCACTCTCACTTTAAACTCACTGGGAATTGGTGCCCACACTGACTTTAAACTCACAGGGCCCTGGTTCTCACACTCACTCTAAACTCACTGGGAATTGGTTACCACACTATCTTTAAACTCACTAGGACCTGGTCCTCACACGCACTTTAAACTCACTGGGACCTAGTACACACACTCACTTTAAACTCACTGGGACCTGGTTCCACACTCACGTTAAACTCGCTGGGAATTGGTGTCCACACTCAAATTAAACTCACTGGGAATTGTTGTACTCACTCACATTAAACTCACTGGGACCTGGTTCTCACACTCACTGGGACCAAATTCCACACTCACTTTAAACTCACTGGGACTCGGTTCCCACACACACTTTAAACTCACAGGGATCCGGTTCCCACACTCACTTTAAACTCACAGAGACCCGGTTCCCACACTGATCATAAACTCGCAGAAATCCGGTTCCCTCACCCATCGTAAACTCGCAGAGACCCGGTTCCCACACTCACCTTAAACTCGCAGAGACCCGGTTCCCACACTCACTTGAAACTCGCTGGGACCTGGTTCTCACACGCACTTTAATCTCATTGGGACCCGGTTCCCACACTCACTTTAAACTAGCTGTGACCTGGTTCCCACACTCACTTGAAACTCACAGAGACCCGTTTCCCACACTCACTTTAAACACAACGGGACCCCGTTCCCACAGTCTCTTTAAACTCACCGGGACCCGGTTCCCACACTCACTTTAAACTCACAGAGACCCGTTTCCCACACTCACTTTAAACACAACGGGACCCCGTTCCCACAGTCTCTTTAAACTCACCGGGACCCGGTTCCCACACTCACTTTATACTCACAGAGACCCGGTTCCCACTCTGATCATCAACACGCAGAGACCCAGTTCCCACACCCATTGTAAACTCGCAGAGATCCGGTTCCCACACCCATCGTAAACTCGCAGAGATCCGGTTCCCACACTCACCCTAAACTCGCAGAGACCCGGTTCCCACACTCACCTTAAACTCGCAGAGACCCGTTTCCCACACTCACCTTGAACTCGCAAAGACCCGGTTCCCACACTCAGCTAAAACTCGCAGAGACCCGGTTCCCACACTTACCTTAACCTCACAGAGACCCGGTTCTCACACCCGTCTTCAACTCACTGGCAGCCGGTTCCCACACTCACTTTATACTAGTAGGATCCAGGTCCAGACAGACAGACATACTTTATTGATCCAGACGGAAACTCGTTTTACCCAATTTTTACCCAGAGGGAAAATTACAGCCGCACCAACCAAGTATGGTGAAGAAAAATATCAATATAAACCATAAATAATTAAACTATAATGTTAATCATGCCAAGCAGAAATAAGTCCAGGACCAGCCTATTGGCTTAGGGCGTCTGACACTCCGAGGAAGGAGTTGTAAAATTTGATGGCCACAGGCAGGAATGATTTCCTATGACGCTCAGTGTTGCATCTCGGTGGAATGAGTCTCTGGCTGAATGTACTCCTGTGCCTAACCACTACATTATGGAGTGGATGGGAGACATTGTCCAAGATGGCATGCAACTTGGACAGCATCCTCTTTTCAGACACCACCATCAGAGAGTCGAGTTCCTCCCCCACAACTTCACTGGCCTTACGAATGAGTTTGTTGATTCTGTAGGTGTCTGCTACCCTCAGCCTGCTGCCCCAGCACACCACAGCAAACATGATAGCACTGGTCACCACAGCCTCGTAGAACATCCTCAGCATCGTTCGGCAGGTGTTAAAGGACCTCAGTCTCCTCAGGAAATAGAGACGTCCCTGACCCTTCTTATAGACAGCCTCAGAGTTCTTTGACCAGTCCAGTTTAATGTCCATTCGTATCCCCAGGTATTTGTAATCCTCCAGCATGTCCACACCGACCCCTTGGATGAAAACAGCGGTCAGCAGTGCGTTAGCCCTCCTCAGGTACACCACCAGCTCCTTATTCACACTCACACTCAGTCATCCAGCTCCACACTCACTTTAAACTCATGAAGACCTGGTTCGCACACTCACTTTAGACTGACTGGGAATTGCTGACCACTCTCACTTAAAAATCACTGGGAATTGGTGTCCACACTCACTTTAAACTCACTGGGACCTGGTTCTCACACTCACTTTAAACTCACTGGGAACTGGTTCACACCCTCACTTTAAACTCACTGGGACCTTGTTCCCACACTAAACTCAATAGAACCTGTTTCTCACACTTACTTTAAACTCACTGGGACCCGGTTCCCACACTGACTTTAAACTCACATAGTCCCTGTTCCCACATTCACTGTAAAATCATTGTGACCTGGTTCTCACACTTACATTAATTTCACTGGTCATTGGTGTCCACGCTCCCTTTAAACTCATTGGGACCTGGTCCTCACTCTCACTTTAAACTCACTGGGAATTGGTGCCCACACTGACTTTAAACTCACAGGGACCTGGTCCTCACACGCACTTTAAACTCAGTGGGAATTGGTTACCACACTATCTTTAAACTCACTAGGACCTGGTCCTCACACGCACTTTAAATTCACTGGGACCTAGTACACACACTCACTTTAAACTCACTGGGACCTGGTTCCACACTCACGTTAAACTCGCTGGGAATTGTTGTACTCACTCACATTAAACTCACTGGGACCTGGTTCTCACACTCACTGGGACCAAATTCCTCACTCACTTTAAACTCACTGGGACTCGGTTCCCACACTCACTTTAAACTCACAGAGACCCGGTTCCCTCACTGATCATAAACTCGCAGAAATCCGGTTCCCTCACCCATCGTAAACTCGCAGAGACCCTGTTCCCACACTCACTTGAAACTCGCTGGGACCTGGTTCTCACACTCACTTTAATCTCACTGGGACCCGGTTCCCACACTCACTTTAAACTCACAGAGACCCGTTTCCCACACTCACATTAAACTCACAGAGACCCGTTTCCCACACTCACTTTAAACACAACGGGACCCCGTTCCCACACTCTCTTTAAACTCACCGGGACCCGGTTCCCACACTCACTTTAAACTCACAGAGACCCGTTTCTCACACTCACTTTAAACACAACGGGACCCCGTTCCCACACTCTCTTTAAACTCACCGGGACCCGGTTCCCACACTCACTTTAAACTCACAGAGACCCGGTTCCCACACTCACTTTAAACTCACCGGGACCCGGTTCCCACACTCACTTTATACTCACAGAGACCCGGTTCCCACACTGATCATCAACACGCAGAGACCCAGTTCCTACACTCATCTTAAACTCGCAGAGACCCGGTTCCCACACCCATCGTAAACTCGCAGAGATCCGGTTCCCACACTCACCTTGAACTCGCAAAGACCCGGTTCCCACACTCAGCTAAAACTCGCAGAGACCCGGTTCCCACTCTCATCGTAAACTCGCAGAGACCCGGTTCCCACACTCACCTTAAACTCACAGAGACCCGGTTCTCACACCCATCTTAAACTCACTGGCAGCCGGTTCCCACACTCACTTTATACTACTAGGATCCAGATCCGGACAGACAGACATACTTTATTGATCCAGACGGAAATTGGTTTTACCCAATTTTTACCCAGAGGGAAAATTACAGCCGCACCAACCAAGTATGGTGAACAAAAATATCAATATAAACCATAAATAATTAAACTATGATGTTAATCATGCCAAGCAGAAATAACTCCAGGACCAGCCTATTAGCTTAGGGCATCTGACACTCCGAGGAAGGAGTTGTAAAATTTGATGGCCACAGGTAGGAATGATTTCCTATGATGCTCAGTGTTGCATCTCGGTGGAATGAGTCTCTGGTTGAATGTACTCCTGTGCCTAACCAGTACATTATGGAGTGAATGGGAGACATTGTCCAAGATGGCTTGCAACGTGGACAGCATCCTCTTTTCAGACACCACCGTCAGAGAATCCAGTTCCACCCCCACAACATCAGTGGCCTTCGGATGAGTTTGTTGTTTCTGTAGGTGTCTGCTACACTCAGCCTGCTGCCCCAGCACCCAACAGCAAACATGATAGCACTGGCCACCACAGCCTCGTAGAACATCCTCAGCATCGTTCGGCAGATGTTAAAGGACCTCAGTCTCCTCAGAAAATAGAGACGGCTCTGACCCTTCCTATAGACAGCCTCAGTGCTCTTTGACCAGTCCAGTTTAATGTCCATTCGTATCCCCAGGTATTTGTAATCCTCCAGCATGTCCACACTGACCCCTTGGATGAAAACAGCGGTCAGCAGTGCGTTAGCCCTCCTCAGGTACACCACCAGCTCCTTATTCACACTCACACTCCAGTCATCCACTTCCCACACTCACTTTAAACTCATGAAGACCTGGTTCGCACACTCACTTTAGACTCACTGGGAATTGTTGTCCACACTCACTTTAAACTCACTGGGAATTGGTGTCCACACTCACTTTAAACTCACTGGGAATTGGTTCCCACACTCACTTTAAACTCACTGGGACCCGGTTCCCACACTCACTTTAAACTCACTGGGACCCGGATCCCACACTCACTTTAAACACACTGGGACCCGGTTCCCACACTCACTTTAAACTCACGGGGACCCGGTTCCCACACTCACTTTAAACTCACTGGGAATTGATTACCACACTCACTTTAAACTCACTAGGACCTGGTCCTCACAATCACTTTAAACTCACTGGGAATTTGTGTCCACACTCACTTTAAACTCACTGGGAATTGGTGTCCACACTCACTTTAAACTCACTGGGAATTGGTTCCCACACTCACTTTAAACTCACTGGGACCCGGTTCCCACACTCACTTTAAACTCACTGGGACCCGGATCCCACACTCACTTTAAACACACTGGGACCCGGTTCCCACACTCACTTTAAACTCACGGGGACCCGGTTCCCACACTCACTTTAATCTCACTGGGACCCGGTTCCCACACTGATCATAATCTCGCAGAGACCCAGTTCCAACACCCATCATAAACTCGCAGAGACCCGGTTCCCACACTAATCTTAAACTCACAGGGACCCGGTTCTCACACCCAGTTTAAACTCACTGGCACCCGGTTCCCACACTCATTTTAAACTACTGGGATCCTGGTCCAGACAGATAGACATACTTTATTGATCCAGAGGGAAATTGGTTTTACCCAATTTTTACCCAGAGGGAAAATTACAGCCGCACCAACCAAGTATGGTGAAGAAAAATATCAATATAAACCATAAATAATTAAACTATAATGTTAATCATGCCAAGCAGAAATAATTCCAGGACCAGCCTATTGGGAGGGAGGAGTTGTAAAGTTTGATGGCCATAGGCAGGAATGATTTCCTATGACGCTCAGTGTTGCATCTCGGTGGAATGAGTCTCTGGCTGAATGTACCCCTGTGCCTAACCAGTACATTATGGAGTGGATGGGAGACATTGTCCAAGATGGCATGCAACTTGGACAGCATCCTCTTTTCAGACACCACCGTCAGAGAATCCAGTTCCACCCCCACAACATCACTGGCCTTACGAATGAGTTTGTTGATTCTGTTGGTGTCTGCTACCCTCAGCCTGCTGCCCCGGCACACCACAGCAAACATGATAGCACTGGCCACCACAGCCTCGTAGAACATCCTCAGCATCGTTCAGCAGATGTTAAAGGACCTCAGTCTCCTCAGGAAATAGAGACGGCTTTGACCCTTCTTATAGACAGCCTCAGTGTTCTTTGACCAGTCCAGTTTAATGTCCATTAGTATTCCCCAGGTAGTTGTAATCCTCCAGCATGTCCACACTGATCCCTTGGATGAAAACAGGGGTCACCAATGCGATAGTCGTCCTCAGGTACACCACCAGCTCCTTATTCACACTCACACTCCAGTCATCCAGTTCGCACACTCATTTTAAACTGATGAAGACTTGGTTCGCACACTCACTTTAGAGTCACTGGGAATTGGTGTCCACTCTCAAATTAAACTCACTGGGAAATGGTTCTCAAACTCACTTTAAACTCACTGAGAACTGGTGTCCACACTCACTTTAAACTCACAGAGACCCGTTTCCCACACTCACATTAAACTCACAGAGACCCGTTTCCCACACTCACTTTAAACACAACGGGACCCCGTTCCCACACTCTCTTTAAACTCACCGGGACCCGGTTCCCACACTCACTTTAAACTCACAGAGACCCGTTTCTCGCACTCACTTTAAACACAACGGGACCCCGTTCCCACACTCTCTTTAAACTCACCGGGACCCGGTTCCCACACTCACTTTAAACTCACAGAGACCCGGTTCCCACACTCACTTTAAACTCACCGGGACCCGGTTCCCACACTCACTTTATACTCACAGAGACCCGGTTCCCACACTGATCATCAACACGCAGAGACCCAGTTCCTACACTCATCTTAAACTCGCAGAGACCCGGTTCCCACACCCATCGTAAACTCGCAGAGATCCGGTTCCCACACTCACCTTGAACTCGCAAAGACCCGGTTCCCACACTCAGCTAAAACTCGCAGAGACCCGGTTCCCACTCTCATCGTAAACTCGCAGAGACCCGGTTCCCACACTCACCTTAAACTCACAGAGACCCGGTTCTCACACCCATCTTAAACTCACTGGCAGCCGGTTCCCACACTCACTTTATACTACTAGGATCCAGGTCCGGACAGACAGACATACTTTATTGATCCAGACGGAAATTGGTTTTACCCAATTTTTACCCAGAGGGAAAATTACAGCCGCACCAACCAAGTATGGTGAAGAAAAATATCAATATAAACCATAAATAATTAAACTATGATGTTAATCATGCCAAGCAGAAATAACTCCAGGACCAGCCTATTGGCTTAGGGCATCTGACACTCCGAGGAAGGAGTTGTAAAATTTGATGGCCACAGGTAGGAATGATTTCCTATGATGCTCAGTGTTGCATCTCGGTGGAATGAGTCTCTGGTTGAATGTACTCCTGTGCCTAACCAGTACATTATGGAGTGAATGGGAGACATTGTCCAAGATGGCTTGCAACGTGGACAGCATCCTCTTTTCAGACACCACCGTCAGAGAATCCAGTTCCACCCCCACAACATCAGTGGCCTTCGGATGAGTTTGTTGTTTCTGCTGGTATCTGCTACACTCAGCCTGCTGCCCCAGCACACAACAGCAAACATGATAGCACTGGCCACCACAGCCTCGTAGAACATCCTCAGCATCGTTCGGCAGATGTTAAAGGACCTCAGTCTCCTCAGAAAATAGAGACGGCTCTGACCCTTCCTATAGACAGCCTCAGTGCTCTTTGACCAGTCCAGTTTAATGTCCATTCGTATCCCCAGGTATTTGTAATCCTCCAGCATGTCCACACTGACCCCTTGGATGAAAACAGCGGTCAGCAGTGCGTTAGCCCTCCTCAGGTACACCACCAGCTCCTTATTCACACTCACACTCCAGTCATCCAGCTCCACACTCACTTTAAACTCATGAAGACCTGGTTCGCACACTCACTTTAGACTCACTGGGAATTGTTGTCCACACTCACTTTAAACTCACTGGGAATTGGTGTCCACACTCACTTTAAACTCACTGGGAATTGGTTCCCACACTCACTTTAAACTCACTGGGACCCGGTTCCCACACTCACTTTAAACTCACTGGGACCCGGATCCCACACTCACTTTAAACACACTGGGACCCGGTTCCCACACTCACTTTAAACTCACGGGGACCCGGTTCCCACACTCACTTTAAACTCACTGGGACCTGGTTCTCACACTCACTTTCAACTCACTGGGAATTGATTACCACACTCACTTTAAACTCACTAGGACCTGGTCCTCACAATCACTTTAAACTCACTGGGAATTTGTGTCCACACTCACTTTAAACTCACTGGGAATTGGTGTCCACACTCACTTTAAACTCACTGGGACCTGGTTCCCATACTCACTTTAAACTCACTGGGAACTGGTTCTCACACTCACTTAAAACTCACTGGGAATTGGTGTCCACACTCACTTTAAACTCACTGGGACCTGGTTCTAACACTCACTTTAAACTCACTGGGAATTGGTTCCCACACTCACTTTAAACTCACTGGGACCCGGTTCCCACACTCACTTTAAACTCACTGGGACCCGGATCCCACACTCACTTTAAACACACTGGGACCCGGTTCCCACACTCACTTTAAACTCACGGGGACCCGGTTCCCACACTCACTTTAAACTCACTGGGACCTGGTTCTCACACTCACTTTCAACTCACTGGGAATTGATTACCACACTCACTTTAAACTCACTAGGACCTGGTCCTCACAATCACTTTAAACTCACTGGGAATTTGTGTCCACACTCACTTTAAACTCACTGGGAATTGGTGTCCACACTCACTTTAAACTCACTGGGAATTGGTTCCCACACTCACTTTAAACTCACTGGGACCCGGTTCCCACACTCACTTTAAACTCACTGGGACCCGGATCCCACACTCACTTTAAACACACTGGGACCCGGTTCCCACACTCACTTTAAACTCACGGGGACCCGGTTCCCACACTCACTTTAAACTCACTGGGACCCGGTTCCCACACTGATCATAATCTCGCAGAGACCCAGTTCCAACACCCATCATAAACTCGCAGAGACCCGGTTCCCACACTAATCTTAAACTCACAGGGACCCGGTTCTCACACCCAGTTTAAACTCACTGGCACCCGGTTCCCACACTCATTTTAAACTACTGGGATCCTGGTCCAGACAGATAGACATACTTTATTGATCCAGAGGGAAATTGGTTTTACCCAATTTTTACCCAGAGGGAAAATTACAGCCGCACCAACCAAGTATGGTGAAGAAAAATATCAATATAAACCATAAATAATTAAACTATAATGTTAATCATGCCAAGCAGAAATAATTCCAGGACCAGCCTATTGGGAGGGAGGAGTTGTAAAGTTTGATGGCCATAGGCAGGAATGATTTCCTATGACGCTCAGTGTTGCATCTCGGTGGAATGAGTCTCTGGCTGAATGTACCCCTGTGCCTAACCAGTACATTATGGAGTGGATGGGAGACATTGTCCAAGATGGCATGCAACTTGGACAGCATCCTCTTTTCAGACACCACCGTCAGAGAATCCAGTTCCACCCCCACAACATCACTGGCCTTACGAATGAGTTTGTTGATTCTGTTGGTGTCTGCTACCCTCAGCCTGCTGCCCCGGCACACCACAGCAAACATGATAGCACTGGCCACCACAGCCTCGTAGAACATCCTCAGCATCGTTCAGCAGATGTTAAAGGACCTCAGTCTCCTCAGGAAATAGAGACGGCTTTGACCCTTCTTATAGACAGCCTCAGTGTTCTTTGACCAGTCCAGTTTAATGTCCATTAGTATTCCCCAGGTAGTTGTAATCCTCCAGCATGTCCACACTGATCCCTTGGATGAAAACAGGGGTCACCAATGCGATAGTCCTCCTCAGGTACACCACCAGCTCCTTATTCACACTCACACTCCAGTCATCCAGTTCGCACACTCATTTTAAACTGATGAAGACTTGGTTCGCACACTCACTTTAGAGTCACTGGGAATTGGTGTCCACTCTCAAATTAAACTCACTGGGAAATGGTTCTCAAACTCACTTTAAACTCACTGAGAACTGGTGTCCACACACACTTTAAACTCACGGGGACCTGGTTCTCACACTCACTTTACACTCACTGGGAATTGCTGTCCACACTCAAATTAAACTCACTGGGAGCTGGTTCTCACACTCACTTTGAACACACTGGGACCTGTTTCCCACACTAACTTTCAGATCACTGGGAATTGGTGTCCACACTCAATTTAAACTCAATGGGACCTGGTTCTCACACTTACATTAATCTCACTGGGAATTGCTGTACACACTCACTTTAAACTCATTGGGACCTGGTTCTCACACTTACATTAATCTCACTGGAAATTGGTGTACACACTCACTTTAAACTCATTGGGACCTGGTTCTCACACTCACTTTAAACTCACTAGGAATTGGTGTCCACACTCACTTTAAACTCACTGGGACCTGGTTCTCACACTCACTTTAAGCTCACTGGGAATTGGTTAGCACACTATCTTTAAACTCACTAGGACCTGGTCCTCACACGCACTTTAAACTCACTGGGACATAGTTCACACACTCACTTTAAATTCACTGGGAATTGGTGTCCACACTCTCTTTAACCTCACTGGGACCTGGTTCCCACACTCACTTTAAACTCACTTGGAACTGGTTCTCACACTCACTTTAAACTCACTGGAAACTGGTTCTCACACTCACTTTCAACGCACTGGGAATTGGTGTCCACACTCACTTTAAACTCACTGGGAATTGGTGACCACACTCACGTTAAAATCACTGGGAATTGGTGTCCACACTCACTTTAAACACAATGGGACCTGGTTCTCACACTTACATTAATCTCACTGGGAATTGGTTACCCCAATCACTTTAAACTCACAGGGACATGGTGCTCACACTCACTTTACACTCACGGGGAATTGGTTATCACACTATCTTTAAACTCACTAGGACCTGGTCCTCACACGGACTTTAAACTCACTGGGATATAGTTCGCACACTCACTTTAAATTCAGTGGGAATTGGTGTCCACGCTCACTTTAACCTCACTGGGACCTGGTTCCCATACTCACTTTAAACTCACTGGGAACTGGTTCTCACACTCACTTAAAACTCACTGGGAATTGGTGTCCACAATCACTTTAAACTCACTGGGACCTGGTTCCAACACTCACTTTAAACTCACTGGGAATTGGTGTCCACGCTTAATTTAAACTCACTGGGAATTGGTTCCCACACTCACTTTAAACTCACAGGGACCTGGTTCCCACACTCACTTTAAACTCACTGGGAATTGGTGTCCACAATCACTTTAAATTCACTGGGAATTGGTGTCCACGCTCACTTTGACCTCACTGGGAACTGATTCCCACACTCACTTTAAAGTCACTGGGAACGGTTTCTCACACTCAGTTTAAACTCACCGGGAACTGGTTCTCACACTCACTTTCAACTCATTGGGAATAGGTTACCACACTATCGTTAAACTCACTAGGACCTGGTCTTCACACACACTTTAAACTCACAGGGACATAGTTCACACACTCACTATAAATTCACAGGGAACTGGTTCTCACACTCACTTTAAACTCACTGGGAACTGGTTCTCACACTCACTTTAAACGCACTGGGAATTGGTGTCCACACTCACTTTAACATCACTGGGAATTGGTGTCCACACTCGCTTTAAACTCAATGCGACCTGGTTCTCACACTTACATTAATCTAACTGGGAATTGATTGCCCCAATCACTTTAAACTCACAGGGACATGGTGCTCACACTCACTTTACACTCACTGGGAATTGGCTACGACACTACATTTAAACTCACCAGGACCTGGTCCTCACACGCACTTTAAACTCAATGGGACAGAGTTCACACACTCACTTTAAATTCACTAGGAATTGGTGTCCACGCTCACTTTAACCTCACTGGGACCTCGTTCCCACACTCACTTTAAACTCACTGGGAACTGGTTCTCACGCTCACTTTAAACTCACTGGGAATTGGTACTCTCACTCAGTTTGAACGCACTGGGAACTGGTACTCTCACTCACTTTAAACGCACTGGGAATTTGTGTCCACACTCACTTTAAAGTCACTTGGAATTGCTGTCCACTCTCACTTTAAACTCACTGGGAATTGGTTTCCACACTCACTTTAAACTCACTGGGAATTGGTGTCCACGCTCACTTTAAACTCACTGGGAATTGGTTCCCACACTCACTTTAAACTCACTGGGAATTGGTGTCCACACTCACTTTAAACTCACTGGGACCTGGTTCTAACACTCACTTTAAACTCACTGGGAATTGGTTCCCACACTCACTTTAAACTCACAGGGACCTGGTTCCCACACTCACTTTCAACGCACTGGGAATTGGTGTCCACACTCACTTTAAACTCACTAGGAATTGGTGTCCACACTCACTTGAAACTCACTGGGAACTGGTTCTCAAACTCACTATAAACTCACTGGGACCAGGTTCTAACACTCACTTTAAACTCACTGGGAATTGGTGTCCACACTCACTTTAAACTCACTGGGAATTGGTGACCACACTCACGTTAAAATCACTGGGAATTGGTGTCCACACTCACTTTAAACACAATGGGACCTGGTTCTCACACTTACATTAATCTCACTGGGAATTGGTTACCCCAATCACTTTAAACTCACAGGGACATGGTTCTCACACTCACTTTAAACTCACTGGGAATTGGTTACCACACTATCTTTAAACTCACTAGGACCTTGTCCTCACTCGCACTTTAAACTCACTGGGACATAGTTCACACACTCACTTTAAATTCACTGGGAATTGGTGTCCACGCTCACTTTAAACTCACTGGGAACTGGTTCTCACACTCACTTTAAACTCACTGGGAACTGGTTCTCTCACTCACTTTAAACGCACTGGGTATTGGTGTCCACATTCACTTTAAACTCACTGGGGATTGGTGTCCACGCTCATTTTAAACTCACTGGGAATTGGTTCCCACACTCACTTTAAACACACTGGGAATTGATTCCCACACTCACTTTAAACTCACAGGGACCTGGTGTCCACACTCACTTTAACATCACTGGGAATTGGTGTCCACGCTCACTTTAAACTCACAGGGACCTGGTGTCCACACTCACTTTAACATCACTGGGAATTGGTGTCCACGCTCACTTTAAACTCACTGGGAATTGGTGTCCACACTCACTTTAAACTCACTGGGAATTGGTGTCCACACTCACTTTAAAATCACTGGGAATTGGTTCCCACACTCACTTTAAACACACTGGGAATTGATTCCCACACTCACTTTAAACTCACAGGGACCTGGTGTCCACACTCACTTTAACATCACTGGGAATTGGTGTCCACGCTCACTTTAAACTCACAGGGACCTGGTGTCCACACTCACTTTAACATCACTGGGAATTGGTGTCCACGCTCACTTTAAGCTCACTGGGAATTGGTTCCCACACTCACTTTAAACTCACTGGGAACTGGTTCTCTCACTCACTTTAAACTCACCGGGAACTGGTTCTCACACTCACTGTTAAACTCACTGGGAATTGGTTACCACACTATCTTTAAACTCACTAGGACCTGGTCCTCACACGCACTTTAAACTCACTGGGACATAGTTCACACACTCACTTTAAATTCACTGGGAATTGGTTCTCACACTCACTTTAAACGCACTGGGAATTCGTCTCCACACTCACTTTAAACTCACTGGGAATTGCTGTCCACACTCACTTTAAAATCACTGGGAATTGGTGTCCACACTCACTTTAAACTCAATGGGACCTGGTTCTCACACTTACATTAATCTAACTGGGAATTGGTTGCCCCAATCACTTTAAACTCACAGGGACATGGTGCTCACACTCACTTTACACTCACTGGGAATTGGTTATCACACTATCTTTAAACTCACTAGGACCTGGTCCTCACACGGACTTTAAACTCACTGGGATATAGTTCGCACACTCACTTTAAATTCAGTGGGAATTGGTGTCCACGCTCACTTTAACCTCACTGGGACCGGGTTCCCATACTCACTTTAAACTCACTGGGAACTGGTTCTCACACTCACTTAAAACTCACTGGGAATTGGTGTCCACACTCACTTTAAACTCACTGGGACCTGGTTCTAACACTCACTTTAAACTCACTGGGAATTGGTGTCCACGCTTACTTTAAACTCACTGGGAATTGGTTCCCACACTCACTTTAAACTCACAGGGAACTGGTTCCCACACTCACTTTAAACACAATGGGAATTGGTGTCCACAATCACTTTAAATTCACTGGGAATTGGTGTCCACGCTCACTTTAACCTCACTGGGAACTGATTCCCACACTCACTTTAAAGTCACTGGGAACGGTTTCTCACACTCAGTTTAAACTCACCGGGAACTGGTTCTCACACTCACTTTCAACTCATTGGGAATAGGTTACCACACTATCGTTAAACTCACTAGGACCTGGTCCTCACACACACTTTAAACTCACAGGGACATAGTTCACACACTCACTATAAATTCACAGGGAACTGGTTCTCACACTCACTTTAAACTCACTGGGAACTGGTTCTCACACTCACTTTAAACGCACTGGGAATTGGTGTCCACACTTACTTTAAAGTCACTTGGAATTGGTGTCCACACTCACTTTAACATCACTGGGAATTGGTGTCCACACTCGCTTTAAACTCAATGCGACCTGGTTCTCACACTTACATTAATCTAACTGGGAATTAGTTGCCCCAATCACTTTAAACTCACAGGGACATGGTGCTCACACTCACTTTACACTCACTGGGAATTGGCTACGACACTACATTTAAACTCACCAGGACCTGGTCCTCACACGCACTTTAAACTCAATGGGACAGAGTTCACACACTCACTTTAAATTCACTAGGAATTGGTGTCCACGCTCACTTCAACCTCAATGGGACCTCGTTCCCACACTCACTTTAAACTCACTGGGAACTGGTTCTCACGCTCACTTTAAACTCACTGGGAATTGGTACTCTCACTCACTTTAAACGCACTGGGAACTGGTACTCTCACTCACTTTAAACGCACTGGGAATTTGTGTCCACACTCACTTTAAAGTCACTTGGAATTGCTGTCCACTCTCACTTTAAACTCACTGGGAATTGGTTTCCACACTCACTTTAAACTCACTGGGAATTGGTGTCCACGCTCACTTTAAACTCACTGGGAATTGGTTCCCACACTCACTTTAAACTCACTGGGAATTGGTTACCACACTATCTTTAAACTCACTAGGACCTGGTCCTCACACGGACTTTAAACTCACTGGGACATAGTTCACACACTCACTTTAAATTCAGTGAGAATTGGTGTCCACGCTCACTTTAACCTCACTGGGACCTGGTTCCCATACTCACTTTAAACTCACTGGGAACTGGTTCTCACACTCACTTAAAACTCACTGGGAATTGGTGTCCACACTCACTTTAAACTCACTGGGACCTGGTTCTAACACTCACTTTAAACTCACTGGGAATTGGTTCCCACACTCACTTTAAACTCACAGGGACCTGGTTCCCACACTCACTTTCAACGCACTGGGAATTGGTGTCCACACTCACTTTAAACTCACTAGGAATTGGTGTCCACACTCACTTGAAACTCACTGGGAACTGGTTCTCAAACTCACTATAAACTCACTGGGACCAGGTTCTAACACTCACTTTAAACTCACTGGGAATTGGTGTCCACACTCACTTTAAACTCACTGGGAATTGGTGACCACACTCACGTTAAAATCACTGGGAATTGGTGTCCACACTCACTTTAAACACAATGGGAATTGGTGTCCACAATCACTTTAAATTCACTGGGAATTGGTGTCCACGCTCACTTTAACCTCACTGGGAACTGATTCCCACACTCACTTTAAAGTCACTGGGAACGGTTTCTCACACTCAGTTTAAACTCACCGGGAACTGGTTCTCACACTCACTTTCAACTCATTGGGAATAGGTTACCACACTATCGTTAAACTCACTAGGACCTGGTCCTCACACACACTTTAAACTCACAGGGACATAGTTCACACACTCACTATAAATTCACAGGGAACTGGTTCTCACACTCACTTTAACATCACTGGGAATTGGTGTCCACACTCGCTTTAAACTCAATGCGACCTGGTTCTCACACTTACATTAATCTAACTGGGAATTAGTTGCCCCAATCACTTTAAACTCACAGGGACATGGTGCTCACACTCACTTTACACTCACTGGGAATTGGCTACGACACTACATTTAAACTCACCAGGACCTGGTCCTCACACGCACTTTAAACTCAATGGGACAGAGTTCACACACTCACTTTAAATTCACTAGGAATTGGTGTCCACGCTCACTTCAACCTCAATGGGACCTCGTTCCCACACTCACTTTAAACTCACTGGGAACTGGTTCTCACGCTCACTTTAAACTCACTGGGAATTGGTACTCTCACTCACTTTAAACGCACTGGGAACTGGTACTCTCACTCACTTTAAACGCACTGGGAATTTGTGTCCACACTCACTTTAAAGTCACTTGGAATTGCTGTCCACTCTCACTTTAAACTCACTGGGAATTGGTTTCCACACTCACTTTAAACTCACTGGGAATTGGTGTCCACGCTCACTTTAAACTCACTGGGAATTGGTTCCCACACTCACTTTAAACTCACTGGGAATTGGTTACCACACTATCTTTAAACTCACTAGGACCTGGTCCTCACACGGACTTTAAACTCACTGGGACATAGTTCACACACTCACTTTAAATTCAGTGAGAATTGGTGTCCACGCTCACTTTAACCTCACTGGGACCTGGTTCCCATACTCACTTTAAACTCACTGGGAACTGGTTCTCACACTCACTTAAAACTCACTGGGAATTGGTGTCCACACTCACTTTAAACTCACTGGGACCTGGTTCTAACACTCACTTTAAACTCACTGGGAATTGGTTCCCACACTCACTTTAAACTCACAGGGACCTGGTTCCCACACTCACTTTCAACGCACTGGGAATTGGTGTCCACATTCACTTTAAACTCACTAGGAATTGGTGTCCACACTCACTTGAAACTCACTGGGAACTGGTTCTCAAACTCACTATAAACTCACTGGGACCAGGTTCTAACACTCACTTTAAACTCACTGGGAATTGGTGTCCACACTCACTTTAAACTCACTGGGAATTGGTGACCACACTCACGTTAAAATCACTGGGAATTGGTGTCCACACTCACTTTAAACACAATGGGACCTGGTTCTCACACTTACATTAATCTCACTGGGAATTGGTTACCCCAATCACTTTAAACTCACAGGGACATGGTTCTCACACTCACTTTAAACTCACTGGGAATTGGTTACCACACTATCTTTAAACTCACTAGGACCTTGTCCTCACACGCACTTTAAACTCACTGGGACATAGTTCACACACTCACTTTAAATTCACTGGGAATTGGTGTCCACGCTCACTTTAACCTCACTGGGAACTGGTTCTCACACTCACTTTAAACTCACTGGGAACTGGTTCTCTCACTCACTTTAAACGCCCTGGGTATTGGTGTCCACATTCACTTTAAACTCACTGGGGATTGGTGTCCACGCTCATTTTAAACTCACTGGGAATTGGTTCCCACACTCACTTTAAACACACTGGGAATTGATTCCCACACTCACTTTAAACTCACAGGGACCTGGTGTCCACACTCACTTTAACATCACTGGGAATTGGTGTCCACGCTCACTTTAAACTCACAGGGACCTGGTGTCCACACTCACTTTAACATCACTGGGAATTGGTGCCCACGCTCACTTTAAACTCACTGGGAATTGGTGTCCACACTCACTTTAAACTCACTGGGAATTGGTGTCCACACTCACTTTAAAATCACTGGGAATTGGTTCCCACACTCACTTTAAACACACTGGGAATTGATTCCCACACTCACTTTAAACTCAATGGGAACTGGTTCTCACTCTCACTTTAAACTCACTGGGACATAGTTCACACACTCACTTTTAACTCACTGGGACCTGGTTCCCACACTCACTTAGAACTCACTGGGAACTGGTTCTCACACTCACTTTAAAGTCACTGGGAACGGTTTCTCACACTCAGTTTAAACTCACCGGGAACTGGTTCTCACACTCACTTTCAACTCATTGGGAATAGGTTACCACACTATCGTTAAACTCACTAGGACCTGGTCCTCACACACACTTTAAACTCACAGGGACATAGTTCACACACTCACTATAAATTCACAGGGAACTGGTTCTCACACTCACTTTAAACTCACTGGGAACTGGTTCTCACACTCACTTTAAACGCACTGGGAATTGGTGTCCACACTTACTTTAAAGTCACTTGGAATTGGTGTCCACACTCACTTTAACATCACTGGGAATTGGTGTCCACACTCGCTTTAAACTCAATGCGAGCTGGTTCTCACACTTACATTAATCTAACTGGGAATTAGTTGCCCCAATCACTTTAAACTCACAGGGACATGGTGCTCACACTCACTTTACACTCACTGGGAATTGGCTACGACACTACATTTAAACTCACCAGGACCTGGTCCTCACACGCACTTTAAACTCAATGGGACAGAGTTCACACACTCACTTTAAATTCACTAGGAATTGGTGTCCACGCTCACTTCAACCTCAATGGGACCTCGTTCCCACACTCACTTTAAACTCACTGGGAACTGGTTCTCACGCTCACTTTAAACTCACTGGGAATTGGTACTCTCACTCACTTTAAACGCACTGGGAACTGGTACTCTCACTCACTTTAAACGCACTGGGAATTTGTGTCCACACTCACTTTAAAGTCACTTGGAATTGCTGTCCACTCTCACTTTAAACTCACTGGGAATTGGTTTCCACACTCACTTTAAACTCACTGGGAATTGGTGTCCACGCTCACTTTAAACTCACTGGGAATTGGTTCCCACACTCACTTTAAACTCACTGGGAATTGGTTACCACACTATCTTTAAACTCACTAGGACCTGGTCCTCACACGGACTTTAAACTCACTGGGACATAGTTCACACACTCACTTTAAATTCAGTGAGAATTGGTGTCCACGCTCACTTTAACCTCACTGGGACCTGGTTCCCATACTCACTTTAAACTCACTGGGAACTGGTTCTCACACTCACTTAAAACTCACTGGGAATTGGTGTCCACACTCACTTTAAACTCACTGGGACCTGGTTCTAACACTCACTTTAAACTCACTGGGAATTGGTTCCCACACTCACTTTAAACTCACAGGGACCTGGTTCCCACACTCACTTTCAACGCACTGGGAATTGGTGTCCACACTCACTTTAAACTCACTAGGAATTGGTGTCCACACTCACTTGAAACTCACTGGGAACTGGTTCTCAAACTCACTATAAACTCACTGGGACCAGGTTCTAACACTCACTTTAAACTCACTGGGAATTGGTGTCCACACTCACTTTAAACTCACTGGGAATTGGTGACCACACTCACGTTAAAATCACTGGGAATTGGTGTCCACACTCACTTTAAACACAATGGGAATTGGTGTCCACAATCACTTTAAATTCACTGGGAATTGGTGTCCACGCTCACTTTAACCTCACTGGGAACTGATTCCCACACTCACTTTAAAGTCACTGGGAACGGTTTCTCACACTCAGTTTAAACTCACCGGGAACTGGTTCTCACACTCACTTTCAACTCATTGGGAATAGGTTACCACACTATCGTTAAACTCACTAGGACCTGGTCCTCACACACACTTTAAACTCACAGGGACATAGTTCACACACTCACTATAAATTCACAGGGAACTGGTTCTCACACTCACTTTAACATCACTGGGAATTGGTGTCCACACTCGCTTTAAACTCAATGCGACCTGGTTCTCACACTTACATTAATCTAACTGGGAATTAGTTGCCCCAATCACTTTAAACTCACAGGGACATGGTGCTCACACTCACTTTACACTCACTGGGAATTGGCTACGACACTACATTTAAACTCACCAGGACCTGGTCCTCACACGCACTTTAAACTCAATGGGACAGAGTTCACACACTCACTTTAAATTCACTAGGAATTGGTGTCCACGCTCACTTCAACCTCAATGGGACCTCGTTCCCACACTCACTTTAAACTCACTGGGAACTGGTTCTCACGCTCACTTTAAACTCACTGGGAATTGGTACTCTCACTCACTTTAAACGCACTGGGAACTGGTACTCTCACTCACTTTAAACGCACTGGGAATTTGTGTCCACACTCACTTTAAAGTCACTTGGAATTGCTGTCCACTCTCACTTTAAACTCACTGGGAATTGGTTTCCACACTCACTTTAAACTCACTGGGAATTGGTGTCCACGCTCACTTTAAACTCACTGGGAATTGGTTCCCACACTCACTTTAAACTCACTGGGAATTGGTTACCACACTATCTTTAAACTCACTAGGACCTGGTCCTCACACGGACTTTAAACTCACTGACATAGTTCACACACTCACTTTAAATTCAGTGAGAATTGGTGTCCACGCTCACTTTAACCTCACTGGGACCTGGTTCCCATACTCACTTTAAACTCACTGGGAACTGGTTCTCACACTCACTTAAAACTCACTGGGAATTGGTGTCCACACTCACTTTAAACTCACTGGGACCTGGTTCTAACACTCACTTTAAACTCACTGGGAATTGGTTCCCACACTCACTTTAAACTCACAGGGACCTGGTTCCCACACTCACTTTCAACGCACTGGGAATTGGTGTCCACATTCACTTTAAACTCACTAGGAATTGGTGTCCACACTCACTTGAAACTCACTGGGAACTGGTTCTCAAACTCACTATAAACTCACTGGGACCAGGTTCTAACACTCACTTTAAACTCACTGGGAATTGGTGTCCACACTCACTTTAAACTCACTGGGAATTGGTGACCACACTCACGTTAAAATCACTGGGAATTGGTGTCCACACTCACTTTAAACACAATGGGACCTGGTTCTCACACTTACATTAATCTCACTGGGAATTGGTTACCCCAATCACTTTAAACTCACAGGGACATGGTTCTCACACTCACTTTAAACTCACTGGGAATTGGTTACCACACTATCTTTAAACTCACTAGGACCTTGTCCTCACACGCACTTTAAACTCACTGGGACATAGTTCACACACTCACTTTAAATTCACTGGGAATTGGTGTCCACGCTCACTTTAACCTCACTGGGAACTGGTTCTCACACTCACTTTAAACTCACTGGGAACTGGTTCTCTCACTCACTTTAAACGCCCTGGGTATTGGTGTCCACATTCACTTTAAACTCACTGGGGATTGGTGTCCACGCTCATTTTAAACTCACTGGGAATTGGTTCCCACACTCACTTTAAACACACTGGGAATTGATTCCCACACTCACTTTAAACTCACAGGGACCTGGTGTCCACACTCACTTTAACATCACTGGGAATTGGTGTCCACGCTCACTTTAAACTCACAGGGACCTGGTGTCCACACTCACTTTAACATCACTGGGAATTGGTGTCCACGCTCACTTTAAACTCACTGGGAATTGGTGTCCACACTCACTTTAAACTCACTGGGAATTGGTGTCCACACTCACTTTAAAATCACTGGGAATTGGTTCCCACACTCACTTTAAACACACTGGGAATTGATTCCCACACTCACTTTAAACTCAATGGGAACTGGTTCTCACTCTCACTTTAAACTCACTGGGACATAGTTCACACACTCACTTTTAACTCACTGGGACCTGGTTCCCACACTCACTTAGAACTCACTGGGAACTGGTTCTCACACTCACTTTAAATTCACTGGGAACTGGTTCTCTCACTCACTTTAAATTCACTGGGAATTGGTGGCCACGCTCACTTTAACCTCACTGCGAACTCGTTCCCACACTCACATTAAACTCACTGGGAACTGGTTCTCACACTCACTTTAAACGCACTGGGAATTGGTGTCCACACTCACTTTAAACTCACAGGGACCTGGTTCCGACACTCACTCTCAACTCCCTGGGAATTGGTGTCCACACTCACTTTAATTTCACTGGGAATTAGTTCGCACACTCACTTTAAATTCACTGGGAATTGGTTCTCACACTCACTTTAAACGCACTGGGAATTCGTCTCCACACTCACTTTAAACTCACTGGGAATTGCTGTCCACACTCACTTAAAACTCACTGGGAATTGGTGTCCACACTCACTTTAAACTCACTGGGACCTGGTTCTAACACTCACTTTAAACTCACTGGGAATTGGTTCCCACACTCACTTTAAACTCACAGGGACCTGGTTCCCACACTCACTTTCAACGCACTGGGAATTGGTGTCCACATTCACTTTAAACTCACTAGGAATTGGTGTCCACACTCACTTGAAACTCACTGGGAACTGGTTCTCAAACTCACTATAAACTCACTGGGACCAGGTTCTAACACTCACTTTAAACTCACTGGGAATTGGTGTCCACACTCACTTTAAACTCACTGGGAATTGGTGACCACACTCACTTTAAAGTCACTGGGAACGGTTTCTCACACTCAGTTTAAACTCACCGGGAACTGGTTCTCACACTCACTTTCAACTCATTGGGAATAGGTTACCACACTATCGTTAAACTCACTAGGACCTGGTCCTCACACACACTTTAAACTCACAGGGACATAGTTCACACACTCACTATAAATTCACAGGGAACTGGTTCTCACACTCACTTTAAACTCACTGGGAACTGGTTCTCACACTCACTTTACACTCACTGGGAATTGGCTACGACACTACATTTAAACTCACCAGGACCTGGTCCTCACACGCACTTTAAACTCAATGGGACAGAGTTCACACACTCACTTTAAATTCACTAGGAATTGGTGTCCACGCTCACTTCAACCTCAATGGGACCTCGTTCCCACACTCACTTTAAACTCACTGGGAACTGGTTCTCACGCTCACTTTAAACTCACTGGGAATTGGTACTCTCACTCACTTTAAACGCACTGGGAACTGGTACTCTCACTCACTTTAAACGCACTGGGAATTTGTGTCCACACTCACTTTAAAGTCACTTGGAATTGCTGTCCACTCTCACTTTAAACTCACTGGGAATTGGTTTCCACACTCACTTTAAACTCACTGGGAATTGGTGTCCACGCTCACTTTAAACTCACTGGGAATTGGTTCCCACACTCACTTTAAACTCACTGGGAATTGGTTACCACACTATCTTTAAACTCACTAGGACCTGGTCCTCACACGGACTTTAAACTCACTGGGACATAGTTCACACACTCACTTTAAATTCAGTGAGAATTGGTGTCCACGCTCACTTTAACCTCACTGGGACCTGGTTCCCATACTCACTTTAAACTCACTGGGAACTGGTTCTCACACTCACTTAAAACTCACTGGGAATTGGTGTCCACACTCACTTTAAACTCACTGGGACCTGGTTCTAACACTCACTTTAAACTCACTGGGAATTGGTTCCCATACTCACTTTAAACTCACTGGGAACTGGTTCTCACACTCACTTAAAACTCACTGGGAATTGGTGTCCACACTCACTTTAAACTCACTGGGACCTGGTTCTAACACTCACTTTAAACTCACTGGGAATTGGTGTCCACGCTTACTTTAAACTCACTGGGAATTGGTTCCCACACTCACTTTAAACTCACAGGGACCTGGTTCCCACACTCACTTTAAACTCACTGGGAATTGGTGTCCACAATCACTTTAAATTCACTGGGAATTGGTGTCCACGCTCACTTTAACCTCACTGGGAACTGATTCCCACACTCACTTTAAAGTCACTGGGAACGGTTTCTCACACTCAGTTTAAACTCACCGGGAACTGGTTCTCACACTCACTTTCAACTCATTGGGAATAGGTTACCACACTATCGTTAAACTCACTAGGACCTGGTCCTCACACACACTTTAAACTCACAGGGACATAGTTCACACACTCACTATAAATTCACAGGGAACTGGTTCTCACACTCACTTTAAACTCACTGGGAACTGGTTCTCACACTCACTTTACACTCACTGGGAATTGGCTACGACACTACATTTAAACTCACCAGGACCTGGTCCTCACACGCACTTTAAACTCAATGGGACAGAGTTCACACACTCACTTTAAATTCACTAGGAATTGGTGTCCACGCTCACTTCAACCTCAATGGGACCTCGTTCCCACACTCACTTTAAACTCACTGGGAACTGGTTCTCACGCTCACTTTAAACTCACTGGGAATTGGTACTCTCACTCACTTTAAACGCACTGGGAACTGGTACTCTCACTCACTTTAAACGGACTGGGAATTTGTGTCCACACTCACTTTAAAGTCACTTGGAATTGCTGTCCACTCTCACTTTAAACTCACTGGGAATTGGTTTCCACACTCACTTTAAACTCACTGGGAATTGGTGTCCACGCTCACTTTAAACTCACTGGGAATTGGTTCCCACACTCACTTTAAACTCACTGGGAATTGGTTACCACACTATCTTTAAACTCACTAGGACCTGGTCCTCACACGGACTTTAAACTCACTGGGACATAGTTCACACACTCACTTTAAATTCAGTGAGAATTGGTGTCCACGCTCACTTTAACCTCACTGGGACCTGGTTCCCATACTCACTTTAAACTCACTGGGAACTGGTTCTCACACTCACTTAAAACTCACTGGGAATTGGTGTCCACACTCACTTTAAACTCACTGGGACCTGGTTCTAACACTCACTTTAAACTCACTGGGAATTGGTTCCCACACTCACTTTAAACTCACAGGGACCTGGTTCCCACACTCACTTTCAACGCACTGGGAATTGGTGTCCACACTCACTTTAAACTCACTAGGAATTGGTGTCCACACTCACTTGAAACTCACTGGGAACTGGTTCTCAAACTCACTATAAACTCACTGGGACCAGGTTCTAACACTCACTTTAAACTCACTGGGAATTGGTGTCCACACTCACTTTAAACTCAATGGGACCTGGTTCTCACACTTACATTAATCTCACTGGGAATTGGTTACCCCAATCACTTTAAACTCACAGAGACATGGTTCTCACACTCACTTTAAACTCAGTGGGAATTGGTCACCACACTCACTTTAAACTCACTGGGAATTGGTGTCCACACTCACTTGAAACTCACTGGGAATTGATTCCCACACTCCTTTTAAACTCCCTGGGAACTGCTTCTCACACTCACTTTAAACTCACTGGGAATTGGTGTCAACACTCACTTTAAACTCACTGGGAATTGGTTCCCACATTCACTTTAAACTCACAGGGACCTGGTTCCCACACTCACTTTAAACTCACTGGAAATTGGTGTCCACACTTACTTTAACATTACTCGGAATTGGTGTCCACACACACTTTAATTTCACTGGGATTTGGTGTCCACGCTCACTTTATCCTCACTGGGAACTGGTTCCCACACTCACTTTAATCTCACTGTGAACTGGTTCTCACACTCACTTTAAACTCACTGGGAACTGGTTCTCACACTCACTTTAAACTCACTGGGAATTGGTGTCCACACTTACTTTAACATCACTGGGAATTGGTGTCCACACTCACTTTAACATCACTGGGAATTGGTGTCCACACTCACTTTAAACTCAATGGGACCTGGTTCTCAGACTTACATTAATCTCACTGGGAATTGGTTACCCCAATCACTTTAAACTCACAGGGACATGGTTCTCACACTCACTTTAAACTCAGTGGGAATTGGTTACCACACTATCGTTAAACTCACTAGGACCTGGTGCTCACATGCACTTTAAACTCACTGGGACATAGTTCACACACTCACTTTAAACTCACTGGGACCTGGTTCCCACACTCACTTAGAACTCACTGGTAACTGGTTCTCACACTCACTTTAAACGCACTGGGAATTGTTGTCGATGCTCACTTTAACCTCACTGGGACCTGGTTCCCACACTCACTTTAAACTCACTGGGAACTGGTTCTCACACTCACTTTAAACTCACTGGGAACTGGTTCACACACTCCCTTTAAACGCACTGGGAATTGGTGTCCACGCTCACTTTAAACTCACTGGGAATTGGTTCCCACATTCACTTTAAACTCACAGGGACCTGGTTCCCACACTCGCTTTAAACTCACTGGGAATTGGTGTCCACACTCACTTTAAACTCAATGGGACCTGGTTCTCACACTTACATTAATCTCACTGGGAATTGGATACCCCAATCACTTTAAACTCACAGAGACATGGATCTCACACTCACTTTAAACTCAGTGGGAATTGGTTACCACACTATCTTTAAACTCACTAGGACCTGGTGCTCACACGCACTTTAAACTCACTCGGACATAGTTCACACACTCACTTTTAACTCACTGGGACCTGGTTCCCACACTCACTTAGAACTCACTGGGAACTGGTTCTCACACTCACTTTAAATTCACTGGGAACTGGTTCTCTCACTCACTTTAAATTCACTGGGAATTGGTGGCCACGCTCACTTTAACCTCACTGGGAACTCGTTCCCACACTCACATTAAACTCACTGGGAACTGGTTCTCACACTCACTTTAAACGCACTGGGAATTGGTGTCCACACTCACTTTAAACTCACAGGGACCTGGTTCCGACACTCACTTTAAACTCCCTGGGAATTGGTGTCCACACTCACTTTAATTTCACTGGGAATTAGTTCGCACACTCACTTTAAACTCAATGGGAACTGGTTCTCACACTCACTTTAACCGCACTGGGAATTGGTGTCAACACTCACTTTAAACTCACTGGGAATTGGGGTCCACACTCACTTTAAACTCACTGGGAATTGGGGTCCACACTCACTTGAAACTCACTGGGAATTGATTCCCACACTCCTTTAAACTCCCTGGGAACTGCTTCTCACACTCACTTTAAACTCACTGGGAATTGGTGTCCACACTCACTTTAAACTCACTGGGAATTGGTTCCCACATTCACTTTAATCTCACAGGGAATTGGTTACCCCAATCACTTTAAACTCACAGGGACATGGTTCTCACACTCACTTTAAACTCAGTGGGAATTGGTTACCACACTATCGTTAAACTCACTAGGACCTGGTGCTCACATGCACTTTAAACTCACTGGGACATAGTTCACACACTCACTTTAAACTCACTGGGACCTGGTTCCCACACTCACTTAGAACTCACTGGTAACTGGTTCTCACACTCACTTTAAACGCACTGGGAATTGTTGTCGATGCTCACTTTAACCTCACTGGGACCTGGTTCCCACACTCACTTTAAACTCACTGGGAACTGGTTCTCACACTCACTTTAAACTCACTGGGAACTGGTTCACACACTCACTTTAAACGCACTGGGAATTGGTGTCCACGCTCACTTTAAACTCACTGGGAATTGGTTCCCACATTCACTTTAAACTCACAGGGACCTGGTTCCCACACTCGCTTTAAACTCACTGGGAATTGGTGTCCACACTCACTTTAAACTCAATGGGACCTGGTTCTCACACTTACATTAATCTCACTGGGAATTGGATACCCCAATCACTTTAAACTCACAGAGACATGGATCTCACACTCACTTTAAACTCAGTGGGAATTGGTTACCACACTATCTTTAAACTCACTAGGACCTGGTGCTCACACGCACTTTAAACTCACTCGGACATAGTTCACACACTCACTTTTAACTCACTGGGACCTGGTTCCCACACTCACTTAGAACTCACAGGGAACTGGTTCTCACACTCACTTTAAATTCACTGGGAACTGGTTCTCTCACTCACTTTAAATTCACTGGGAATTGGTGGCCACGCTCACTTTAACCTCACTGGGAACTCGTTCCCACACTCACATTAAACTCACTGGGAACTGGTTCTCACACTCACTTTAAACGCACTGGGAATTGGGGTCCACACTCACTTGAAACTCACTGGGAATTGATTCCCACACTCCTTTAAACTCCCTGGGAACTGCTTCTCACACTCACTTTAAACTCACTGGGAATTGGTGTCCACACTCACTTTAAACTCACTGGGAATTGATTCCCACACTCACTGTAAACTCACAGGGACCTGGTTCCCACACTCACTTTAAACTCACTGGAAATTGGTGTCCACACTTACTTTAACATCACTGGGAATTGGTGTCCACACACACTTTAATTTCACTGGGATTTGGTGTCCATGCTCACTTTATCCTCACTGGGAACTGGTTCCAACACTCACTTTAATCTCACTGGGAACTGGTTCTCACACTCACTTTAAACTCACTGGGAACTGGTTCTCACACTCACTTTAAACTCACTGGGAATTGGTGTCCACACTTACTTTAACATCACTGGGAATTGGTGTCCACACTTACTTTAACATCACTGGGAATTGGTGTCCACACTCACTTAAAAATCAATGGGACCTGGTTCTCACACTTACATTAATCTCACTGGGAATTGGTTACCCCAATCACTTTAAACTCACGGGGACATGGTTCTCGCACTCACTTTAAACTCACTGGGAATTGGTTACCACACTCACTTTAAAGTCACTTGGAATTGCTGTCCACTCTGACTTTAAACTGACTGGGAATTGGTGTCCACACTATCTTTAAACACACTGGGAATTGATTCCCACACTCACTTTAAACTCAATGGGAACTGGTTCTCACTCTCACTTTAAACTCACTGGGACATAGTTCACACACTCACTTTTAACTCACTGGGACCTGGTTCCCACACTCACTTAGAACTCACTGGGAACTGGTTCTCACACTCACTTTAAATTCACTGGGAACTGGTTCTCTCACTCACTTTAAATTCACTGGGAATTGGTGGCCACGCTCACTTTAACCTCACTGCGAACTCGTTCCCACACTCACATTAAACTCACTGGGAACTGGTTCTCACACTCACTTTAAACGCACTGGGAATTGGTGTCCACACTCACTTTAAACTCACAGGGACCTGGTTCCGACACTCACTCTCAACTCCCTGGGAATTGGTGTCCACACTCACTTTAATTTCACTGGGAATTAGTTCGCACACTCACTTTAAACTCAATGGGAACTGGTTCTCACACTCACTTTAACCGCACTGGGAATTGGTGTCCACACTCACTTTAAACTCACTGGGAATTGGGGTCCAAACTCACTTTAAACTCACTGGGAATTGGGGTCAACACTCACTTTAAACTCACTGGGAATTGGATCCCACATTCACTTTAAACTCACTGGGAATTGGTGTCCACACTTCCTTTAACACCACTGGGAATTGGTGTCCACACTCACTTTAAACTCAATGGGACCTGGTTCTCAGACTTACATTAATCTCACTAGGAATTGGTTACCCCAATCACTTTAAACTCACAGGGACATGGTTCTCACACTCACTTTAATCTCAGTGGGAATTGGTTACCACACTATCTTTAAACTCACTAGGACCTGGTGCTCACATGCACTTTAAACTCACTGGGACATAGTTCACACACTCACTTTAAACTCACTGGGACCTGGTTCCCACACTCACTTAGAACTCACTGGTAACTGGTTCTCACACTCACTTTAAACGCACTGGGAATTGGTGTCCACACTCACTTTAAACTCAATGGGACCTGGTTCTCACACTTACATTAATCTCACTGGGAATTGGTTACCCCAATCACTTTAAACTCACAGAGACATGGTTCTCACACTCACTTTAAACTCAGTGGGAATTGGTCACCACACTCACTTTAAACTCACTGGGAATTGGTGTCCACACTCACTTGAAACTCACTGGGAATTGATTCCCACACTCCTTTTAAACTCCCTGGGAACTGCTTCTCACACTCACTTTAAACTCACTGGGAATTGGTGTCCACACTCACTTTAAACTCACTGGGAATTGGTTCCCACATTCACTTTAAACTCACAGGGACCTGGTTCCCACACTCACTTTAAACTCACTGGAAATTGGTGTCCACACTTACTTTAACATTACTGGGAATTGGTGTCCACACACACTTTAATTTCACTGGGATTTGGTGTCCACGCTCACTTTATCCTCACTGGGAACTGGTTCCCACACTCACTTTAATCTCACTGTGAACTGGTTCTCACACTCACTTTAAACTCACTGGGAACTGGTTCTCACACTCACTTTAAACTCACTGGGAATTGGTGTCCACACTTACTTTAACATCACTGGGAATTGGTGTCCACACTCACTTTAACATCACTGGGAATTGGTGTCCACACTCACTTTAAACTCAATGGGACCTGGTTCTCAGACTTACATTAATCTCACTGGGAATTGGTTACCCCAATCACTTTAAACTCACAGGGACATGGTTCTCACACTCACTTTAAACTCAGTGGGAATTGGTTACCACACTATCGTTAAACTCACTAGGACCTGGTGCTCACATGCACTTTAAACTCACTGGGACATAGTTCACACACTCACTTTAAACTCACTGGGACCTGGTTCCCACACTCACTTAGAACTCACTGGTAACTGGTTCTCACACTCACTTTAATCGCACTGGGAATTGTTGTCGATGCTCACTTTAACCTCACTGGGACCTGGTTCCCACACTCACTTTAAACGCACTGGGAATTGTTGTCGATGCTCACTTTAACCTCACTGGGACCTGGTTCCCACACTCACTTTAAACTCACTGGGAACTGGTTCTCACACTCACTTTAAACTCACTGGGAACTGGTTCACACACTCACTTTAAACGCACTGGGAATTGGTGTCCACGCTCACTTTAAACTCACTGGGAATTGGTGTCCACACTCACTTTAAACTCAATGGGACCTGGTTCTCACACTTACATTAATCTCACTGGGAATTGGATACCCCAATCACTTTAAACTCACGGAGACATGGATCTCACACTCACTTTAAACTCAGTGGGAATTGGTTACCACACTATCTTTAAACTCACTAGGACCTGGTGCTCACACGCACTTTAAACTCACTCGGACATAGTTCACACACTCACTTTTAACTCACTGGGACCTGGTTCCCACACTCACTTAGAACTCACTGGGAACTGGTTCTCACACTCACTTTAAATTCACTGGGAACTGGTTCTCTCACTCACTTTAAATTCACTGGGAATTGGTGGCCACGCTCACTTTAACCTCACTGGGAACTCGTTCCCACACTCACATTAAACTCACTGGGAACTGGTTCTCACACTCACTTTAAACGCACAGGGAATTGGTGTCCACACTCACTTTAAACTCACAGGGACCTGGTTCCGACACTCACTTTAAACTCCCTGGGAATTGGTGTCCACACTCACTTTAATTTCACTGGGAATTAGTTCGCACACTCACTTTAAACTCAATGGGAACTGGTTCTCACACTCACTTTAACCGCACTGGGAATTGGTGTCCACACTCACTTTAAACTCACTGGGAATTGGGGTCCACACTCACTTTAAACTCACTGGGAATTGGGGTCCACACTCACTTGAAACTCACTGGGAATTGATTCCCACACTCCTTTAAACTCCCTGGGAACTGCTTCTCACACTCACTTTAAACTCACTGGGAATTGGTGTCCACACTCACTTTAAACTCACTGGGAATTGGTTCCCACATTCACTTTAAACTCACTGGGAATTGATTCCCACACTCACTGTAAACTGACAGGGACCTGGTTCCCACACTCACTTTAAACTCACTGGAAATTGGTGTCCACACTTACTTTAACATCACTGGGAATTGGTGTCCACACACACTTTAATTTCACTGGGATTTGGTGTCCATGCTCACTTTATCCTCACTGGGAACTGGTTCCAACACTCACTTTAATCTCACTGGGAACTGGTTCTCACACTCACTTTAAACTCACTGGGAACTGGTTCTCACACTCACTTTAAACTCACTGGGAATTGGTGTCCACACTTACTTTAACATCACTGGGAATTGGTGTCCACACTTACTTTAACATCACTGGGAATTGGTGTCCACACTCACTTTAAACTCAATGGGACCTGGTTCTCACACTTACATTAATCTCACTGGGAATTGGTTACCCCAATCACTTTAAACTCACGGGGACATGGTTCTCGCACTCACTTTAAACTCAGTGGGAATTGGTTACCACACTATCTTTAAACTCACTAGGACCTGGTGCTCACATGCCCTTTAAACTCACTGGGACATAGTTCACACACTCACTTTAAATTCACTGGGAATTGGTGGCCACGCTCACTTTAACCTCACTGGGACCTCGTTCCCACACTCACATTAAACTCACTGGGAACTGGTTCTCACACTCACTTTAAACGCACTGGGAATTGGTGTCCACACTCACTTTAAAGTCACTTGGAATTGCTGTCCACTCTCACTTTAAACTGACTGGGAATTGGTGTCCACACTCACTTTAAACTCACAGGGACCTGGTTCTGACACTCACTTTAAACTCCCTGGGAATTGGTGTCCACACTCACTTTAATTTCACTGGGAATTAGTTTTCACACTCACTTTAAACTCAATGGGAACTGGTTCTCACTCTCACTTTAAACTCACTGGGACATAGTTCACACACTCACTTTTAACTCACTGGGACCTGGTTCCCACACTCACTTAGAACTCACTGGGAACTGGTTCTCACACTCACTTTAAATTCACTGGGAACTAGTTCTCTCACTCACTTTAAATTCACTGGGAATTGGTGGCCACGCTCACTTTAACCTCACTGCGAACTCGTTCCCACACTCACATTAAACTCACTGGGAACTGGTTCTCACACTCACTTTAAACGCACTGGGAATTGGTGTCCACACTCACTTTAAACTCACAGGGACCTGGTTCCGACACTCACTTTAAACTCCCTGGGAATTGGTGTCCACACTCACTTTAATTTCACTGGGAATTAGTTCGCACACTCACTTTAAACTCAATGGGAACTGGTTCTCACACTCACTTTAACCGCACTGGGAATTGGTGTCCACACTCACTTTAAACTCACTGGGAATTGGGGTCCACACTCACTTTAAACTCACTGGGAATTGGGGTCAACACTCACTTTAAACTCACTGGGAATTGGTGTCCACATTTACTTTAACATCACTGGGAATTGGTGTCCACACTCACTTTAAACTCAATGGGACCTGGTTCTCAGACTTACATTAATCTCACTGGGAATTGGTTACCCCAATCACTTTAAACTCACAGGGACATGGTTCTCACACTCACTTTAAACTCAGTGGGAATTGGTTACCACACTATCTTTAAACTCACTAGGACCTGGTGCTCACATGCACTTTAAACTCACTGGGACATAGTTCACACACTCACTTTAAACTCACTGGGACCTGGTTCCCACACTCACTTAGAACTCACTGGTAACTGGTTCTCACACTCACTTTAAACGCACTGGGAATTGGTGTCCACACTCACTTTAAACTCAATGGGACCTGGTTCTCACACTTACATTAATCTCACTGGGAATTGGTTACCCCAATCACTTTAAACTCACAGAGACATGGTTCTCACACTCACTTTAAACTCAGTGGGAATTGGTCACCACACTATATTTAAACTCACTAGGACCTGGTGCTCACACTCACTTTAAATTCACTGGGAATTGGTGGCCACACTCACTTTAACCTCACTGGGACCTCGTTCCCACACTCACATTAAACTCACTGGGAACTGGTTCTCACACTCACTTTAAACGCACTGGGAATTGGTGTCCAGACTCACTTTAAATTCACTTGGAATTGCTGTCCACTCTCACTTTAAACTCACTGGGAATTGGTGTCCACACTCACTTTAAACTCACAGGGACCTGGTTCTGACACTCACTTTAAACTCCCTGGGAATTGGTGTCCACACTCACTTTAATTTCACTGGGAATTAGTTTTCACACTCACTTTAAACTCAATGGGAACTGGTTCTCACTCTCACTTTAAACTCACTGGGACATAGTTCACACACTCACTTTTAACTCACTGGGACCTGGTTCCCACAATCACTTAGAACTCACTGGGAACTGGTTCTCACACTCACTTTAAATTCACTGGGAACTGGTTCTCTCACTCACTTTAAATTCACTGGGAATTGGTGGCCACGCTCACTTTAACCTCACTGCGAACTCGTTCCCACACTCACATTAAACTCACTGGGAACTGGTTCTCACACTCACTTTAAACGCACTGGGAATTGGTGTCCACACTCACTTTAAACTCACAGGGACCTGGTTCCGACACTCACTCTAAACTCCCTGGGAATTGGTGTCCACACTCACTTTAATTTCACTGGGAATTAGTTCGCACACTCACTTTAAACTCAATGGGAACTGGTTCTCACACTCACTTTAACCGCACTGGGAATTGGTGTCCACACTCACTTTAAACTCACTGGGAATTGGGGTCCACACTCACTTTAAACTCACTGGGAATTGGGGTCAACACTCACTTTAAACTCACTGGGAATTGGTGTCCACACTTACTTTAACATCACTGGGAATTGGTGTCCACACTCACTTTAAACTCAATGGGACCTGGTTCTCAGACTTACATTAATCTCACTGGGAATTGGTTACCCCAATCACTTTAAACTCACAGGGACATGGTTCTCACACTCACTTTAAACTCAGTGGGAATTGGTTACCACACTATCTTTAAACTCACTAGGACCTGGTGCTCACATGCACTTTAAACTCACTGGGACATAGTTCACACACTCACTTTAAACTCACTGGGACCTGGTTCCCACACTCACTTAGAACTCACTGGTAACTGGTTCTCACACTCACTTTAAACGCACTGGGAATTGGTGTCCACACTCACTTTAAACTCAATGGGACCTGGTTCTCACACTTACATTAATCTCACTGGGAATTGGTTACCACAATCACTTTAAACTCACAGAGACATGGTTCTCACACTCACTTTAAACTCAGTGGGAATTGGTCACCACACTCACTTTAAACTCACTGGGAATTGGTGTCCACACTCACTTTAATTTCACTGGGATTTGGTGTCCACGCTCACTTTATCCTCACTGGGAACTGGTTCCCACACTCACTTTAATCTCACTGGGAACTGGTTCTCACACTCACTTTAAACTCACTGGGAACTGGTGTCCACACTCACTTGAAACTCACTGGGAATTGGTGTCCACACTCACTTTAAACTCAATGGGACCTGGTTCTCACACTTACATTAATCTCACTGGGAATTGGTTACCCCAATCACTTTAAACTCACAGAGACATGGTTCTCACACTCACTTTAAACTCAGTGGGAATTGGTCACCACACTATATTTAAACTCACTAGGACCTGGTGCTCACACTCACTTTAAATTCACTGGGAATTGGTGGCCACACTCACTTTAACCTCACTGGGACCTCGTTCCCACACTCACATTAAACTCACTGGGAACTGGTTCTCACACTCACTTTAAACGCACTGGGAATTGGTGTCCACACTCACTTTAAATTCACTTGGAATTGCTGTCCACTCTCACTTTAAACTCACTGGGAATTGGTGTCCACACTCACTTTAAACTCACAGGGACCTGGTTCTGACACTCACTTTAAACTCCCTGGGAATTGGTGTCCACACTCACTTTAATTTCACTGGGAATTAGTTTTCACACTCACTTTAAACTCAATGGGAACTGGTTCTCACTCTCACTTTAAACTCACTGGGACATAGTTCACACACTCACTTTTAACTCACTGGGACCTGGTTCCCACACTCACTTAGAACTCACTGGGAACTGGTTCTCACACTCACTTTAAATTCACTGGGAACTGGTTCTCTCACTCGCTTTAAATTCACTGGGAATTGGTGGCCACGCTCACTTTAACCTCACTGCGAACTCGTTCCCACACTCACATTAAACTCACTGGGAACTGGTTCTCACACTCACTTTAAACGCACTGGGAATTGGTGTCCACACTCACATTAAACTCACAGGGACCTGGTTCCGACACTCACTCTAAACTCCCTGGGAATTGGTGTCCACACTCACTTTAATATCACTGGGAATTAGTTCGCACACTCACTTTAAACTCAATGGGAACTGGTTCTCACACTCACTTTAACCGCACTGGGAATTGGTGTCCACACTCACTTTAAACTCACTGGGAATTGGGGTCCACACTCACTTTAAACTCACTGGGAATTGGGGTCAACACTCACTTTAAACTCACTGGGAATTGGTGTCCACACTTACTTTAACATCACTGGGAATTGGTGTCCACACTCACTTTAAACTCAATGGGACCTGGTTCTCAGACTTACATTAATCTCACTGGGAATTGGTTACCCCAATCACTTTAAACTCACAGGGACATGGTTCTCACACTCACTTTAAACTCAGTGGGAATTGGTTACCACACTATCTTTAAACTCACTAGGACCTGGTGCTCACATGCACTTTAAACTCACTGGGACATAGTTCACACACTCACTTTAAACTCACTGGGACCTGGTTCCCACACTCACTTAGAACTCACTGGTAACTGGTTCTCACACTCACTTTAAACGCACTGGGAATTGGTGTCCACACTCACTTTAAACTCAATGGGACCTGGTTCTCACACTTACATTAATCTCACTGGGAATTGGTTACCCCAATCACTTTAAACTCACAGAGACATGGTTCTCACACTCACTTTAAACTCAGTGGGAATTGGTCACCACACTCACTTTAAACTCACTGGGAATTGGTGTCCACACTCACTTGAAACTCACTGGGAATTGATTCCCACACTCCTTTTAAACTCCCTGGGAACTGCTTCTCACACTCACTTTAAACTCACTGGGAATTGGTGTCCACACTCACTTTAAACTCACTGGGAATTGGTTCCCACATTCACTTTAAACTCACAGTGACCTGGTTCCCACACTCACTTTAAACTCACTGGAAATTGGTGTCCACACTTACTTTAACATCACTGGGAATTGGTGTCCACACACACTTTAATTTCACTGGGATTTGGTGTCCACGCTCACTTTATCCTCACTGGGAACTGGTTCCCACACTCACTTTAATCTCACTGGGAACTGGTTCTCACACTCACTTTAAACTCACTGGGAACTGGTGTCCACACTCACTTTAAACTCACTGGGAATTGGTGTCCACACTCACTTTAAACTCACTGGGACCTGGCTCCCACACTCACATTAAACTCACTGGGAACTGGTTCTCACACTCGCTTTAAACTCACTGGGAATTGGTGTCCACACTTACTTTAACATCACTGGGAATTGGTGTCCACACTCACTTTAACATCACTGGGAATTGGTGTCCACACTCACTTTAAACTCAATGGGACCTGGTTCTCAGACTTACATTAATCTCACTGGGAATTGGTTACCCCAATCACTTTAAACTCACAGGGACATGGTTCTCACACTCACTTAGAACTCACTGGTAACTGGTTCTCACACTCACTTTAAACGCACTGGGAATTGGTGTCGATGCTCACTTTAACCTCACTGGGACCTGGTTCCCACACTCACTTAGAACTCACTGGGAACTGGTTCTCACACTCACTTTAAATTCACTGGGAACTGGTTCTCTCACTCACTTTAAATTCACTGGGAATTGGTGGCCACGCTCACTTTAACCTCACTGGGAACTCGTTCCCACACTCACATTAAACTCACTGGGAACTGGTTCTCACACTCACTTTAAACGCACTGGGAATTGGTGTCCACACTCACTTTAACATCACTGGGAATTGGTGTCCACACTTACTTTAACATCACTGGGAATTGGTGTCCACACTCACTTTAAACTCAATGGGACCTGGTTCTCACACTTACATTAATCTCACTGGGAATTGGTTACCCCAATCACTTTAAACTCACAGAGACATGGTTCCCACACTCACTTTAAACTCAGTGGGAATTGGTCACCACACTATATTTAAACTCACTAGGACCTGGTGCTCACACTCACTTTAAATTCACTGGGAATTGGTGGCCACCCTCACTTTAACCTCACTGGGACCTCGTTCCCACACTCACATTAAACTCACTGGGAACTGGTTCTCACACTCACTTTAAACGCACTGGGAATTGGTGTCCACACTCACTTTAAATTCACTTGGAATTGCTGTCCACTCTCACTTTAAACTCACTGGGAATTGGTGTCCACACTCACTTTAAACTCACAGGGACCTGGTTCTGACACTCACTTTAAACTCCCTGGGAATTGGTGTCCACACTCACTTTAATTTCACTGGGAATTAGTTTTCACACTCACTTTAAACTCACTGGGAACTGGTTCTCACACTCACTTTAAACGCACTGGGAATTGGTGTCCACACTCACTTTAAACTCACTGGGAATTGGTTTCCACACTCACTTTAAACTCACTGGGAATTGGTCTCCACACTCACTTTAAACTCCCTGGGAATTGGTGACCACACTCACTTTCACCTCACTGGGGCCTGGTTCCCACACTCACTTTAAACTCACTGGGAACTGGTTCTCACACGCACTTTAAACGCACTGGGAATTGGTGTCCACACTCACTTTAAACTCACTGGGAATTGGTGTCCACACTCACTTTAAACTCACAGGGACCTGGTTCCAACACTCTCTTTGAACTCACTGGGAATTCGTTCCCACATTCACTTTAAACTCACTGGGAATTGGTGACCACACTCACTTTAAACTCACTGGGAATTGCTGTCCACTCTCACTTTAAGCTCACTGGGAATTGGTGTCCACACTCACTTGAAACTCACTGGGAATTGATTCCAACACTCACTTTAAACTCACTGGGATTTGGTGTCAATACTCACTTTAAGCTCACTGGGAACTGGTTCTCACACTCACTTTAATCTCACAGGGAATTGGTGTCCACACTCACTTTAAACTCGCTGGGAATTGCTGTCCACTCTCACTTTAAGCTCACTGGGAATTGGTGTCCACACTCACTTTAAACTCACTGGGAATTGGTGTCCACACTCACTTTAAACTCACTGGGAATTGCTGTCCACTCTCACTTTAAGCTCACTGGGAATTGGTGTCCACACTCACTTTAAACTCACTGGGAATTGGTGTCCACACTCACTTTAAACTCACTGGGACCTGGCTCCCACACTCACATTAAACTCACTGGGAACTGGTTCTCACACTCGCTTTAAACTCACTGGGAAGTGGTGTCCACACTCACTTTAAATTCACTGGTAATTGGTGTCCACGCTCACTTTAACCTCAGTGGGACCTGGTTCCCGCACTCACTTTAAACTCACTGGGAACTGGTTCTCACACTCACTTTAAACTCACTGTTTACTGGTTCTCACACTCACTTTAAAAGCACTGGGAATTTGTGTCCACACTCACTTTAAACTCACTGGGAATTGGTGTCCACACTTACTTTAAACTCACTGGGAATTGGTTCCCACATTCACTTTAAGCTCACTGGGAATTGGTGACCACACTCACTTTAAACTCACTGGGAATTGCTATCCACTCTCACTTTAACCTCACTGGGAAATGGTGTCCACACTCACTTTAAACTCACTGGGAATTGGTGTCCACACTCACTTTAAACTCACTGGGAACTGGTTCTCACACTCACTTTAACCTCAGTGGGACCTGATTCCCGCACTCACTTGAAACTCACTGGGAACTGGTTCTCACACTCACTTTAAACTCACTGTTTACTGGTTCTCACACTCACTTTAAATTCACTGGGACCTGGTTCCCACACTCACTTTAAACTCACTGGGAATTGGGGTCAACACTCACTTTAAACTCACTGGGAATTGGTGTCCACACTTACTTTAACATCACTGGGAATTGGTTTCCCCAATCACTTTAAACTCACAGGGACATGGTTCTCACACTCACTTTAAACTCAGTGGGAATTGGTTACCACACTATCTTTAAACTCACTAGGACCTGGTGCTCACATGCACTTTAAACTCACTGGGACATAGTTCACACATTCACTTTAAACTCACTGGGACCTGGTTCCCACACTCACTTAGAACTCACTGGTAACTGGTTCTCACACTCACTTTAAACGCACTGGGAATTGGTGTCCACACTCACTTTAAACTCAATGGGACCTGGTTCTCACACTTACATTAATCTCACTGGGAATTGGTTACCCCAATCACTTTAAACTCACAGAGACATGGTTCTCACACTCACTTTAAACTCAGTGGGAATTGGTCACCACACTCACTTTAAACTCATTGGGAATTGGTGTCCACACTCACTTGAAACTCACTGGGAATTGATTCCCACACTCCTTTTAAACTCCCTGGGAACTGCTTCTCACACTCACTTTAAACTCACTGGGAATTGGTGTCCACACTCACTTTAAACTCACTGGGAATTGGTTCCCACATTCACTTTAAACTCACAGTGACCTGGTTCCCACACTCACTTTAAACTCACTGGAAATTGGTGTCCACACTTACTTTAACATCACTGGGAATTGGTGTCCACACACACTTTAATTTCATTGGGATTTGGTGTCCACGCTCACTTTATCCTCACTGGGAACTGGTTCCCACACTCACGTTAATCTCACTGGGAACTGGTTCTCACACTCACTTTAAACGCACTGGGAATTGGTGTCCACACTCACTTTAAGCTCACTGGGAATTGGTGTCCACACTCACTTTAAACTCACTGGGACCTGGCTCCCACACTCACATTAAACTCACTGGGAACTGGTTCTCACACTCGCTTTAAACTCACTGGGAAGTGGTGTCCACACTCACTTTAAATTCACTGGTAATTGGTGTCCACGCTCACTTTAACCTCAGTGGGACCTGGTTCCCGCACTCACTTTAAACTCACTGGGAACTGGTTCTCACACTCACTTTAAACTCACTGTTTACTGGTTCTCACACTCACTTTAAACGCACTGGGAATTGGTGTCCACACTCACTTTAAACTCACTGGGAATTGGTGTCCACACTCACTTTAAACTCACTGGGAATTGGTTCCCACATTCACTTTAAGCTCACTGGGAATTGGTGACCACACTCACTTTAAACTCACTGGGAATTGCTATCCACTCTCACTTTAACCTCAAAGGGAATTGGTGTCCACACTCACTTTAAACTCACTGGGAATTGGTGTCCACACTCACTTTAAACTCACTGGGAACTGGTTCTCACACTCACTTTAACCTCAGTGGGACCTGATTCCCGCACTCACTTGAAACTCACTGGGAACTGGTTCTCACACTCACTTTAAACTCACTGTTTACTGGTTCTCACACTCACTTTAAACGCACTGGGAATTGGTGTCCACACTCACTTTAAACTCAATGGGACCTGGTTCTCACACTTACATTAATCTCACTGGGAATTGGTTACCCCAATCACTTTAAACTCACAGAGACATGGTTCTCACACTCACTTTAAACTCAGTGGGAATTGGTCACCACACTCACTTTAAACTCATTGGGAATTGGTGTCCACACTCACTTGAAACTCACTGGGAATTGATTCCCACACTCCTTTTAAACTCCCTGGGAACTGCTTCTCACACTCACTTTAAACTCACTGGGAATTGGTGTCCACACTCACTTTAAACTCACTGGGAATTGGTTCCCACATTCACTTTAAACTCACAGTGACCTGGTTCCCACACTCACTTTAAACTCACTGGAAATTGGTGTCCACACTTACTTTAACATCACTGGGAATTGGTGTCCACACACACTTTAATTTCATTGGGATTTGGTGTCCACGCTCACTTTATCCTCACTGGGAACTGGTTCCCACACTCACGTTAATCTCACTGGGAACTGGTTCTCACACTCACTTTAAACGCACTGGGAATTGGTGTCCACACTCACTTTAAGCTCACTGGGAATTGGTGTCCACACTCACTTTAAACTCACTGGGACCTGGCTCCCACACTCACATTAAACTCACTGGGAACTGGTTCTCACACTCGCTTTAAACTCACTGGGAAGTGGTGTCCACACTCACTTTAAATTCACTGGTAATTGGTGTCCACGCTCACTTTAACCTCAGTGGGACCTGGTTCCCGCACTCACTTTAAACTCACTGGGAACTGGTTCTCACACTCACTTTAAACTCACTGTTTACTGGTTCTCACACTCACTTTAAACGCACTGGGAATTGGTGTCCACACTCACTTTAAACTCACTGGGAATTGGTGTCCACACTCACTTTAAACTCACTGGGAATTGGTTCCCACATTCACTTTAAGCTCACTGGGAATTGGTGACCACACTCACTTTAAACTCACTGGGAATTGCTATCCACTCTCACTTTAACCTCAAAGGGAATTGGTGTCCACACTCACTTTAAACTCACTGGGAATTGGTGTCCACACTCACTTTAAACTCACTGGGAACTGGTTCTCACACTCACTTTAACCTCAGTGGGACCTGATTCCCGCACTCACTTGAAACTCACTGGGAACTGGTTCTCACACTCACTTTAAACTCACTGTTTACTGGTTCTCACACTCACTTTACACTCAGTGGGAATTGGTTACCACACTATCTTTAAACTCACTAGGACCTGGTGCTCACACGCACTTTAAACTCACTGGGACATAGTTCACACACTCACTTTTAACTCACTGGGATAGGTTCCCACACTCACTTTAAACTCACTGGGACCTGGTTCCCACGCTCTCTTAGAACTCACTGGGAACTGGTTCTCACACTCACTTTAAATTCACTGGGAACTGGTTCTCTCACTCACTTTAAATTCACTGGGAATTGGTGGCCACGCTCACTTTAACCTCACTGCGAACTCGTTCCCACACTCACATTAAACTCACTGGGAACTGGTTCTCACACTCACTTTAAACGCACTGGGAATTGGTGTCCACACTCACTTTAAACTCACAGGGACCTGGTTCCGACACTCACTTTAAACTCCCTGGGAATTGGTGTCCACACTCACTTTAATTTCACTGGGAATTAGTTCGCACACTCACTTTAAACTCAATGGGAACTGGTTCTCACACTCACTTTAACCGCACTGGGAATTGGTGTCCACACTCACTTTAAACTCACTGGGAATTGGGGTCCACACTCACTTTAAACTCACTGGGAATTGGGGTCAACACTCACTTTAAACTCACTGGGAATTGGTGTCCACACTTACTTTAACATCACTGGGAATTGGTTTCCCCAATCACTTTAAACTCACAGGGACATGGTTCTCACACTCACTTTAAACTCAGTGGGAATTGGTTACCACACTATCTTTAAACTCACTAGGACCTGGTGCTCACATGCACTTTAAACTCACTGGGACATAGTTCACACACTCACTTTAAACTCACTGGGACCTGGTTCCCACACTCACTTAGAACTCACTGGTAACTGGTTCTCACACTCACTTTAAACGCACTGGGAATTGGTGTCCACACTCACTTTAAACTCAATGGGACCTGGTTCTCACACTTACATTAATGTCACTGGGAATTGGTTACCCCAATCACTTTAAACTCACAGAGACATGGTTCTCACACTCACTTTAAACTCAGTGGGAATTGGTCACCACACTCACTTTAAACTCACTGGGAATTGGTGTCCACACTCACTTGAATCTCACTGGGAATTGATTCCCACACTCCTTTTAAACTCCCTGGGAACTGCTTCTCACACTCACTTTAAACTCACTGGGAATTGGTGTCCACACTCACTTTAAACTCACTGGCAATTGGTTCCCACATTCACTTTAAACTCACAGTGACCTGGTTCCCACACTCACTTTAAACTCACTGGAAATTGGTGTCCACACTTACTTTAACATCACTGGGAATTGGTGTCCACACACACTTTAATTTCACTGGGATTTGGTGTCCACGCTCACTTTATCCTCACTGGGAACTGGTTCCCACACTCACTTTAATCTCACTGGGACCTGGCTCCCACACTCACATTAAACTCACTGGGAACTGGTGTCCACACTCGCTTTAAACTCACTGGGAATTGGTGTCCACACTTACTTTAACATCACTGGGAATTGGTGTCCACACTCACTTTAACATCTCTGGGAATTGGTGTCCACACTCACTTTAAACTCAATGGGACCTGGTTCTCAGACTTACATTAATCTCACTGGGAATTGGTTACCCCAATCACTTTAAACTCACAGGGACATGGTTCTCACACTCACTTAGAACTCACTGGTAACTGGTTCTCACACTCACTTTAAAAGCACTGGGAATTGGTGTCGATGCTCACTTTAACCTCACTGGGACCTGGTTCCCACACTCACTTTAAACTCACTGGGAACTGGTTCTCACACTCACTTTAAACTCACTGGGAACTGGTTCTCACACTCACTTTAAACGCACTGGGAATTGGTGTCCACGCTCACTTTAAACTCACTGGGAATTGGTTCCCACATTCACTTTAAACTCACAGGGAACTGGTTCCCACACTCGCTTTAAACTCACTGGGAATTGGTGTCCACACTCACTTTAAACTCAATGGGACCTGGTTCTCACACTTACATTAATCTCACTGGGAATTGGATACCCCAATCACTTTAAACTCACAGAGACATGGTTCTCACACTCACTTTAAACTCAGTGGGAATTGGTTACCACACTATCTTTAAACTCACTAGGACCTGGTGCTCACACGCACTTTAAACTCACTGGGACATAGTTCAGACACTCACTTTTAACTCACTGGGACCTGGTTCCCACACTCACTTAGAACTCACTGGGAACTGGTTCGCACACTCACTTTAAATTCACTGGGAACTGGTTCTCTCACTCACTTTAAACTCAATGGGAACTGGTTCTCACACTCACTTTAACCGCACTGGGAATTGGTGTCGACACTCAATTTAAACTCACTGGGAATTGGGGTCCACACTCACTTTAAACTCACTGGGAATTGGGGTCCACACTCACTTGAAACTCAATGGGAATTGATTCCCACACTCCTTTAAACTCCCTGGGAACTGCTTCTCACACTCCTTTAAACTCCCTGGGAACTGCTTCTCACACTCACTTTAAACTCACTGGGAATTGGTTCCCACATTCACTTTAAACTCACTGGGAATTGATTCCCACACTCACTGTAAACTCACAGGGACCTGGTTCCCACACTCACTTTAAACTCACTGGAAATTGGTGTCCACACTTACTTTAACATCACTGGGAATTGGTGTCCACACACACTTTAATTTCACTGGGATTTGGTGTCCATGATCACTTTATCCTCACTGGGAACTGGTTCCCACACTCACTGTAATCTCACTGGGAACTGGTTCTCACACTCACTTTAAACTCACTGGGAACTGGTTCTCACACTCACTTTAAACTCACTGGGAATTGGTGTCCACACTTACTTTAACATCACTGGGAATTGGTGTCCACACTTACTTTAACATCACTGGGAATTGGTGTCCACACTCACTTTAAACTCAATGGGACATGGTTCTCACACTCACTTTAAACTCAGTGGGAATTGGTTACCACACTATCTTTAAACTCACTAGGACCTGGTGCTCACATGCACTTTAAACTCACTGGGACATAGTTCACACACTCACTTTAAACTCACTGGGACCTGGTTCCCACACTCACTTAGAACTCACTGGTAACTGGTTCTCACACTCACTTTAAACGCACTGGGAATTGGTGTCCACACTCACTTTAAACTCAATGGGACCTGGTTCTCACACTTACATTAATCTCACTGGGAATTGGTTACCCCAATCACTTTAAACTCACAGAGACATGGTTCTCACACTCACTTTAAACTCAGAGGGAATTGGTCACCACACTATATTTAAACTCACTAGGACCTGGTGCTCACACTCACTTTAAATTCACTGGGAATTGGTGGCCACCCTCACTTTAACCTCACTGGGACCTCGTTCCCACACTCACATTAAACTCACTGGGAACTGGTTCTCACACTCACTTTAAACGCACTGGGAATTGGTGTCCACACTCACTTTAAATTCACTTGGAATTGCTGTCCACTCTCACTTTAAACTCACTGGGAATTGGTGTCCACACTCACTTTAAACTCACAGGGACCTGGTTCTGACACTCACTTTAAACTCCCTGGGAATTGGTGTCCACACTCACTTTAATTTCACTGGGAATTAGTTTTCACACTCACTTTAAACTCACTGGGAACTGGTTCTCACACTCACTTTAACCGCACTGGGAATTGGTGTCCACACTCACTTTAAACTCACTGGGAATTGGTTTCCACACTCACTTTAAACTCACTGGGAATTGGTCTCCACACTCACTTTAAACTCACTGGGAATTGGTGACCACACTCACTTTCACCTCACTGGGGCCTGGTTCCCACACTCACTTTAAACTCACTGGGAACTGGTTCTCACACGCACTTTAAACGCACTGGGAATTGGTGTCCACACTCACTTTAAACTCACTGGAAATTGGTGTCCACACTCACTTTAAACTCACAGGGAGCTGGTTCCCACACTCTCTTTGAACTCACTGGGAATTCGTTCCCACATTCACTTTAAACTCACTGGGAATTGGTGACCACACTCACTTTAAACTCACTGGGAATTGCTGTCCACTCTCACTTTAAGCTCACTGGGAATTGGTGTCCACACTCACGTGAAACTCACTGGGAATTGATTCCAACACTCACTTTAAACTCACTGGGATTTGGTGTCAATACTCACTTTAAACTCACTGGGACCTGGTTCTCACACTTACATTAATCTCACTGGGAATTGGTTACCCCAATCACTTTAAACTCACAGAGACATGGTTCTCACACTCACTTTAAACTCAGAGGGAATTGGTCACCACACTATATTTAAACTCACTAGGACCTGGTGCTCACACTCACTTTAAATTCACTGGGAATTGGTGGCCACCCTCACTTTAACCTCACTGGGACCTCGTTCCCACACTCACATTAAACTCACTGGGAACTGGTTCTCACACTCACTTTAAACGCACTGGGAATTGGTGTCCACACTCACTTTAAATTCACTTGGAATTGCTGTCCACTCTCACTTTAAACTCACTGGGAATTGGTGTCCACACTCACTTTAAACTCACAGGGACCTGGTTCTGACACTCACTTTAAACTCCCTGGGAATTGGTGTCCACACTCACTTTAATTTCACTGGGAATTAGTTTTCACACTCACTTTAAACTCACTGGGAACTGGTTCTCACACTCACTTTAACCGCACTGGGAATTGGTGTCCACACTCACTTTAAACTCACTGGGAATTGCTGTCCACTCTCACTTTAAGCTCACTGGGAATTGGTGTCCACACTCACTTTAAACTCACTGGGAATTGGTGTCCACACTCACTTTAAACTCACTGGGAATTGCTGTCCACTCTCACTTTAAGCTCACTGGGAATTGGTGTCCACACTCACTTTAAACTCACTGGGAATTGGTGTCCACACTCACTTTAAACTCACTGGGACCTGGCTCCCACACTCACATTAAACTCACTGGGAACTGGTTCTCACACTCGCTTTAAACTCACTGGGAAGTGGTGTCCACACTCACTTTAAATTCACTGGTAATTGGTGTCCACGCTCACTTTAACCTCAGTGGGACCTGGTTCCCGCACTCACTTTAAACTCACTGGGAACTGGTTCTCACACTCACTTTAAACTCACTGTTTACTGGTTCTCACACTCACTTTAAACGCACTGGGAATTGCTGTCCACACTCACTTTAAACTCACTGGGAATTGGTGTCCACACTCACTTTAAACTCACTGGGAATTGGTTCCCACATTCACTTTAAGCTCACTGGGAATTGGTGACCACACTCACTTTAAACTCACTGGGAATTGCTATCCACTCTCACTTTAACCTCACTGGGAATTGGTGTCCACACTCACTTTAAACTCACTGGGACCTGGCTCCCACACTCACATTAAACTCACTGGGAACTGGTTCTCACACTCGCTTTAAACTCACTGGGAAGTGGTGTCCACACTCACTTTAAATTCACTGGTAATTGGTGTCCACGCTCACTTTAACCTCAGTGGGACCTGGTTCCCGCACTCACTTTAAACTCACTGGGAACTGGTTCTCACACTCACTTTAAACTCACTGTTTACTGGTTCTCACACTCACTTTAAACGCACTGGGAATTGCTGTCCACACTCACTTTAAACTCACTGGGAATTGGTGTCCACACTCACTTTAAACTCACTGGGAATTGGTTCCCACATTCACTTTAAGCTCACTGGGAATTGGTGTCCACACTCACTTGAAACTCACTGGGAATTGATTCCAACACTCACTTTAAACTCACTGGGATTTGGTGTCAATACTCACTTTAAACTCACTGGGACCTGGTTCTCACACTCACTTCAATCTCACAGGGAATTGGTGTCCACCCTCACTTTAAACTCGCTGGGAATTGCTGTCCACTCTCACTTTAAGCTCACTGGGAATTGGTGTCCACACTCACTTTAAACTCACTGGGAATTGGTGTCCACACTCACTTTAAACTCACTGGGAATTGCTGTCCACTCTCACTTTAAGCTCACTGGGAATTGGTGTCCACACTCACTTTAAACTCACTGGGAATTGGTGTCCACACTCACTTTAAACTCACTGGGACCTGGCTCCCACACTCACATTAAACTCACTGGGAACTGGTTCTCACACTCGCTTTAAACTCACTGGGAAGTGGTGTCCACACTCACTTTAAATTCACTGGTAATTGGTGTCCACGCTCACTTTAACCTCAGTGGGACCTGGTTCCCGCACTCACTTTAAACTCACTGGGAACTGATTCTCACACTCACTTTAAACTCACTGTTTACTGGTTCTCACACTCACTTTAAACGCACTGGGAATTGGTGTCCACACTCACTTTAAACTCACTGGGAATTGGTGTCCACACTCACTTTAAACTCACTGGGAATTGGTTCCCACATTCACTTTAAGCTCACTGGGAATTGGTGACCACACTCACTTTAAACTCACTGGGAATTGCTATCCACTCTCACTTTAACCTCACTGGGAATTGGTGTCCACACTCACTTTAAACTCACTGGGACCTGGCTCCCACACTCACATTAAACTCACTGGGAACTGGTTCTCACACTCGCTTTAAACTCACTGGGAAGTGGTGTCCACACTCACTTTAAATTCACTGGTAATTGGTGTCCACGCTCACTTTAACCTCAGTGGGACCTGGCTCCCGCACTCACTTTAAACTCACTGGGAACTGGTTCTCACACTCACTTTAAACTCACTGTTTACTGGTTCTCACACTCACTTTAAACGCACTGGGAATTGCTGTCCACACTCACTTTAAACTCACTGGGAATTGGTGTCCACACTCACTTTAAACTCACTGGGAATTGGTTCCCACATTCACTTTAAGCTCACTGGGAATTGGTGACCACACTCACTTTAAACTCACTGGGAATTGCTATCCACTCTCACTTTAACCTCAGTGGGACCTGATTCCCGCACTCACTTGAAACTCACTGGGAACTGGTTCTCACACTCACTTTAAACTCACTGTTTACTGGTTCTCACACTCACTTTACACTCAGTGGGAATTGGTTACCACACTATCTTTAAACTCACTAGGACCTGGTGCTCACACGCACTTTAAACTCACTGGGACATAGTTCACACACTCACTTTTAACTCACTGGGATAGGTTCCCACACTCACTTTAAACTCACTGGGACCTGGTTCCCACACTCTCTTAGAACTTACTGGGAACTGGTTCTCACACTCACTTTAAACGCACTGGGAATTGGTGTCCACACTCACTTTAAACTCAATGGGACCTGGTTCTCACACTTACATTAATCTCACTGGGAATTGGTTACCCCAATCACTTTAAACTCACAGAGACATGGTTCTCACACTCACTTTAAACTCAGTGGGAATTGGTTACCACACTATATTTAAACTCACTAGGACCTGGTGCTCACACGCACTTTAAACTCACTGGGACATAGTTCACACACTCACTTTAAATTCACTGGGAATTGGTGGCCACGCTCACTTTAACCTCACTGGGACCTCGTTCCCACACACACATTAAACTCACTGGGAACTGGTTCTCACACTCACTTTAAACGCACTGGGAATTGGTGTCCACACTCACTTTAAACTCACTGGGAATTGGTGTCCACACTCACTTTAAACTCACTGGGACCTGGCTCCCACACTCACATTAAACTCACTGGGAACTGGTTCTCACACTCGCTTTAAACTCACTGGGAGGTGGTGTCCACACTCACTTTTAATTCACTGGTAATTGGTGTCCACGCTCACTTTAACCTCAGTGGGACCTGGTTCCCGCACTCACTTTAAACTCACTGGGAACTGGTTCTCACACTCACTTTAAACTCACTGTTTACTGGTTCTCACACTCACTTTAAACGCACTGGGAATTGGTGTCCACACTCACTTTAAACTCACTGGGAATTGGTGTCCACACTCACTTTAAACTCACTGGGAATTGGTACCCACATTCACTTTAAGCTCACTGGGAATTGGTGACCACACTCACTTTAAACTCACTGGGAATTGCTATCCACTCTCACTTTAACCTCACTGGGAATTGGTGTCCACACTCACTTTAAACTCACTGGGACCTGGCTCCCACACTCACATTAAACTCACTGGGAACTGGTTCTCACACTCGCTTTAAACTCACTGGGAAGTGGTTTCCACACTCACTTTAAATTCACTGGTAATTGGTGTCCACGCTCACTTTAACCTCAGTGGGACCTGGTTCCCGCACTCACTTTAAACTCACTGGGAACTGGTTCTCACACTCACTTTAAACTCACTGTTTACTGGTTCTCACACTCACTTTAAACGCACTGGGAATTGCTGTCCACACTCACTTTAAACTCACTGGGAATTGGTGTCCACACTCACTTTAAACTCACTGGGAATTGCTATCCACTCTCACTTTAACCTCACTGGGAATTGGTGTCCACACTCACTTTAAACTCACTGGGAATTGGTGTCCACACTCACTTTAAACTCACTGGGAACTGGTTCTCACACTCACTTTAACCTCAGTGGGACCTGATTCCCGCACTCACTTGAAACTCACTGGGAACTGGTTCTCACACTCACTTTAAACTCACTGTTTACTGGTTCTCACACTCACTTTACACTCAGTGGGAATTGGTTACCACACTATCTTTAAACTCACTAGGACCTGGTGCTCACACGCACTTTAAACTCACTGGGACATAGTTCACACACTCACTTTAAACTCATTGGGAACTGGTTCTCACACGCACTTTAAACGCACTGGGAATTGGTGTCCACACTCACTTTAAACTCACTGGAAATTGGTGTCCACACTCACTTTAAACTCACAGGGACCTGGTTCCCACACTCTCTTTGAACACACTGGGAATTCGTTCCCACATTCACTTTAAACTCACTGGGAATTGGTGACCACACTCACTTTAAACTCACTGGGAATTGCTGTCCACTCTCACTTTAAGCTCACTGGGAATTGGTGTCCACACTCACTTGAAACTCACTGGGAATTGATTCCAACACTCACTTTAAACTCACTGGGATTTGGTGTCAATACTCACTTTAAACTCACTGGGACCTGGTTCTCACACTCACTTTAATCTCACAGGGAATTGGTGTCCACACTCACTTTAAACTCGCTGGGAATTGCTGTCCACTCTCACTTTAAGCTCACTGGGAATTGGTGTCCACACTCACTTTAAACTCACTGGGAATTGGTGTCCACACTCACTTTAAACTCACTGGGAATTGCTGTCCACTCTCACTTTAAGCTCACTGGGAATTGGTGTCCACACTCACTTTAAACTCACTGGGAATTGGTGTCCACACTCACTTTAAACTCACTGGGACCTGGCTCCCACACTCACATTAAACTCACTGGGAACTGGTTCTCACACTCGCTTTAAACTCACTGGGAAGTGGTGTCCACACTCACTTTAAATTCACTGGTAATTGGTGTCCACGCTCACTTTAACCTCAGTGGGACCTGGTTCCCGCACTCACTTTAAACTCACTGGGAACTGGTTCTCACACTCACTTTAAACTCACTGTTTACTGGTTCTCACACTCACTTTAAACGCACTGGGAATTGGTATCCACACTCACTTTAAACTCACTGGGAATTGGTGTCCACACTCACTTTAAACTCACTGGGAATTGGTTCCCACATTCACTTTAAGCTCACTGGGAATTGGTGACCACACTCACTTTAAACTCACTGGGAATTGCTATCCACTCTCACTTTAACCTCACTGGGAATTGGTGTCCACACTCACTTTAAACTCACTGGGACCTGGCTCCCACACTCACATTAAACTCACTGGGAACTGGTTCTCACACTCGCTTTAAACTCACTGGGAAGTGGTGTCCACACTCACTTTAAATTCACTGGTAATTGGTGTCCACGCTCACTTTAACCTCAGTGGGACCTGGTTCCCGCACTCACTTTAAACTCACTGGGAACTGGTTCTCACACTCACTTTAAACTCACTGTTTACTGGTTCTCACACTCACTTTAAACGCACTGGGAATTGCTGTCCACACTCACTTTAAACTCACTGGGAATTGGTGTCCACACTCACTTTAAACTCACTGGGAATTGGTTCCCACATTCACTTTAAGCTCACTGGGAATTGGTGACCACACTCACTTTAAACTCACTGGGAATTGCTATCCACTCTCACTTTAACCTCAGTGGGACCTGATTCCCGCACTCACTTGAAACTCACTGGGAACTGGTTCTCACACTCACTTTAAACTCACTGTTTACTGGTTCTCACACTCACTTTACACTCAGTGGGAATTGGTTACCACACTATCTTTAAACTCACTAGGACCTGGTGCTCACACGCACTTTAAACTCACTGGGACATAGTTCACACACTCACCTTTAACTCACTGGGATAGGTTCCCACACTCACTTTAAACTCACTGGGACCTGCTTCCCACACTCTCTTAGAACTTACTGGGAACTGGTTCTCACACTCACTTTAAACGCACTGGGAATTGGTGTCCACACTCACTTTAAACTCAATGGGACCTGGTTCTCACACTTACATTAATCTCACTGGGAATTGGTTACCCCAATCACTTTAAACTCACAGAGACATGGTTCTCACACTCACTTTAAACTCAGTGGGAATTGGTTACCACACTATATTTAAACTCACTAGGACCTGGTGCTCACACGCACTTTAAACTCACTGGGACATAGTTCACACACTCACTTTAAATTCACTGGGAATTGGTGGCCACGCTCACTTTAACCTCACTGGGACCTCCTTCCCACACTCACATTAAACTCACTGGGAACTGGTTCTCACACTCACTTTAAACGCACTGGGAATTGGTGTCCACACTCACTTTAAACTCACTGGGAATTGGTGTGCACACTCACTTTAAACTCACTGGGACCTGGCTCCCACACTCACATTAAACTCACTGGGAACTGGTTCTCACACTCGCTTTAAACTCACTGGGAAGTGGTGTCCACACTCACTTTAAATTCACTGGTAATTGGTGTCCACGCTCACTTTAACCTCAGTGGGACCTGGTTCCCGCACTCACTTTAAACTCACTGGGAACTGGTTCTCACACTCACTTTAATCTCACTGTTTACTGGTTCTCACACTCACTTTAAACGCACTGGGAATTGGTGTCCACACTCACTTTAAACTCACTGGGAATTGGTGTCCACACTCACTTTAAACTCACTGGGAATTGGTTCCCACATTCACTTTAAGCTCACTGGGAATTGGTGACCACACTCACTTTAAACTCACTGGGAATTGCTATCCACTCTCACTTTAACCTCACTGGGAATTGGTGTCCACACTCACTTTAAACTCACTGGGACCTGGCTCCCACACTCACATTAAACTCACTGGGAACTGGTTCTCACACTCGCTTTAAACTCACTGGGAAGTGGTGTCCACACTCACTTTAAATTCACTGGTAATTGGTGTCCACGCTCACTTTAACCTCAGTGGGACCTTGTTCCCGCAGTCACTTTAAACTCACTGGGAACTGGTTCTCACACTCACTTTAAACTCACTGTTTACTGGTTCTCACACTCACTTTAAACGCACTGGGAATTGCTGTCCACACTCACTTTAAACTCACTGGGAATTGGTGTCCACACTCACTTTAAACTCACTGGGAATTGGTTCCCACATTCACTTTAAGCTCACTGGGAATTGGTGACCACACTCACTTTAAACTCACTGGGAATTGCTATCCACTCTCACTTTAACCTCACTGGGAATTGGTGTCCACACTCACTTTAAACTCACTGGGAATTGGTGTCCACACTCACTTTAAACTCACTGGGAACTGGTTCTCACACTCACTTTAACCTCAGTGGGACCTGATTCCCGCACTCACTTGAAACTAACTGGGAACTGGTTCTCACACTCACTTTAAACTCACTGTTTACTGGTTCTCACTCTCACTTTACACTCAGTGGGAATTGGTTACCACACTATCTTTAAACTCACTAGGACCTGGTGCTCACACGCACTTTAAACTCACTGGGACATAGTTCACACACTCACTTTTAACTCACTGGGATAGGTTCCCACACTCACTTTAAACTCACTGGGACCTGGTTCCCACACTCTCTTAGAACTTACTGGGAACTGGTTCTCACACTCACTTTAAACGCACCGGGAATTGGTGTCCACACTCACTTTAAACTCAATGGGACCTGGTTCTCACACTTACATTAATCTCACTGGGAATTGGTGACCCCAATCACTTTAAACTCACAGAGACATGGTTCTCACACTCACTTTAAACTCAGTGGGAATTGGTTACCACACTATATTTAAACTCACTAGGATCTGGTGCTCACACGCACTTTAAACTCACTGGGACATAGTTCACACACTCACTTTAAATTCACTGGGAATTGGTGGCCACGCTCACTTTAACCTCACTGGGACCTCGTTCCCACACTCACATTAAACTCACTGGGAACTGGTTCTCACACTCACTTTAAACGCACTGGGAATTGGTGTCCACACTCACTTTAAAGTCACTTGGAATTGCTGTCCACTCTCACTTTAAACTGACTGGGAATTGGTGTCCACACTCACTTTAAACTCACAGGGACCTGGTTCCGACACTCACTTTAAACTCCATGGGAATTGGTGTCCACACTCACTTTAAACTCACTGGGAATTGGTGTCCACACTCACTTTAAACTCACTGGGAATTGGTGTCCACACTCACTTTAAACTCACTGGGACCTGGCTCCCACACTCTCATTAAACTCACTGGGAACTGGTTCTCACACTCGCTTTAAACTCACTGGGAAGTGGTGTCCACACTCACTTTAAATTCACTGGTAATTGGTGTCCACGCTCACTTTAACCTCAGTGGGTCCTGGTTCCCGCACTCACTTTAGACTCACTGTTTACTGGTTCTCACACTCACTTTAAACGCACTGGGAATTGGTGTCCACACTCACTTTAAACTCACTGGGAATTGGTGTCCACACTCACTTTAAACTCGCTGGGAATTCGTTCCCACATTCACTTTAAACTCACTGGGAATTGGTGACAACACTCACTTTAAACTCACTGGGAATTGCTGTCCACTCTCACTTTAACCTCACTGGGAATTGGTGTCCACACTCACTTTAAACTCACTGGGAATTGGTGTCCACACTCACTTTAAACTCACTGGGAACTGGTTCTCACACTCACTTTAACCTCAGTGGGACCTGGTTCCCGCACTCACTTTAAACTCACTGGGAACTGGTTCTCACACTCACTTTAAACTCACTGGGAATTGGTGTCCACACTCACTTTAAACTCAGTGGGAATTGGTTACCACACTATCTTTAAACTCACTAGGACCTGGTGCTCACACGCACTTTAAACTCACTGGGACATAGTTCACACACTCACTTTTAACTCACTGGGATAGGTTCCCACACTCACTTTAAACTCACTGGGACCTGGTTCCCACACTCACTTTTAACTCACTGGGATAGGTTCCCACACTCACTTTAAACTCACTGGGACCTGGTTCCCACACTCTCTTAGAACTCACTGGGAACTGGTTCTCACACTCACTTTAAACGCATTGGGAATTGGTGTCCACACTCACTTTAAACTCAATGGGACCTGGTTCTGACACTTAAATTAATCTCCCTGGGAATTGGTTACCCCAATCACTTTAAACTCACAGAGACATGGTTCTCACACTCACTTTAAACTCAGTGGGAATTGGTTACCACACTATATTTAAACTCACTAGGACCTGGTGCTCACACGCACTTTAAACTCACTGGGACATAGTTCACACACTCACTTTAAATTCACTGGGAATTGGTGGCCACGCTCACTTTAACCTCACTGGGACCTCGTTCCCACACTCACATTAAACTCACTGGGAACTGGTTCTCACACTCACTTTAAACGCACTGGGAATTGGTGTCCACACTCACTTTAAAGTCACTTGGAATTGGTGTCCACACTCACTTTAAACTCAATGGGACCTGGTTCTCACACTTACATTAATCTCACTGGGAATTGGATACCCCAATCACTTTAAACTCACAGAGACATGGTTCTCACACTCACTTTAAACTCAGTGGGAATTGGTTACCACACTATCTTTAAACTCACTAGGACCTGGTGCTCACACGCACTTTAAACTCACTGGGACATAGTTCACACACTCACTTTTAACTCGCTGGGAATAGGTTCCCACACTCACTTTAAACTCACTGCGATCTGGTTCCCACACTCACTTAGAACTCACTGGGACCTGGTTCTCACACTCACTTTAATCTCACAGGGAATTGGTGTCCACACTCACTTTAAACTCGCTGGGAATTGCTGTCCACTCTCACTTTAAGCTCACTGGGAATTGGTGTCCACACTCACTTTAAACTCACTGGGAATTGGTGTCCACACTCACTTTAAACTCACTGGGAATTGCTGTCCACTCTCACTTTAAGCTCACTGGGAATTGGTGTCCACACTCACTTTAAACTCACTGGGAATTGGTGTCCACACTCACTTTAAACTCACTGGGACCTGGCTCCCACACTCACATTAAACTCACTGGGAACTGGTTCTCACACTCGCTTTAAACTCACTGGGAAGTGGTGTCCACACTCACTTTAAATTCACTGGTAATTGGTGTCCACGCTCACTTTAACCTCAGTGGGACCTGGTTCCCGCACTCACTTTAAACTCACTGGGAACTGGTTCTCACACTCACTTTAAACTCACTGTTTACTGGTTCTCACACTCACTTTAAACGCACTGGGAATTGGTGTCCACACTCACTTTAAACTCACTGGGAATTGGTGTCCACACTCACTTTAAACTCACTGGGAATTGGTTCCCACATTCACTTTAAGCTCACTGGGAATTGGTGACCACACTCACTTTAAACTCACTGGGATTTGCTATCCACTCTCACTTTAACCTCACTGGGAATTGGTGTCCACACTCACTTTAAACTCACTGGGACCTGGCTCCCACACTCACATTAAACTCACTGGGAACTGGTTCTCACACTCGCTTTAAACTCACTGGGAAGTGGTGTCCACACTCACTTTAAATTCACTGGTAATTGGTGTCCACGCTCACTTTAACCTCAGTGGGACCTGGTTCCCGCACTCACTTTAAACTCACTGGGAACTGGTTCTCACACTCACTTTAAACTCACTGTTTACTGGTTCTCACACTCACTTTAAACGCACTGGGAATTGCTGTCCACACTCACTTTAAACTCACTGGGAATTGGTGTCCACACTCACTTTAAACTCACTGGGAATTGGTTCCCACATTCACTTTAAGCTCACTGGGAATTGGTGACCACACTCACTTTAAACTCACTGGGAATTGCTATCCACTCTCACTTTAACCTCAGTGGGACCTGATTCCCGCACTCACTTGAAACTCACTGGGAACTGGTTCTCACACTCACTTTAAACTCACTGTTTACAGGTTCTCACACTCACTTTACACTCAGTGGGAATTGGTTACCACACTATCTTTAAACTCACTAGGACCTGGTGCTCACACGCACTTTAAACTCACTGGGACATAGTTCACACACTCACTTTTAACTCACTGGGATAGGTTCCCACACTCACTTTAAACTCACTGGGACCTGGTTCCCACACTCTCTTAGATCTTACTGGGAACTGGTTCTCACACTCACTTTAAACGCACTGGGAATTGGTGTCCACACTCACTTTAAACTCAATGGGACCTGGTTCTCACACTTACATTAATCTCACTGGGAATTGGTGACCCCAATCACTTTAAACTCACAGAGACATGGTTCTCACACTCACTTTAAACTCAGTGGGAATTGGTTACCACACTATATTTAAACTCACTAGGACCTGGTGCTCACACGCACTTTAAACTCACTGGGACATAGTTCACACACTCACTTTAAATTCACTGGGAATTGGTGGCCACGCTCACTTTAACCTCACTGGGACCTCGTTCCCACACTCACATTAAACTCACTGCGAACTGGTTCTCACACTCACTTTAAACGCACTGGGAATTGGTGTCCACACTCACTTTAAACTCACTGGGAATTGGTGTCCACACTCACTTTAAACTCACTGGGACCTGGCTCCCACACTCACATTAAACTCACTGGGAACTGGTTCTCACACTCGCTTTAAACTCACTGGGAAGTGGTGTCCACACTCACTTTAAATTCACTGGTAATTGGTGTCCACACTCACTTTAACCTCAGTGGGACCTGGTTCCCGCACTCACTTTAAACTCACTGGGAACTGGTTCTCACACTCACTTTAAACTCACTGTTTACTGGTTCTCACACTCACTTTAAACGCACTGGGAATTGGTGTCCACACTCACTTTAAACTCACTGGGAATTGGTGTCCACACTCACTTTAAACTCACTGGGAATTGGTTCCCACATTCACTTTAAGCTCACTGGGAATTGGTGACAACACTCACTTTAAACTCACTGGGAATTGCTATCCACTCTCACTTTAACCTCACTGGGAATTGGTGTCCACACTCACTTTAAACTCAATGGGACCTGGCTCCCACACTCACATTAAACTCACTGGGAACTGGTTCTCACACTCGCTTTAAACTCACTGGGAAGTGGTGTCCACACTCACTTTAAATTCACTGGTAATTGGTGTCCACGCTCACTTTAACCTCAGTGGGACCTGGTTCCCGCACTCACTTTAAACTCACTGGGAACTGGTTCTCACACTCACTTTAAACTCACTGTTTACTGGTTCTCACACTCACTTTAAACGCACTGGGAATTGCTGTCCACACTCACTTTAAACTCACTGGGAATTGGTGTCCACACTCACTTTAAACTCACTGGGAATTGGTTCCCACATTCACTTTAAGCTCACTGGGAATTGGTGACCACACTCACTTTAAACTCACTGGGAATTGCTATCCACTCTCACTTTAACCTCACTGGGAATTGGTGTCCACACTCACTTTAAACTCACTGGGAATTGGTGTCCACACTCACTTTAAACTCACTGGGAACTGGTTCTCACACTCACTTTAACCTCAGTGGGACCTGATTCCCGCACTCACTTGAAACTCACTGGGAACTGGTTCTCACACTCACTTTAAACTCACTGTTTACTGGTTCTCACACTCACTTTACACTCAGTGGGAATTGGTTACCACACTATCTTTAAACTCACTAGGACCTGGTGCTCACACGCACTTTAAACTCACTGGGACATAGTTCACACACTCACTTTTAACTCACTGGGATAGGTTCCCACACTCACTTTAAACTCACTGGGAATTGCTATCCACTCTCACTTTAACCTCAGTGGGACCTGATTCCCGCACTCACTTGAAACTCACTGGGAACTGGTTCTCACACTCACTTTAAACTCACTGTTTACAGGTTCTCACACTCACTTTACACTCAGTGGGAATTGGTTACCACACTATCTTTAAACTCACTAGGACCTGGTGCTCACACGCACTTTAAACTCACTGGGACATAGTTCACACACTCACTTTTAACTCACTGGGATAGGTTCCCACACTCACTTTAAACTCACTGGGACCTGGTTCCCACACTCTCTTAGATCTTACTGGGAACTGGTTCTCACACTCACTTTAAACGCACTGGGAATTGGTGTCCACACTCACTTTAAACTCAATGGGACCTGGTTCTCACACTTACATTAATCTCACTGGGAATTGGTGACCCCAATCACTTTAAACTCACAGAGACATGGTTCTCACACTCACTTTAAACTCAGTGGGAATTGGTTACCACACTATATTTAAACTCACTAGGACCTGGTGCTCACACGCACTTTAAACTCACTGGGACATAGTTCACACACTCACTTTAAATTCACTGGGAATTGGTGGCCACGCTCACTTTAACCTCACTGGGACCTCGTTCCCACACTCACATTAAACTCACTGCGAACTGGTTCTCACACTCACTTTAAACGCACTGGGAATTGGTGTCCACACTCACTTTAAACTCACTGGGAATTGGTGTCCACACTCACTTTAAACTCACTGGGACCTGGCTCCCACACTCACATTAAACTCACTGGGAACTGGTTCTCACACTCGCTTTAAACTCACTGGGAAGTGGTGTCCACACTCACTTTAAATTCACTGGTAATTGGTGTCCACACTCACTTTAACCTCAGTGGGACCTGGTTCCCGCACTCACTTTAAACTCACTGGGAACTGGTTCTCACACTCACTTTAAACTCACTGTTTACTGGTTCTCACACTCACTTTAAACGCACTGGGAATTGGTGTCCACACTCACTTTAAACTCACTGGGAATTGGTGTCCACACTCACTTTAAACTCACTGGGAATTGGTTCCCACATTCACTTTAAGCTCACTGGGAATTGGTGACCACACTCACTTTAAACTCACTGGGAATTGCTATCCACTCTCACTTTAACCTCACTGGGAATTGGTGTCCACACTCACTTTAAACTCAATGGGACCTGGCTCCCACACTCACATTAAACTCACTGGGAACTGGTTCTCACACTCGCTTTAAACTCACTGGGAAGTGGTGTCCACACTCACTTTAAATTCACTGGTAATTGGTGTCCACGCTCACTTTAACCTCAGTGGGACCTGGTTCCCGCACTCACTTTAAACTCACTGGGAACTGGTTCTCACACTCACTTTAAACTCACTGTTTACTGGTTCTCACACTCACTTTAAACGCACTGGGAATTGCTGTCCACACTCACTTTAAACTCACTGGGAATTGGTGTCCACACTCACTTTAAACTCACTGGGAATTGGTTCCCACATTCACTTTAAGCTCACTGGGAATTGGTGACCACACTCACTTTAAACTCACTGGGAATTGCTATCCACTCTCACTTTAACCTCACTGGGAATTGGTGTCCACACTCACTTTAAACTCACTGGGAATTGGTGTCCACACTCACTTTAAACTCACTGGGAACTGGTTCTCACACTCACTTTAACCTCAGTGGGACCTGATTCCCGCACTCACTTGAAACTCACTGGGAACTGGTTCTCACACTCACTTTAAACTCACTGTTTACTGGTTCTCACACTCACTTTACACTCAGTGGGAATTGGTTACCACACTATCTTTAAACTCACTAGGACCTGGTGCTCACACGCACTTTAAACTCACTGGGACATAGTTCACACACTCACTTTTAACTCACTGGGATAGGTTCCCACACTCACTTTAAACTCACTGGGACCTGGTTCCCACACTCTCTTAGAACTTACTGGGAACTGGTTCTCACACTCACTTTAAACGCACTGGGAATTGGTGTCCACACTCACTTTAAACTCAATGGGACCTGGTTCTCACACTTACATTAATCTCACTGGGAATTGGTGACCCCAATCACTTTAAACTCACAGAGACATGGTTCTCACACTCACTTTAAACTCAGTGGGAATTGGTTACCACACTATATTTAAACTCACTAGGACCTGGTGCTCACACGCACTTTAAACTCACTGGGACATAGTTCACACACTCACTTTAAATTCACTGGGAATTGGTGGCCACGCTCACTTTAACCTCACTGGGACCTCGTTCCCACACTCACATTAAACTCACTGGTAACTGGTTCTCACACTCACTTTAAACGCACTGGGAATTGGTGTCCACACTCACTTTAAAGTCACTTGGAATTGCTGTCCACTCTCACTTTAAACTGACTGGGAATTGGTGTCCACACTCACTTTAAACTCACAGGGACCTGGTTCCGACACTCACTTTAAACTCCCCGGGAATTGGTGTCCACACTCACTTTAAACTCACTGGGAATTGGTGTCCACACTCACTTTAAACTCACTGGGACCTGGCTCCCACACTCACATTAAACTCACTGGGAACTGGTTCTCACACTCGCTTTAAACTCACTGGGAAGTGGTGTCCACACTCACTTTAAATTCACTGGTAATTGGTGTCCACGCTCACTTTAACCTCAGTGGGTCCTGGTTCCCGCACTCACTTTAAACTCACTGTTTACTGGTTCTCACACTCACTTTAATCGCACTGGGAATTGGTGTCCACACTCACTTTAAACTCACTGGGAATTGGTGTCCACACTCACTATAAACTCGCTGGGAATTCGTTCCCACATTCACTTTAAACTCACTGGGAATTGGTGACAACACTCACTTTAAACTCACTGGGAATTGCTGTCCACTCTCACTTGAACCTCACTGGGAATTGGTGTCCACACTCACTTTAAACTCACTGGGAATTGGTGTCCACACTCACGTTAAACTCACTGGGAACTGGTTCTCACACTCACTTTAACCTCAGTGGGACCTGGTTCCCGCACTCACTTTAAACTCACTGGGAACTGGTTCTCACACTCACTTTAAACTCACTGGGAATTGGTGTCCACACTCACTTTAAACTCAGTGGGAATTGGTTACCACACTATCTTTAAACTCACTAGGACCTGGTGCTCACACGCACTTTAAACTCACTGGGACATAGTTCACACACTCACTTTTAACTCACTGGGATAGGTTCCCACACTCACCTTAAACTCACTGGGACCTGGTTCCCACACTCTCTTAGAACTCACTGGGAACTGGTTCTCACACTCACTTTAAACGCATTGGGAATTGGTGTCCACACTCACTTTAAACTCAATGGGACCTGGTTCTGACACTTAAATTAATCTCCCTGGGAATTGGTTACCCCAATCACTTTAAACTCACAGAGACATGGTTCTCACACTCACTTTAAACTCAGTGGGAATTGGTTACCACACTATATTTAAACTCACTAGGACCTGGTGCTCACACGCACTTTAAACTCACTGGGACATAGTTCACACACTCACTTTAAATTCACTGGGAATTGGTGGCCACGCTCACTTTAACCTCACTGGGACCTCGTTCCCACACTCACTTTAAACTCACAGGGACCTGGTCCCCACACTCGCTTTAAACTCACTGGGTATTGTTGTCCACACTTACTTTAACATCACTGGGAATTGGTGTCCACACTCACTTTAAACTCAATGGGACCTGGTTCTCACACTTACATTAATCTCACTGGGAATTGGATACCCCAATCACTTTAAACTCACAGAGACATGGTTCTCACACTCACTTTAAACTCAGTGGGAATTGGTTACCACACTATCTTTAAACTCACTAGGACCTGGTGCTCACACGCACTTTAAACTCACTGGGACATAGTTCACACACTCACTTTTAACTCACGGGGAATAGGTTCCCTCACTCACTTTAAACTCACTGAGACCTGGTTCCCACACTCACTTTCAACTCACTGGAAATTGGTGTCCACACTTACTTTAACATCACTGGGAATTGGTGTCCACACTCACTTTCATTTCACTGGGATTTGGTGTCCACGCTCACTTTATCCACACTGGGAACTGGTTCCCACACTCACTTTAAACTCACTGGGAACTGGTTCTCACACTCACTTTAAACTCACTGGGAATTGGTGTCCACACTTACTTTAACATCAGTGGGAATTGGTGTCCACACTCACTTTAAACTCAATGGGACCTGGTTCTCAGACTTACATTAATCTCACTGGGAATTGGTTACCCCAATCACTTTAAACTCACAGAGACATGGTTCTCACACTCACTTTAAACTCAGTGGGAATTGGTTACCACACTATCTTTAAACTCACTAGGACCTGGTGCTCACACGCACTTTAAACTCACTGGGACATAGTTCACACACTCACTTTTAACTCACTGGGATTAGGTTCCCACACTCACTTTAAACTCACTGACACCTGGTTCCCACACTCACTTAGAACTCACTGGGAACTGGTTCTCACACTCACATTAAACGCACTGGGAATTGGTGTCCACACTCACTTTAAACTCAATGGGACCTGGTTCTCACACTTACATTAATCTCACTGGGAATTGGTTACCCCAATCACTTTAAACTCACAGAGACATGGTTCTCACACTCACTTTAAACTCAGTGGGAATTGGTTACCACACTATCTTTAAACTCACTAGGACCTGGTGCTCACACGCACTTTAAACTCACTGGGACATAGTTCACACACTCACTTTTAACTCACTGGGAATAGGTTCCCACACTCACTTTAAACGCACTGTGAATTGGTGTCCACACGCACTTTAAAGTCACTTGGAATTGCTGTACACTCTCACTTTAAACTCACTGGGAATTGGTGTCCACACTCACTTTAAACTCACTGGAAATTGGTGTCCACACTTACTTTAACATCACTGGGAATTGGTGTCCACACTCACTTTCATTTCACTGGGATTTGGTGTCCACGCTCACTTTATCCACACTGGGAACTGGTTCCCACACTCACTTTAAACTCACTGGGAACTGGTTCTCACACTCACTTTAAACTCACTGGGAATTGGTGTCCACACTTACTTTAACATCAGTGGGAATTGGTGTCCACACTCACTTTAAACTCAATGGGACCTGGTTCTCAGACTTACATTAATCTCACTGGGAATTGGTTACCCCAATCACTTTAAACTCACAGAGACATGGTTCTCACACTCACTTTAAACTCAGTGGGAATTGGTTACCACACTATCTTTAAACTCACTAGGACCTGGTGCTCACACGCACTTTAAACTCACTGGGACATAGTTCACACACTCACTTTTAACTCACTGGGAATAGGTTCCCACACTCACTTTAAACTCACTGGGACCTGGTTCCCACACTCACTTAGAACTCACTGGGAACTGGTTCTCACACTCACGTTAAACGCACTGGGAATTGGTGTCCACACTCACTTTAAACTCAATGGGACCTGGTTCTCACACTTACATTAATCTCACTGGGAATTGGTTACCCCAATCACTTTAAACTCACAGAGACATGGTTCTCACACTCACTTTAAACTCAGTGGGAATTGGTTACCACACTATCTTTAAACTCACTAGGACCTGGTGCTCACACGCACTTTAAACTCACTGGGACATAGTTCACACACTCACTTTTAACTCACTGGGAATAGGTTCCCACACTCACTTTAAACGCACTGGGAATTGGTGTCCACACTCACTTTAAAGTCACTTGGAATTGCTGTCCACTCTCACTTTCAACTCACTGGGAATTGGTGTCCACACTCACTTTAAACTCACAGGGACCTGGTTCCGACACTCACTTTAAACTCCCTGGGAATTGGTGTCCACACTCACTTTAATTTCACTGGGAATTAGTTCGCACACTCACTTTAAACTCAATGGGAACTGGTTCTCACACTCACTTTAACCGCACTGGGAATTGGTGTCCACACTCACTTTAAACTCACTGGGAATTGGGGTCCATACTCACTTTAAACTCACTGGGAATTGGTGTCAACACTCACTTTAAACTCACTGGGACCTGGTTCCCACACTCACTTTAAACTCACTGGAAACTGGTTCTCACACTCACTTTAATCGCACTGGGAATTGGTGTCCACACTCACTTTAAACTCACTGGGAATTGGTGTCCACACTCACTTGAAACTCACTGGGAATTGATTCCCACACTCCTTTTAAACTCCCTGGGAACTGCTTCTCACACTCACTTTAAACTCACTGGGAATTGGTGTCCACACTCACTTTAAACTCACTGGGAATTGGTTCCCACATTCACTTTAAACTCACTGGGAATTGATTCCCACACTCACTTTAAACTCACAGGGACCTGGTTCCCACACTCACTTTAAACTCACTGGAAATTGGTGTCCACACTTACTTTAACATCACTGGGAATTGGTGTCCACACTCACTTTAATTTCACTGGGATTTGGGGTCCACGCTCACTTTATCCTCACTGGGAACTGGTTCCCACACTCACTTTAATCTCACTGGGAACTGGTTCTCACACTCACTTTAAACTCACTGGGAACTGGTTCTCACAATCACTTTAAACTCACTGGGAATTGGTGTCCACACTTACTTTAACATCACTGGGAATTGGTGTCCACACTCACTTTAAACTCAATGGGACCTGGTTCTCAGACTTACATTAATGTCACTGGGAATTGCTTACCCCAATCTCTTTAAACTCACAGAGACATGATTCTCACACTCACTTTAAACTCAGTGTGAATTGGTTACCACAGTATATTTAAACTCACTAGGACCTGGTGCTCACACGCACTTTAAACTCACTGGGACATAGTTCACACACTCACTTTAAATTCACTGGGAATTGGTGGCCACGCTCACTTTAACCTCACTGGGACCTCGTTCCCACACTCACATTAAACTCACTGGGAACTGGTTCTCACACTCACTTTAAACTCACAGGGACCTGGTTCTGACACTCACTTTAAACTCCCTGGGAATTGGTGTCCACACTCACTTTAATTTCACTGGGAATTAGTTCGCACACTCACTTTAAACTCAATGGAAACTGCTTCTCACACTCACTTTAACCGCACTGGGAATTGGTGTCCACACTGACTTTAAACTCACTGGGAAATGGTGTCCACACTCACTTTAAACTCACTGGGAATTGGGGTCAACACTCACTTTAAACTCACTGGGACCTGGTTCCCACACTCACTTTAAACTCACTGGGAACTGGTTCTCACACTCACTTTAAACGCACTGGGAATTGGTGTCCACACTCACTTTAAACTCACTGGGAATTGGTGTCCACACTCACTTGAAACTCACTGGGAATTGATTCCCACACTCCTTTTAAACTCCCTGGGAACTGCTTCTCACACTCACTTTAAACTCACAGGGAATTGGTGTCCACACTCACTTTAAACTCACTGGGAATTGGTTCCCACATTCACTTTAAACTCACTGGGAATTGATTCCCACACTCACTTTAAACTCACAGGGACCTGGTTCCCACACTCACTTTAAACTCACTGGAAATTGGTGTCCACACTTACTTTAACATCACTGGGAATTGGTGTCCACACTCACATTCATTTCACTGGGATTTGGTGTCCACGCTCACTTTATCCTCACTGGGAACTGGTTCCCACACTCACTTTAATCTCACTGGGAACTGGTTCTCACACTCACTTTAAACTCACTGGGAACTGGTTCTCACACTCACTTTAAACTCACTGGGAATTGATGTCCATACTTACTTTAACATCACTGGGAATTGGTGTCCACACTCACTTTAAACTCAATGGGACCTGGTTCTCAGACTTACATTAATCTCACTGGGAATTGGTTACCCCAATCACTTTAAACTCACAGAGACATGGTTCTCACACTCACTTTAAACTCAGTGGGAATTGGTTACCACACTATCTTTAAACTCACTAGGACCTGGTGCTCACACGCACTTTAAACTCACTGGGACATAGTTCACACACTCACTTTTAACTCACTGGGAATAGGTTCCCACACTCACTTTAAACGCACTGTGAATTGGTGTCCACACTCACTTTAAAGTCACTTGGAATTGCTGTACACTCTCAATTTAAACTCACTGGGAATTGGTGTCCACACTCACTTTACACTCACTGGAAATTGGTGTCCACACTTACTTTAACATCACTGGGAATTGGTGTCCACACTCACTTTAAACTCAATGGGACCTGGTTCTCAGACTTACATTAATCTCACTGGGAATTGGTTACCCCAATCACTTTAAACTCACAGACACATGGTTCTCACACTCACTTTAAACTCAGTGGGAATTGGTTACCACACTAACTTTAATCTCACTAGGACCTGGTGCTCACACGCACTTTAAACTCACTGGGACATAGTTCACACACTCACTTTTAACTCACTGGGAATAGGTTCCCACACTCACTTTAAACTCACTGGGACCTGGTTCCCACACTCACTTAGAACTCACTGGGAACTGGTTCTCACACTCACTTTAAACGCACTGGGAATTGGTGTCCACACTCACTTTAAACTCAATGGGACCTGGTTCTCACACTTACATTAATCTCACTGGGAATTGGTTACCCCAATCACTTTAAACTCACAGAGACATGGTTCTCACACTCACTTTAAACTCAGTGGTAATTGGTTACCACACTATCTTTAAACTCACTAGGACCTGGTGCTCACACGCACTTTAAACTCACTGGGACATAGTTCACACACTCACTTTTAACTCACTGGGAATAGGTTCCCACACTCACTTTAAACGCACTGGGAATTGGTGTCCACACTCACTTTAAAGTCACTTGGAATTGCTGTCCACTCTCACTTTCAACTCACTGGGAATTGGTGTCCACACTCACTTTAAACTCACAGGGACCTGGTTCCGACACTCACTTTAAACTCCCTGGGAATTGGTGTCCACACTCACTTTAATTTCACTGGGAATTAGTTCGCACACTCACTTTAAACTCAATGGGAACTGGTTCTCACACTCACTTTAACCGCACTGGGAATTGGTGTCCACACTCACTTTAAACTCACTGGGAATTGGGGTCCACACTCACTTTAAACTCACTGGGAATTGGGGTCAACACTCACTTTAAACTCACTGGGACCTGGTTCCCACACTCACTTTAAACTCACTGGAAACTGGTTCTCACACTCACTTTAATCGCACTGGGAATTGGTGTCCACACTCACTTTAAACTCACTGGGAATTGGTGTCCACACTCACTTGAAACTCACTGGGAATTGATTCCCACACTCCTTTTAAACTCCCTGGGAACTGCTTCTCACACTCACTTTAAACTCACTGGGAATTGGTGTCCACACTCACTTTAAACTCACTAGGAATTGGTTCCCACATTCACTTTAAACTCACTGGGAATTGATTCCCACACTCACTTTAAACTCACAGGGACCTGGTTCCCACACTCACTTTAAACTCACTGGAAATTGGTGTCCACACTTTCTTTAACATCACTGGGAATTGGTGTCCACACTCACTTTAATTTCACTGAGATTTGGGGTCCACGCTCACTTTATCCTCACTGGGAACTGGTTCCCACACTCACTTTAATCTCACTGGGAACTGGTTCTCACACTCACTTTAAACTCACTGGGAACTGGTTCTCACAATCACTTTAAACTCACTGGGAATTGGTGTCCACACTTACTTTAACATCACTGGGAATTGGTGTCCACACTCACTTTAAACTCAATGGGACCTGGTTCTCAGACTTACATTAATGTCACTGGGAATTGCTTACCCCAATCACTTTAAACTCACAGAGACATGATTCTCACACTCACTTTAAACTCAGTGGGAATTGGTTACCACACTATATTTAAACTCACGAGGACCTGGTGCTCACACGCACTTTAAACTCACTGGGACATAGTTCACACACTCACTTTAAATTCACTGGGAATTGGTGGCCACGCTCACTTTAACCTCACTGGGACCTCGTTCCCACACTCACATTAAACTCACTGGGAACTGGTTCTCACACTCACTTTAAACTCACAGGGACCTGGTTCTGACACTCACTTTAAACTCCCTGGGAATTGGTGTCCACACTCACTTTAATTTCACTGGGAATTAGTTCGCACACTCACTTTAAACTCAATGGAAACTGGTTCTCACACTCACTTTAACCGCACTGGGAATTGGTGTCCACACTGACTTTAAACTCACTGGGAATTGGGGTCCACACTCACTTTAAACTCACTGGGAATTGGGGTCAACACTCACTTTAAACTCACTGGGAACTGGTTCTCACACTCACTTTAACCGCACTGGGAATTGCTGTCCACACTCACTTTAAACTCACTGGGAATTGGGGTCAACACTCACTTTAAACTCACTGGGAAATGGTTCTCACACTCACTTTAAACTCCCTGGGAATTGGTGTCCACACTCACTTTAAACTCACTGGGAATTGGGGTCAACACTCACTTTAAACTCACTGGGACCTGGTTCCCACACTCACTTTAAACTCACTGGGAACTGGTTCTCACACTCACTTTAAACGCACTGGGAATTGGTGTCCACACTCACTTTAAACTCACTGGGAATTGGTGTCCACACTCACTTGAAACTCACTGGGAATTGATTCCCACACTCCTTTTAAACTCCCTGGGAACTGCTTCTCACACTCACTTTAAACTCACAGGGAATTGGTGTCCACACTCACTTTAAACTCACTGGGAATTGGTTCCCACATTCACTTTAAACTCACTGGGAATTGATTCCCACACTCACTTTAAACTCACAGGGACCTGGTTCCCACACTCACTTTAAACTCACTGGAAATTGGTGTCCACACTTACTTTAACATCACTGGGAATTGCTGTCCACACTCACTTTCATTTCACTGTGATTTGGTGTCCACGCTCACTTTATCCTCACTGGGAACTGGTTCCCACACTCACTTTAATCTCACTGGGAACTGGTTCTCACACTCACTTTAAACTCACTGGGAACTGGTTCTCACACTCACTTTAAACTCACTGGGAATTGATGTCCATACTTACTTTAACATCACTGGGAATTGGTGTCCACACTCACTTTAAACTCAATGGGACCTGGTTCTCACACTTACATTAATCTCACTGGGAATTGGTTACCCCAATCACTTTAAACTCACAGAGACATGGTTCTCACACTCACTTTAAACTCAGTGGGAATTGGTTACCACACTATCTTTAAACTCACTAGGACCTGGTGCTCACACGCACTTTAAACTCACTGGGACATAGTTCACACAATCACTTTTAACTCACTGGGAATAGGTTCCCACACTCACTTTAAACGCACTGTGAATTGGTGTCCACACTCACTTTAAAGTCACTTGGAATTGCTGTACACTCTCACTTTAAACTCACTGGGAATTGGTGTCCACACTCACTTTAAACTCACTGGAAATTGGTGTCCACACTTACTTTAACATCACTGGGAATTGGTGTCCACACTCACTTTCATTTCACTGGGATTTGGTGTCCACGCTCACTTTATCCACACTGGGAACTGGTTACCACACTCACTTTAATCTCACTGGGAACTGGTTCTCACACTCACTTTAAACTCACTGGGAACTGGTTCTCACACTCACTTTAAACTCACTGGGAATTGGTGTCCACACTTACTTTAACATCACTGGGAATTGGTGTCCACACTCACTTTAAACTCAATGGGACCTGGTTCTCACACTTACATTAATCTCACTGGGAATTGGTTACCCCAATCACTTTAAACTCACAGACACATGGTTCTCACACTCACTTTAAACTCAGTGGGAATTGGTTACCACACTATCTTTAAACTCACTAGGACCTGGTGCTCACACGCACTTTAAACTCACTGGGAATTGGGGTCAACACTCACTTTAAACTCACTGGGACCTGGTTCCCACACTCACTTTAAACTCACTGGGAACTGGTTCTCACACTCACTTTAAACGCACTGGGAATTGGTGTCCACACTCACTTTAAACTCACTGGGAATTGGTGTCCACACTCACTTGAAACTCACTGGGAATTGATTCCCACACTCCTTTTAAACTCCCTGGGAACTGCTTCTCACACTCACTTTAAACTCACAGGGAATTGGTGTCCACACTCACTTTAAACTCACTGGGAATTGGTTCCCACATTCACTTTAAACTCACTGGGAATTGATTCCCACACTCACTTTAAACTCACAGGGACCTGGTTCCCACACTCACTTTAAACTCACTGGAAATTGGTGTCCACACTTACTTTAACATCACTGGGAATTTCTGTCCACACTCACTTTCATTTCACTGGGATTTGGTGTCCACGCTCACTTTATCCTCACTGGGAACTGGTTCCCACACTCACTTTAATCTCACTGGGAACTGGTTCTCACACTCACTTTAAACTCACTGGGAACTGTTTCTCACACTCACTTTAAACTCACTGGGAATTGATGTCCATACTTACTTTAACATCACTGGGAATTGGTGTCCACACTCACTTTAAACTCAATGGGACCTGGTTCTCAGACTTACATTAATCTCACTGGGAATTGGTTACCCCAATCACTTTAAACTCACAGAGACATGGTTCTCACACTCACTTTAAACTCAGTGGGAATTGGTTACCACACTATATTTAAACTCACTAGGACCTGGTGCTCACACGCACTTTAAACTCACTGGGACATAGTTCACACACTCACTTTTAACTCACTGGGAATAGGTTCCCACACTCACTTTAAACTCACTGGGACCTGGTTCCCACACTCACTTAGAACTCACTGGGAACTGGTTCTCACACTCACTTTAAACGCACTGGGAATTGGTGTCCACACTCACTTTAAACTCAATGGGACCTGGTTCTCACACTTACATTAATCTCACTGGGAATTGGTTACCCCAATCACTTTAAACTCACAGAGACATGGTTCTCACACTCACTTTAAACTCAGTGGGAATTGGTTACCACACTATCTTTAAACTCACTAGGACCTGGTGCTCACACGCACTTTAAACGCACTGGGAATTGGTGTCCACACTCACTTTAAAGTCACTTGGAATTGCTGTCCACTCTCACTTTCAACTCACTGGGAATTGGTGTCCACACTCACTTTAAACTCACAGGGACCTGGTTCCGACACTCACTTTAAACTCCCTGGGAATTGGTGTCCACACTCACTTTAATTTCACTGGGAATTAGTTCGCACACTCACTTTAAACTCAATGGGAACTGGTTCTCACACTCACTTTAACCGCACTGGGAATTGGTGTCCACACTCACTTTAAACTCACTGGGAATTGGGGTCCACACTCACTTTAAACTCACTGGGAATTGGGGTCAACACTCACTTTAAACTCACTGGGAAATGGTTCTCACACTCACTTTAAACTCCCTGGGAATTGGTGTCCACACTCACTTTAAACTCACTGGGAATTGGGGTCAACACTCACTTTAAACTCACTGGGTCCTGGTTCCCACACTCACTTTAAACTCACTGGGAACTGGTTCTCACACTCACTTTAAACGCACTGGGAATTGGTGTCCACACTCACTTTAAACTCACTGGGAATTGGTGTCCACACTCACTTGAAACTCACTGGGAATTGATTCCCACACTCCTTTTAAACTCCCTGGGAACTGCTTCTCACACTCACTTTAAACTCACAGGGAATTGGTGTCCACACTCACTTTAAACTCACTGGGAATTGGTTCCCACATTCACTTTAAACTCACTGGGAATTGATTCCCACACTCACTTTAAACTCACAGGGACCTGGTTCCCACACTCACTTTAAACTCACTGGAAATTGGTGTCCACACTTACTTTAACATCACTGGGAATTGCTGTCCACACTCACTTTCATTTCACTGTGATTTGGTGTCCACGCTCACTTTATCCTCACTGGGAACTGGTTCCCACACTCACTTTAATCTCACTGGGAACTGGTTCTCACACTCACTTTAAACTCACTGGGAACTGGTTCTCACACTCACTTTAAACTCACTGGGAATTGATGTCCATACTTACTTTAACATCACTGGGAATTGGTGTCCACACTCACTTTAAACTCAATGGGACCTGGTTCTCACACTTACATTAATCTCACTGGGAATTGGTTACCCCAATCACTTTAAACTCACAGAGACATGGTTCTCACACTCACTTTAAACTCAGTGGGAATTGGTTACCACACTATCTTTAAACTCACTAGGACCTGGTGCTCACACGCACTTTAAACTCACTGGGACATAGTTCACACAATCACTTTTAACTCACTGGGAATAGGTTCCCACACTCACTTTAAACGCACTGTGAATTGGTGTCCACACTCACTTTAAAGTCACTTGGAATTGCTGTACACTCTCACTTTAAACTCACTGGGAATTGGTGTCCACACTCACTTTAAACTCACTGGAAATTGGTGTCCACACTTACTTTAACATCACTGGGAATTGGTGTCCACACTCACTTTCATTTCACTGGGATTTGGTGTCCACGCTCACTTTATCCACACTGGGAACTGGTTACCACACTCACTTTAATCTCACTGGGAACTGGTTCTCACACTCACTTTAAACTCACTGGGAACTGGTTCTCACACTCACTTTAAACTCACTGGGAATTGGTGTCCACACTTACTTTAACATCACTGGGAATTGGTGTCCACACTCACTTTAAACTCAATGGGACCTGGTTCTCACACTTACATTAATCTCACTGGGAATTGGTTACCCCAATCACTTTAAACTCACAGACACATGGTTCTCACACTCACTTTAAACTCAGTGGGAATTGGTTACCACACTATCTTTAAACTCACTAGGACCTGGTGCTCACACGCACTTTAAACTCACTGGGAATTGGGGTCAACACTCACTTTAAACTCACTGGGACCTGGTTCCCACACTCACTTTAAACTCACTGGGAACTGGTTCTCACACTCACTTTAAACGCACTGGGAATTGGTGTCCACACTCACTTTAAACTCACTGGGAATTGGTGTCCACACTCACTTGAAACTCACTGGGAATTGATTCCCACACTCCTTTTAAACTCCCTGGGAACTGCTTCTCACACTCACTTTAAACTCACAGGGAATTGGTGTCCACACTCACTTTAAACTCACTGGGAATTGGTTCCCACATTCACTTTAAACTCACTGGGAATTGATTCCCACACTCACTTTAAACTCACAGGGACCTGGTTCCCACACTCACTTTAAACTCACTGGAAATTGGTGTCCACACTTACTTTAACATCACTGGGAATTTCTGTCCACACTCACTTTCATTTCACTGGGATTTGGTGTCCACGCTCACTTTATCCTCACTGGGAACTGGTTCCCACACTCACTTTAATCTCACTGGGAACTGGTTCTCACACTCACTTTAAACTCACTGGGAACTGTTTCTCACACTCACTTTAAACTCACTGGGAATTGATGTCCATACTTACTTTAACATCACTGGGAATTGGTGTCCACACTCACTTTAAACTCAATGGGACCTGGTTCTCAGACTTACATTAATCTCACTGGGAATTGGTTACCCCAATCACTTTAAACTCACAGAGACATGGTTCTCACACTCACTTTAAACTCAGTGGGAATTGGTTACCACACTATATTTAAACTCACTAGGACCTGGTGCTCACACGCACTTTAAACTCACTGGGACATAGTTCACACACTCACTTTTAACTCACTGGGAATAGGTTCCCACACTCACTTTAAACTCACTGGGACCTGGTTCCCACACTCACTTAGAACTCACTGGGAACTGGTTCTCACACTCACTTTAAACGCACTGGGAATTGGTGTCCACACTCACTTTAAACTCAATGGGACCTGGTTCTCACACTTACATTAATCTCACTGGGAATTGGTTACCCCAATCACTTTAAACTCACAGAGACATGGTTCTCACACTCACTTTAAACTCAGTGGGAATTGGTTACCACACTATCTTTAAACTCACTAGGACCTGGTGCTCACACGCACTTTAAACGCACTGGGAATTGGTGTCCACACTCACTTTAAAGTCACTTGGAATTGCTGTCCACTCTCACTTTCAACTCACTGGGAATTGGTGTCCACACTCACTTTAAACTCATAGGGACCTGGTTCCGACACTCACTTTAAACTCCCTGGGAATTGGTGTCCACACTCACTTTAATTTCACTGGGAATTAGTTCGCACACTCACTTTAAACTCAATGGGAACTGGTTCTCACACTCACTTTAACCGCACTGGGAATTGGTGTCCACACTCACTTTAAACTCACTGGGAATTGGGGTCCACACTCACTTTAACCTCACTGGGAATTGGGGTCAACACTCACTTTAAACTCACTGGGACCTGGTTCCCACACTCACTTTAAACTCACTGGAAACTGGTTCTCACACTCACTTTAATCGCACTGGGAATTGGTGTCCACACTCACTTTAAACTCACTGGGAATTGGTGTCCACACTCACTTGAAACTCACTGGGAATTGATTCCCACACTCCTTTTAAACTCCCTGGGAACTGCTTCTCACACTCACTTTAAACTCACTGGGAATTGGTGTCCACACTCACTTTAAACTCGCTGGGAATTGGTTCCCACATTCACTTTAAACTCACTGGGAATTGATTCCCACAATCACTTTAAACTCACAGGGACCTGGTTCCCACACTCACTTTAAACTCACTGGAAATTGGTGTCCACACTTACTTTAACATCACTGGGAATTGGTGTCCACACTCACTTTAATTTCACTGAGATTTGGGGTCCACGTTCACTTTATCCTCACTGGGAACTGGTTCCCACACTCACTTTAATCTCACTGGGAACTGGTTCTCACACTCACTTTAAACTCACTGGGAACTGGTTCTCACAATCACTTTAAACTCACTGGGAATTGGTGTCCACACTTACTTTAACATCACTGGGAATTGGTGTCCACACTCACTTTAAACTCAATGGGACCTGGTTCTCAGACTTACATTAATGTCACTGGGAATTGCTTACCCCAATCATTTTAAACTCACAGAGACATGATTCTCACACTCACTTTAAACTCAGTGGGAATTGGTTACCACACTATATTTAAACTCACTAGGACCTGGTGCTCACACGCACTTTAAACTCACTGGGACATAGTTCACACACTCACTTTAAATTCATTGGGAATTGGTGGCCACGCTCACTTTAACCTCACTGGGACCTCGTTCCGACACTCACATTAAACTCACTGGGAACTGGTTCTCGCACTCACTTTAAACTCACAGGGACCTGGTTCTGACACTCACTTTAAACTCCCTGGGAACTGCTGTCCACACTCACTTTAATTTCACTGGGAATTAGTTCGCACACTCACTTTAAACTCAATGGAAACTGGTTCTCACACTCACTTTAACCGCACTGGGAATTGGTGTCCACACTGACTTTAAACTCACTGGGAATTGGGGTCCACACTCACTTTAAACTCACTGGGAATTGGGGTCAACACTCACTTTAAACTCACTGGGAACTGGTTCTCACACTCACTTTAACCGCACTGGGAATTGGTGTCCACACTCACTTTAAACTCACTGGGAATTGGGGTCAACACTCACTTTAAACTCACTGGGAAATGGTTCTCACACTCACTTTAAACTCACTGGGAATTGGGGTCAACACTCACTTTAAACTCACTGGGAATTGGGGTCAACACTCACTTTAAACTCACTGGGACCTGGTTCCCACACTCACTTTAAACTCACTGGGAACTGGTTCTCACACTCACTTTAAACGCACTGGGAATTGGTGTCCACACTCACTTTAAACTCACTGGGAATTGGTGTCCACACTCACTTGAAACTCACTGGGAATTGATTCCCACACTCCTTTTAAACTCCCTGGGAACTGCTTCTCACACACACTTTAAACTCACTGGGAATTGGTATCCACACTCACTTTAAACTCACTGGGAACTGGTTCCCGCACTCACTTTAAACTCACTGGGAACTGGTTCTCACACTCACTTTAAACTCACTGGGAATTGGTGTCCACACTCACTTTAAACTCAGTGGGAATTGGTTACCACACTATCTTTAAACTCACTAGGACCTGGTGCTCACACGCACTTTAAACTCACTGGGACATAGTTCACACACTCACTTTAAATTCATTGGGAATTGGTGGCCACGCTCACTTTAACCTCACTGGGACCTCGTTCCGACACTCACATTAAACTCACTGGGAACTGGTTCTCGCACTCACTTTAAACTCACAGGGACCTGGTTCTGACACTCACTTTAAACTCCCTGGGAACTGCTGTCCACACTCACTTTAATTTCACTGGGAATTAGTTCGCACACTCACTTTAAACTCAATGGAAACTGGTTCTCACACTCACTTTAACCGCACTGGGAATTGGTGTCCACACTGACTTTAAACTCACTGGGAATTGGGGTCCACACTCACTTTAAACTCACTGGGAATTGGGGTCAACACTCACTTTAAACTCACTGGGAACTGGTTCTCACACTCACTTTAACCGCACTGGGAATTGGTGTCCACACTCACTTTAAACTCACTGGGAATTGGGTTCAACACTCACTTTAAACTCACTGGGAAATGGTTCTCACACTCACTTTAAACTCACTGGGAATTGGGGTCAACACTCACTTTAAACTCACTGGGAATTGGGGTCAACACTCACTTTAAACTCACTGGGACCTGGTTCCCACACTCACTTTAAACTCACTGGGAACTGGTTCTCACACTCACTTTAAACGCAGTGGGAATTGGTGTCCACACTCACTTTAAACTCACTGGGAATTGGTGTCCACACTCACTTGAAACTCACTGGGAATTGATTCCCACACTCCTTTTAAACTCCCTGGGAACTGCTTCTCACACTCACTTTAAACTCACAGGGAATTGGTGTCCACACTCACTTTAAACTCACTGGGAATTGGTTCCCACATTCACTTTAAAGTCACTTGGAATTGCTGTACACTCTCACTTTAAACTCACTGGGAATTGGTGTCCACACTCACTTTAAACTCACTGGAAATTGGTGTCCACACTTACTTTAACATCACTGGGAATTGGTGTCCACACTCAGTTTAATTTCACTGGGATTTGGTGTCCACGCTCACTTTATCCTCACTGGGAACTGGTTCCCACACTCACTTTAATCTCACTGGGAACTGGTTCTCACACTCACTTTAAACTCACTGGGAACTGGTTCTCACACTCACTTTAAACTCACTGGGAATTGGTGTCCACACTTACTTTAACATCACTGGGAATTGGTGTCCACACTCACTTTAAACTCAATGGGACCTGGTTCTCAGACTTACATTAATCTCACTGGGAATTGGTTACCCCAATCACTTTAAACTCACAGAGACATGGTTCTCACACTCACTTTAAACTCAGTGGGAATTGGTTACCACACTATCTTTAAACTCACTAGGACCTGGTGCTCACACGCACTTTAAACTCACTGGGACATAGTTCACACACTCACTTTTAACTCACTGGGAATAGGTTCCCACACTCACTTTAAACTCACTGGGACCTGGTTCCCACACTCACTTAGAACTCACTGGGAACTGGTTCTCACACTCACTTTAAACGCACTGGGAATTGGTGTCCACACTCACTTTAAACTCAATGGGACCTGGTTCTCACACTTACATTAATCTCACTGGGAATTGGTTACCCCAATCACTTTAAACTCACAGAGACATGGTTCTCACACTCACTTTAAACTCAGTGGGAATTGGTTACCACACTATCTTTAAACTCACTAGGACCTGGTGCTCACACGCACTTTAAACTCACTGGGACATAGTTCACACACTCACTTTTAACTCACTGGGAATAGGTTCCCACACTCACTTTAAACGCACTGGGAATTGGTGTCCACACTCACTTTAAAGTCACTTGGAATTGCTGTCCACTCTCACTTTCAACTCACTGGGAATTGGTCTCCACACTCACTTTAAACTCACTGGAAATTGGTGTCCACACTTACTTTAACATCACTGGGAATTGGTGTCCACACTCACTTTCATTTCACTGGGATTTGGTGTCCACGCTCACTTTATCCACACTGGGAACTGGTTCCCACACTCACTTTAAACTCACTGGGACCTGGTTCCCACACTCACTTAGACCTCACTGGGAATTGGGGTCAACACTCACTTTAAACTCACTGGGAAATGGTTCTCACACTCACTTTAAACTCCCTGGGAATTGGTGTCCACACTCACTTTAAACTCACTGGGAATTGGGGTCAACACTCACTTTAAACTCACTGGGACCTGGTTCCCACACTCACTTTAAACTCACTGGGAACTGGTTATCACACTCACTTTAAACGCACTGGGAATTGGTGTCCACACTCACTTTAAACTCACTGGGAATTGGTGTCCACACTCACTTGAAACTCACTGGGAATTGATTCCCACACTCCTTTTAAACTCCCTGGGAACTGCTTCTCACACTCACTTTAAACTCACAGGGAATTGGTGTCCACACTCACTTTAAACTCACTGGGAATTGGTTCCCACATTCACTTTAAACTCACTGGGAATTGATTCCCACACTCACTTTAAACTCACAGGGACCTGGTTCCCACACTCACTTTAAACTCACTGGAAATTGGTGTCCACACTTACTTTAACATCACTGGGAATTGGTGTCCACACTCACTTTCATTTCACTGGGATTTGGTGTCCACGCTCACTTTATCCTCACTGGGAACTGGTTCCCACACTCACTTTAATCTCACTGGGAACTGGTTCTCACACTCACTTTAAACTCACTGGGAACTGGTTCTCACACTCACTTTAAACTCACTGGGAATTGATGTCCATACTTACTTTAACATCACTGGGAATTGGTGTCCACACTCCCTTTATACTCAATGGGACCTGGTTCTCAGACTTACATTAATCTCACTGGGAATTGGTTACCCCAATCACTTTAAACTCACAGAGACATGGTTCTCACACTCACTTTAAACTCAGTGGGAATTGGTTACCACACTATCTTTAAACTCACTAGGACCTGGTGCTCACACGCACTTTAAACTCACTGGGACATAGTTCACACACTCACTTTTAACTCACTGGGAATAGGTTCCCACACTCACTTTAAACGCACTGTGAATTGGTGTCCACACTCACTTTAAAGTCACTTGGAATTGCTGTACACTCTCACTTTAAACTCACTGGGAATTGGTGTCCACACTCACTTTAAACTCACTGGAAATTGGTGTCCACACTTACTTTAACATCACTGGGAATTGGTGTCCACACTCACTTTAATTTCACTGGGATTTGGTGTCCACGCTCACTTTAATCTCACTGGGAACTGTTTCTCACACTCACTTTAAACTCACTGGGAACTGGTTCTCACACTCACTTTAAACTCACTGGGAATTGGTGTCCACACTTACTTTAACATCACTGGGAATTGGTGTCCACACTCACTTTAATTTCACTGGGAATTAGTTCGCACACTCACTTTAAACTCAATGGGAACTGGTTCTCACACTCACTTTAACCGCACTGGAAATTGGTGTCCACACTCACTTTAAACTCACTGGGAATTGGGGCCACACTCACTTTAAACTCACTGGGAATTGGGGTCAACACTCACTTTAAACTCACTGGGACCTGGTTCCCACACTCACTTTAAACTCAATGGAAACTGGTTCTCACACTCACTTTAAACTCACTGGGAATTGATGTCCATACTTACTTTAACATCACTGGGAATTGGTGTCCACACTCACTTTAAACTCAGTGGGACCTGGTTCTCAGACTTACATTAATCTCACTGGGAATTGGTTACCCCAATCAAGTTAAACTCACAGAGACATGGTTCTCACACTCACTTTAAACTCAGTGGGAATTGGTTACCACACTATCTTTAAACTCACTAGGACCTGGTGCTCACACGCACTTTAAACTCACTGGGACATAGTTCACACACTCACTTTTAACTCACTGGGAACAGGTTCCCACACTCACTTTAAACGCACTGGGAATTGGTGTCCACACTCACTTTAAAGTCACTTGGAATTGCTGTCCACTCTCACTTTCAACTCACTGGGAATTGATGTCCACACTCACTTTAAACTCAATGGGAACTGGTTCTCACACTCACTTTAACCGCACTGGGACCTGGTTCCAACACTCACTTTAAACTCACTGGGAATTGCTGTCCACACTCACTTTAAACTCACTGGGACCTCGTTCCCACACTCACTTTAAACTCACTGGAAACTGGTTCTCACACTCACTTTAAACGCACTGGGAATTGGTGTCCACACTCACTTTAACCTCACTGGGAATTGGTGTCCACACTCACTTGAAACTCACTGGGAATTGATTCCCACACTCACTTTAAACTCCCTGGGAACTGGTTCTCAAACTCACTTTAAACTCACTGGGAATTGTTGTCCACACTCACTTTAACTTCACTGGGACCTGGTTCTCACACTCACTTTAAACACACTGAGACTTGGTCCCTACACTCACTTTAAACTAACTGGGAATTGGTGTTCACTCTCTCTTTAAACTCACTGGGAATTGTTGTCCACACTCACTTTAAACTCACTGGGAATTGGTGTCCACGCTCACTTTTAACTCAGTGGGACCTGGTTCCCACACTCACTTTAATCTCACTGATAACTCGTTCTCACACTCACTTTAAACTCACTGGGAACTGGTTCTCACACTCACTTTAAACTCACTGGGAACTGGTTCTCACACTCACTTTAACCTCAGTGGGACCTGATTCCCGCACTCACTTGAAACTCACTGGGAACTGGTTCTCACACTCACTTTAAACTCACTGTTTACTGGTTCTCACACTCACTTTACACTCAGTGGGAATTGGTTACCACACTATCTTTAAACTCACTAGGACCTGGTGCTCACACGCACTTTAAACTCACTGGGACATAGTTCACACACTCACTTTTAACTCACTGGGAATAGGTTCCCACACTCACTTTAAACTCACTGGGACCTGGTTCCCACACTCACTTAGAACTCACTGGGAACTGGTTCTCACACTCACTTTAAACGCACTGGGAATTGGTGTCCACACTCACTTTAAACTCACAGGGACCTGGTTCCGACACTCACTTTAAACTCCCTGGGAATTGGTGTCCACACTCACTTTAATTTCACTGGGAATTAGTTCGCACACTCACTTTAAACTCAATGGGAACTGGTTCTCACACTCACTTTAACCGCACTGGGAATTGGTGTCCACACTCACTTTAAACTCACTGGGAATTGGGGTCAACACTCACTTTAAACTCACTGGGACCTGGTTCCCACACTCACTTTAAACTCACTGGGAACTGGTTCTCACATTCACTGTAAACGCACTGGGAATTGGTGTCCACACTCACTTGAAACTCACTGGGAATTGATTCCCACACTCCTTTTAAACTCCCTGGGAACTGCTTCTCACACTCACTTTAAACTCACTGGGAATTGGTGTCCACACTCACTTTAAACTCACTGGGAATTGGTTCCCACATTCACTTTAAACTCACTGGGAATTGATTCCCACACTCACTTTAAACTCACAGGGACCTGGTTCCCACACTCACTTTAAACTCACTGGAAATTGGTGTCCTCACTTACTTTAACATCACTGGAAATTGGTGTCCACACTCACTTTAATTTCACTGGGATTTGGTGTCCACGCTCACTTTATCCTCACTGGGACCTGGTTCCCACACTCACTTTAAACTCACTGGGAACTGGTTCTCACACTCACTTTGATCTCACTGGGAACTGGTTCTCACACTCACTTTTACCGCACTGGGAATTGGTCTCCACACTCACTTTAAACTCACTGGGAATTGGTGTCCACACTCACTTTCACCTCACTGGGACCTGGTTCCCACACTCACTTTAAACTCACTGGGAACTGGTTCTCACACTCACTTTAAACGCACTGGGGATTGGTGTCCACACTCACTTTAAACTCACTGGGAATTGATTCCCACACTCACTTTAAACTCACAGGGACCTGGTTCCCACACTCACTTTGAACTCACTGGGAATTCGTTCCCACATTCACTTTAAACTCACTGGGAATTGGTGACCACACTCACTTTAAACTCACTGGGAATTGCTGTACACTCTCACTTTAAGCTCCCTGGGAATTGGTGTCCACACTCACTTGAAACTCACTGGGAATTGATTCCAACAATCACGTTAAATTCACAGGAACCTGGTTCCCACACTCACTTTAAACTCACTGGGAACTGGTTCTCACACTCACTTTAAACGCACTGGGGATTGGTGTCCACACTCACTTTAAACTCACTGGGAATTGCTGTCCACTCTCACTTTAAACTCACTGGGAATTGGTGTCCACACTCACTTTAAACTCACTGGGACCTGGCTCCCACACTCACTTTAAACTCACTGGGAACTGGTTCTCACACTCACTTTAAACTCACTGGGAATTGGTGTCCACACTCACTTTAAACTCACTGGGAATTGGTGTCCACACTCACATTAAACTCACTGGGAATTGCTGTCCACTCTCACTTTAAGCTCACTGGGTATTGGTGTCCACACTCACCTGAAACTCAGTGGGAATTGGTGTCCACACTCACTTTAAACTCACTGGGTCCTGGTTCTAACACTCACTTTAAACTCACTGGGAATTGGTGTCCACACTCACTTTAAATTCACTGGGAATTGGTGTCCACGCTCACTTTAACCTCAGTGGGACCTGGTTTCCGCACTCACTTTAAACTCACTGGGAACTGGTTCTCACACTCACTTAAAATGCACTGGGAATTGGTGTCCACATTCACTTTAAACTCACTGGGAATTGGTGTCCACACTCACTTTAAAATCACTGGGAACTGGTTCTCACACTCACTTCAAACTCACTGGGAACTGGTTCTCACACTCACTTTAAACTCACTGGGAATTCGTTCCCACATTCACTTTAAACTCACTGGGAATTGGTGTCCACACTCACGTTAAACTCACTGGGAATTGCTGTCCACTCTCACTTTAAGCACACTGGGAATTGGTGTCCACACTCACTTTAAACTCACTGGGACCTGGTTCCAACACTCACTTTAAACTCACTGGGTATTGCTGTCCACACTCACTTTAAACTCACTGGGACCTCGTTCCCACGCTCACTTTAAACTCACTGGGAACTGGTTCTCACACTCACTTTAAACGCACTGGGAATTGGTGTCCACACTCACTTTAAACTCACTGGGTATTGGTGTCCACACTCACTTGAAACTCACTGGGAATTGATTCCCACACTCACTTTAAACTCCCTGGGAACTGGTTCTCAAACTCACTTTAAACTCACTGGGAATTGTTGTCCACACTCACTTTAACTTCACTGGGACCTGGTTCTCACACTCACTTTAAACACACTGAGACTTGGTCCCTACACTCACTTTAAACTAACTGGGAATTGGTGTTCACTCTCTCTTTAAACTCACTGGGAATAGGTGTCCACACTCACTTTAAACTCACTGGGAATTGGTGTCCACGCTCACTTTTAACTCAGTGGGACCTGGTTCCCACACTCACTTTAATCTCACTGATAACTCGTTCTCACACTCACTTTAAACTCACTGGGAACTGGTTCTCACACTCACTTTAAACTCACTGGGAACTGGTTCTCACACTCGCTTTAAACTCACTGGGAATTGGTGTCCACACTTACTTTAACATCACTGGGAATTGGTGTCCACACTCACTTTAAACTCAATGGGACCTGGTTCTCAGACTTACATTAATCTCACTGGGAATTGCTTACCCCAATCACTTTAAACTCACAGAGACATGGTTCTCACACTCACTTTAAACTCAGTGGGAATTGGTTACCACACTATCTTTAAACTCACTAGGACCTGGTGCTCACACGCACTTTAAACTCACTGGGACATAGTTCACACACTCACTTTTAACTCACTGGGAATAGGTTCCCACACTCACTTTAAACTCACTGGGACCTGTTTCCCACACTCACTTAGAACTCACTGGGAACTGGTTCTCACACTCACTTTAAACGCACTGGGAATTGGTGTCCACACTCACTTTAAACTCAATGGGACCTGGTTCTCACACTTACATTTATCTCACTGGGAATTGGTTACCCCAATCACTTTAAACTCACAGAGACATGGTTCTCACACTCACTTTAAACTCAGTGGGAATTGGTTACCACACTATCTTTAAACTCACTAGGACCTGGTGCTCACACGCACTTTAAACTCACTGGGACATAGTTCACACACTCACTTTTAACTCACTGGGAATAGGTTCCCTCACTCACTTTAAACGCACTGGGAATTGGTGTCCACACTCACTTTAAACTCACTGGGAATTGGTGTCCACACTCACTTTAAACTCACTGGGAATTGATTCCCACACTCACTTTAAACTCACAGGGACCTGGTTCCCACACTCACTTTGAACTCACTGGGAATTCGTTCCCACATTCACTTTAAACTCACTGGGAATTGGTGACCACACTCACTTTAAACTCACTGGGAATTGCTGTCCACGCTCACTTTAAGCTCACTGGGAATTGGTGTCCAGACTCACTTGAAACTCACTGGGAATTGATTCCAACAATCACGTTAAATTCACAGGAAACTGGTTCCCACACTCACTTTAAACTCACTGGGAATTGGTGTCCACACTCACTTTAAACTCACTGGGACCTGGTTCTCACACTCACTTTAAACTCACTTGGAATTGATGTCCACACTCACTTTAAACTCGGTGGGACCTGTTTCCCACACTCACTTAGAACTCACTGGGAACTGGTTCTCACACTCACTTTAAACGCGCTGGGAATTGGTGTCCACACTCACTTTAAACTCAATGGGACCTGGTTCTCACACTTACATTTATCTCACTGGGAATTGGTTACCCCAATCACTTTAAACTCACAGAGACATGGTTCTCACACTCACTTTAAACTCAGTGGGAATTGGTTACCACACTATCTTTAAACTCACTAGGACCTGGTGCTCACACGCACTTTAAACTCACTGGGACATAGTTCACACACTCACTTTTAACTCACTGGGAATAGGTTCCCTCACTCACTTTAAACGCACTGGGAATTGGTGTCCACACTCACTTTAAACTCACGGGGATTAGGTGTCCACACTCACTTTAAACTCACTGGGAATTGATTCCCACACTCACTTTAAACTCACAGGGACCTGGTTCCCACACTCACTTTGAACTCACTGGGAATTCGTTCCCACATTGACTTTAAACTCACTGGGAATTGGTGACCACACTCACTTTAAACTCACTGGGAATTGCTGTCCACGCTCACTTTAAGCTCACTGGGAATTGGTGTCCAGACTCACTTGAAACTCACTGGGAATTGATTCCAACAATCACGTTAAATTCACAGGAACCTGGTTCCCACACTCACTTTAAACTCACTGGGAATTGGTGTCCACACTCACTTTAAACTCACTGGGACCTGGTTCTCACACTCACTTTAAACTCACTTGGAATTGATGTCCACACTCACTTTAAACTCGGTGGGAATTGCTGTCCACTCTCACTTTAAACTCACTGGGAATTGGTGTCCACACTCACTTTAAACTCACTGGGACCTGGCTCCCACACTCACTTTAAACTCACTGGGAACTGGTTCTCACAATCACTTTAAACTCACTGGGAATTGGTGTCCACACTCACTTTAAATTCACTGGGAATTGGTGTCCACGCTCACTTTAACATCACTGGGACCTGGTTCCCGCACTCACTTTAAACTCACTGGGAACTGGTTCTCACACTCACTTTAAACGCACTGGGAATTGATTTCCACACTCACTTTAAACTCACAGGGACCTGGTTCCCACACTCACTTTAAACTCACTGGAAATTGGTGTCCTTACTTACTTTAACATCACTGGAAATTGGTGTTCTCACTCACTTTAATTTCACTGGGATTTGGTGTCCACGCTCACTTTATCCTCACTGGGACCTGCTTCCCACACTCACTTTAAACTCACTGGGAACTGGTTCTCACACTCACTTTGATCTCACTGGGAACTGGTTCTCACACTCACTTTTACCGCACTGGGAATTGGTGTCCACACTCACTTTCACCTCACTGGGACCTGGTTCCCACACTCACTTTAAACTCACTGGGAACTGGTTCTCACACTCACTTTAAACGCACTGGGGATTGGTGTCCACACTCACTTTAAACTCACTGGGAATTGATTCCCACACTCACTTTAAACTCACAGGGACCTGGTTCCCACACTCACTTTGAACTCACTGGGAACTGGTTCTCACACTCACTTTAAACGCACTGGGGATTGGTGTCCACACTCACTTTAAACTCACTGGGAATTGATTCCCACACTCACTTTAAACTCACAGGGACCTGGTTCCCACACTCACTTTGAACTCACTGGGAATTCGTTCCCACATTCACTTTAAACTCACTGGGAATTGGTGACCACACTCACTTTAAACTCACTGGGAATTGCTGTACACTCTCACTTTAAGCTCCCTGGGAATTGGTGTCCACACTCACTTGAAACTCACTGGGAATTGATTCCAACAATCACGTTAAATTCACAGGAACCTGGTTCCCACACTCACTTTAAACTCACTGGGAATTGGTGTCCACACTCAATTTAAAATCACTGGGACCTGGTTCTCACATTCACTTTAAACTCACTTGGAATTGGTGTCCACACTCACTTTAAACTCGCTGGGAATTGCTGTCCACTCTCACTTTAAACTCACTGGGAATTGGTGTCCACACTGACTTTAAACTCACTGGGACCTGGCTCCCACACTCACTTTAAACTCACTGGGAACTGGTTCTCACACTCACTTTAAACGCACTGGGGATTGGTGTCCACACTCACTTTAAACTCACTGGGAATTGATTCCCACACTCACTTTAAACTCACAGGGACCTGGTTCCCACACTCACTTTGAACTCACTGGGAATTCGTTCCCACATTCACTTTAAACTCACTGGGAATTGGTGACCACACTCACTTTAAACTCACTGGGAATTGCTGTACACTCTCACTTTAAGCTCCCTGGGAATTGGTGTCCACACTCACTTGAAACTCACTGGGAATTGATTCCAACAATCACGTTAAATTCACAGGAACCTGGTTCCCACACTCACTTTAAACTCACTGGGAATTGGTGTCCACACTCAATTTAAAATCACTGGGACCTGGTTCTCACATTCACTTTAAACTCACTTGGAATTGGTGTCCACACTCACTTTAAACTCGCTGGGAATTGCTGTCCACTCTCACTTTAAACTCACTGGGAATTGGTGTCCACACTGACTTTAAACTCACTGGGACCTGGCTCCCACACTCACTTTAAACTCACTGGGAACTGGTTCTCACACTCACTTTAAACTCACTGGGAATTGGTGTCCACACTCACTTTAAACTCACTGGGAATTGGAGTCCACACTCACTTTAAACTCACTGGGAATTGCTGTCCACTCTCACTTTAAGCTCACTGGGTATTGGTGTCCACACTCACTTGAAACTCACTGGGAATTGGTGTCCACACTCACTTTAAACTCACTGGGTCCTGGTTCTAACACTCACTTTAAACTCACTGGGAATTGGTGTCTACACTCACTTTAAATTCACTGGGAATTGGTGTCCACGCTCACTTTAACCTCAGTGGGACCTGGTTTCCGCACTCACTTTAAACTCACTGGGAACTGGTTCTCACACTCACTTAAAATGCACTGGGAATTGGTGTCCACATTCACTTTAAACTCACTGGGAATTGGTGTCCATACTCACTTTAAAATCACTGGGAACTGGTTCTCACACTCACTTCAAACTCACTGGGAACTGGTTCTCACACTCACTTTAAACTCACTGGGAATTCGTTCCCACATTCACTTTAAACTCACTGGGAATTGGTGTCCACACTCACTTTAAACTCACTGGGAATTGCTGTCCACTCTCACTTTAAGCACACTGGGAATTGGTGTCCACACTCACTTTAAACTCACTGGGACCTGGTTCCAACACTCACTTTAAACTCACTGGGTATTGCTGTCCACACTCACTTTAAACTCACTGGGAATTGCTGTACACTCTCACTTTAAGCTCCCTGGGAATTGGTGTCCACACTCACTTGAAACTCACTGGGAATTGATTCCAACAATCACGTTAAATTCACAGGAACCTGGTTCCCACACTCACTTTAAACTCACTGGGAATTGGTGTCCACACTCAATTTAAAATCACTGGGACCTGGTTCTCACATTCACTTTAAACTCACTTGGAATTGGTGTCCACACTCACTTTAAACTCGCTGGGAATTGCTGTCCACTCTCACTTTAAACTCACTGGGAATTGGTGTCCACACTGAATTTAAACTCACTGGGACCTGGCTCCCACACTCACTTTAAACTCACTGGGAACTGGTTCTCACACTCACTTTAAACGCACTGGGGATTGGTGTCCACACTCACTTTAAACTCACTGGGAATTGATTCCCACACTCACTTTAAACTCACAGGGACCTGGTTCCCACACTCACTTTGAACTCACTGGGAATTCGTTCCCACATTCACTTTAAACTCACTGGGAATTGGTGACCACACTCACTTTAAACTCACTGGGAATTGCTGTACACTCTCACTTTAAGCTCCCTGGGAATTGGTGTCCACACTCACTTGAAACTCACTGGGAATTGATTCCAACAATCACGTTAAATTCACAGGAACCTGGTTCCCACACTCACTTTAAACTCACTGGGAATTGGTGTCCACACTCAATTTAAAATCACTGGGACCTGGTTCTCACATTCACTTTAAACTCACTTGGAATTGGTGTCCACACTCACTTTAAACTCGCTGGGAATTGCTGTCCACTCTCACTTTAAACTCACTGGGAATTGGTGTCCACACTGACTTTAAACTCACTGGGACCTGGCTCCCACACTCACTTTAAACTCACTGGGAACTGGTTCTCACACTCACTTTAAACTCACTGGGAATTGGTGTCCACACTCACTTTAAACTCACTGGGAATTGGAGTCCACACTCACTTTAAACTCACTGGGAATTGCTGTCCACTCTCACTTTAAGCTCACTGGGTATTGGTGTCCACACTCACTTGAAACTCACTGGGAATTGGTGTCCACACTCACTTTAAACTCACTGGGTCCTGGTTCTAACACTCACTTTAAACTCACTGGGAATTGGTGTCCACACTCACTTTAAATTCACTGGGAATTGGTGTCCACGCTCACTTTAACCTCAGTGGGACCTGGTTTCCGCACTGACTTTAAACTCACTGGGAACTGGTTCTCACACTCACTTAAAATGCACTGGGAATTGGTGTCCACATTCACTTTAAACTCACTGGGAATTGGTGTCCATACTCACTTTAAAATCACTGGGAACTGGTTCTCACACTCACTTCAAACTCACTGGGAACTGGTTCTCACACTCACTTTAAACTCACTGGGAATTCGTTCCCACATTCACTTTAAACTCACTGGGAATTGGTGACCACACTCACTTTAAACTCACTGGGAATTGCTGTACACTCTCACTTTAAGCTCCCTGGGAATTGGTGTCCACACTCACTTGAAACTCACTGGGAATTGATTCCAACAATCACGTTAAATTCACAGGAACCTGGTTCCCACACTCACTTTAAACTCACTGGGAATTGGTGTCCACACTCAATTTAAAATCACTGGGACCTGGTTCTCACATTCACTTTAAACTCACTTGGAATTGGTGTCCACACTCACTTTAAACTCGCTGGGAATTGCTGTCCACTCTCACTTTAAACTCACTGGGAATTGGTGTCCACACTGACTTTAAACTCACTGGGACCTGGCTCCCACACTCACTTTAAACTCACTGGGAACTGGTTCTCACACTCACTTTAAACGCAATGGGAATTGGTGTCCACACTCACTTTAAACTCACTGGGAATTGATTCCCACACTCACTTTAAACTCACAGGGACCTGGTTCCCACACTCACTTTGAACTCACTGGGAACTGGTTCTCACACTCACTTTAAACGCACTGGGGATTGGTGTCCACACTCACTTTAAACTCACTGGGAATTGATTCCCACACTCACTTTAAACTCACAGGGACCTGGTTCCCACACTCACTTTGAACTCACTGGGAATTCGTTCCCACATTCACTTTAAACTCACTGGGAATTGGTGACCACACTCACTTTAAACTCACTGGGAATTGCTGTACACTCTCACTTTAAGCTCCCTGGGAATTGGTGTCCACACTCACTTGAAACTCACTGGGAATTGATTCCAACAATCACGTTAAATTCACAGGAACCTGGTTCCCACACTCACTTTAAACTCACTGGGAATTGGTGTCCACACTCAATTTAAAATCACTGGGACCTGGTTCTCACATTCACTTTAAACTCACTTGGAATTGGTGTCCACACTCACTTTAAACTCGCTGGGAATTGCTGTCCACTCTCACTTTAAACTCACTGGGAATTGGTGTCCACACTGACTTTAAACTCACTGGGACCTGGCTCCCACACTCACTTTAAACTCACTGGGAACTGGTTCTCACACTCACTTTAAACGCACTGGGGATTGGTGTCCACACTCACTTTAAACTCACTGGGAATTGATTCCCACACTCACTTTAAACTCACAGGGACCTGGTTCCCACACTCACTTTGAACTCACTGGGAATTCGTTCCCACATTCACTTTAAACTCACTGGGAATTGGTGACCACACTCACTTTAAACTCACTGGGAATTGCTGTACACTCTCACTTTAAGCTCCCTGGGAATTGGTGTCCACACTCACTTGAAACTCACTGGGAATTGATTCCAACAATCACGTTAAATTCACAGGAACCTGGTTCCCACACTCACTTTAAACTCACTGGGAATTGGTGTCCACACTCAATTTAAAATCACTGGGACCTGGTTCTCACATTCACTTTAAACTCACTTGGAATTGGTGTCCACACTCACTTTAAACTCGCTGGGAATTGCTGTCCACTCTCACTTTAAACTCACTGGGAATTGGTGTCCACACTGACTTTAAACTCACTGGGACCTGGCTCCCACACTCACTTTAAACTCACTGGGAACTGGTTCTCACACTCACTTTAAACTCACTGGGAATTGGTGTCCACACTCACTTTAAACTCACTGGGAATTGGAGTCCACACTCACTTTAAACTCACTGGGAATTGCTGTCCACTCTCACTTTAAGCTCACTGGGTATTGGTGTCCACACTCACTTGAAACTCACTGGGAATTGGTGTCCACACTCACTTTAAACTCACTGGGTCCTGGTTCTAACACTCACTTTAAACTCACTGGGAATTGGTGTCTACACTCACTTTAAATTCACTGGGAATTGGTGTCCACGCTCACTTTAACCTCAGTGGGACCTGGTTTCCGCACTCACTTTAAACTCACTGGGAACTGGTTCTCACACTCACTTAAAATGCACTGGGAATTGGTGTCCACATTCACTTTAAACTCACTGGGAATTGGTGTCCATACTCACTTTAAAATCACTGGGAACTGGTTCTCACACTCACTTCAAACTCACTGGGAACTGGTTCTCACACTCACTTTAAACTCACTGGGAATTCGTTCCCACATTCACTTTAAACTCACTGGGAATTGGTGTCCACACTCACTTTAAACTCACTGGGAATTGCTGTCCACTCTCACTTTAAGCACACTGGGAATTGGTGTCCACACTCACTTTAAACTCACTGGGACCTGGTTCCAACACTCACTTTAAACTCACTGGGTATTGCTGTCCACACTCACTTTAAACTCACTGGGAATTGCTGTACACTCTCACTTTAAGCTCCCTGGGAATTGGTGTCCACACTCACTTGAAACTCACTGGGAATTGATTCCAACAATCACGTTAAATTCACAGGAACCTGGTTCCCACACTCACTTTAAACTCACTGGGAATTGGTGTCCACACTCAATTTAAAATCACTGGGACCTGGTTCTCACATTCACTTTAAACTCACTTGGAATTGGTGTCCACACTCACTTTAAACTCGCTGGGAATTGCTGTCCACTCTCACTTTAAACTCACTGGGAATTGGTGTCCACACTGAATTTAAACTCACTGGGACCTGGCTCCCACACTCACTTTAAACTCACTGGGAACTGGTTCTCACACTCACTTTAAACGCACTGGGGATTGGTGTCCACACTCACTTTAAACTCACTGGGAATTGATTCCCACACTCACTTTAAACTCACAGGGACCTGGTTCCCACACTCACTTTGAACTCACTGGGAATTCGTTCCCACATTCACTTTAAACTCACTGGGAATTGGTGACCACACTCACTTTAAACTCACTGGGAATTGCTGTACACTCTCACTTTAAGCTCCCTGGGAATTGGTGTCCACACTCACTTGAAACTCACTGGGAATTGATTCCAACAATCACGTTAAATTCACAGGAACCTGGTTCCCACACTCACTTTAAACTCACTGGGAATTGGTGTCCACACTCAATTTAAAATCACTGGGACCTGGTTCTCACATTCACTTTAAACTCACTTGGAATTGGTGTCCACACTCACTTTAAACTCGCTGGGAATTGCTGTCCACTCTCACTTTAAACTCACTGGGAATTGGTGTCCACACTGACTTTAAACTCACTGGGACCTGGCTCCCACACTCACTTTAAACTCACTGGGAACTGGTTCTCACACTCACTTTAAACTCACTGGGAATTGGTGTCCACACTCACTTTAAACTCACTGGGAATTGGAGTCCACACTCACTTTAAACTCACTGGGAATTGCTGTCCACTCTCACTTTAAGCTCACTGGGTATTGGTGTCCACACTCACTTGAAACTCACTGGGAATTGGTGTCCACACTCACTTTAAACTCACTGGGTCCTGGTTCTAACACTCACTTTAAACTCACTGGGAATTGGTGTCCACACTCACTTTAAATTCACTGGGAATTGGTGTCCACGCTCACTTTAACCTCAGTGGGACCTGGTTTCCGCACTCACTTTAAACTCACTGGGAACTGGTTCTCACACTCACTTAAAATGCACTGGGAATTGGTGTCCACATTCACTTTAAACTCACTGGGAATTGGTGTCCATACTCACTTTAAAATCACTGGGAACTGGTTCTCACACTCACTTCAAACTCACTGGGAACTGGTTCTCACACTCACTTTAAACTCACTGGGAATTCGTTCCCACATTCACTTTAAACTCACTGGGAATTGGTGTCCACACTCACTTTAAACTCACTGGGAATTGCTGTCCACTCTCACTTTAAGCACACTGGGAATTGGTGTCCACACTCACTTTAAACTCACTGGGACCTGTTTCCAACACTCACTTTAAACTCACTGGGACCTGGTTCCAACACTCACTTTAAACTCACTGGGTATTGCTGTCCACACTCACTTTAAACTCACTGGGTCCTCGTTCCCACACTCACTTTAAACTCACTGGGAACTGGTTCTCACACTCACTTTAAACGCACTGGGAATTGGTGTCCACACTCACTTTAAACTCACTGGGTATTGGTGTCCACACTCACTTGAAACTCACTGGGAATTGATTCCCACACTCACTTTAAACTCCCTGGGAACTGGTTCTCAAACTCACTTTAAACTCACTGGGAATTGTTGTCCACACTCACTTTAACTTCACTGGGACCTGGTTCTCACACTCACTTTAAACACACTGAGACTTGGTCCCTACACTCACTTTAAACTAACTGGGAATTGGTGTTCACTCTCTCTTTAAACTCACTGGGAATTGGTGTCCACACTCACTTTAAACTCACTGGGAATTGGTGTCCACGCTCACTTTTAACTCAGTGGGACCTGGTTCCCACACTCACTTTAATCTCACTGATAACTCGTTCTCACACTCACTTTAAACTCACTGGGAACTGGTTCTCACACTCACTTTAAACTCACTGGGAACTGGTTCTCACACTCACTTTAAACTCACTGGGAATTGGTGTCCACACTTACTTTAACATCACTGGGAATTGGTGTCCACACTCACTTTAAACTCAATGGGACCTGGTTCTCAGACTTACATTAATCTCACTGGGAATTGGTTACCCCAATCACTTTAAACTCACAGAGACATGGTTCTCACACTCACTTTAAACTCAGTGGGAATTGGTTACCACACTATCTTTAAACTCACTAGGACCTGGTGCTCACACGCACTTTAAACTCACTGGGACATAGTTCACACACTCACTTTTAACTCACTGGGAATAGGTTCCCTCACTCACTTTAAACGCACTGGGAATTGGTGTCCACACTCACTTTAAACTCACTGGGAATTGGTGTCCACACTCACTTTAAACTCACTGGGAATTGATTCCCACACTCACTTTAAACTCACAGGGACCTGGTTCCCACACTCACTTTGAACTCACTGGGAATTCGTTCCCACATTCACTTTAAACTCACTGGGAATTGGTGACCACACTCACTTTAAACTCACTGGGAATTGCTGTCCACTCTCACTTTAAGCTCACTGGGAATTGGTGTCCAGACTCACTTGAAACTCACTGGGAATTGATTCCAACAATCACGTTAAATTCACAGGAACCTGGTTCCCACACTCACTTTAAACTCACTGGGAATTGGTGTCCACACTCACTTTAAACTCACTGGGAATTGGTGTCCACACTCACTTTAAACTCACTGGGTATTGGTGTCCACACTCACTTTAAACTCACTGGGAATTGGTGTCCACACTCACTTTAAACTCACTGGGAATTCGTTCTCACACTCACTTTAAACTCACTGGGAACTGGTTCTCACACTCACTTTAAACGCACGGGGAATTGGTGTCCACATTCACTTTAAACTCACTGGGAATTGGTGTCCACACTCACTTTAAACTCACTGGGAATTGGTGTCCACACTCACTTTAAACTCACTGGGAATTCGTTCTCACACTCACTTTAAACTCACTGGGAACTGGTTCTCACACTCACTTTAAACGCACGGGGAATTGGTCTCCACATTCACTTTAAACTCACTGGGAATTGGTGTCCACACTCACTTTAAACTCACTGGGAACTGGTTCTCACACTCACTTCAAACTCACTGGGAACTGGTTCTCACACTCACTTTAAACTCACTGGGAATTCGTTCCCACATTCACTTTAAACTCACTGGGAATTGGTGTCCACACTCACTTTAAACTCACTGGGAATTGGTGTCCACACTCACTTTAAACTCACTGGGAATTGCTGTCCACTCTCACTTTAAGCTCACTGGGAATTGGTGTCCACACTCACTTTAAACTCACTGGGACCTGGTTCCAACACTCACTTTAAACTCACTGGGAATTGCTGTCCACACTCACTTTAAACTCACTGCGAATTGGTGTCCACACTCACTTTAAATTCACTGGGAACTGGTGTCCACGCTCACTTTAACCTCAGTGGGACCTGGTTTCCGCACTCACTTTAAACTCACTGGGAACTGGTTCTCACACTCACTTTAAACTCACTGGTTACTGGTTCTCACACTCACTTTAAACGCACTGGGAATTGGTGTCCACACTCACTTTAAACTCACTGGGAATTGGTGTCCACACTCACTTTAAACTCACTGGGAATTGATTCCCACACTCACTTTAAACTCACAGGGACCTGGTTCCCACACTCACTTTGAACTCACTGGGAATTCTTTCCCACATTCACTTTAAACTCACTGGGACCTGGTTCTCAGTCTTACATTAATCTCACTGGGAATTGGTTACCCCAATCACTTTAAACTCACAGAGACATGGTTCTCACACTCACTTTAAACTCAGTGGGAATTGGTTACCACACTATCTTTAAACTCACTAGGACCTGGTGCTCACACGCACTTTAAACTCACTGGGACATAGTTCACACACTCACTTTTAACTCACTGGGAATAGGTTCCCTCACTCACTTTAAACGCACTGGGAATTGGTGTCCACACTCACTTTAAACTCACTGGGAATTGGTGTCCACACTCACTTTAAACTCACTGGGAATTGATTCCCACACTCACTTTAAACTCACAGGGACCTGGTTCCCACACTCACTTTGAACTCACTGGGAATTCGTTCCCACATTCACTTTAAACTCACTGGGAATTGGTGACCACACTCACTTTACACTCACTGGGAATTGCTGTCCACTCTCACTTTAAGCTCACTGGGAATTGGTGTCCAGACTCACTTGAAACTCACTGGGAATTGATTCCAACAATCACGTTAAATTCACAGGAACCTGGTTCCCACACTCACTTTAAACTCACTGGGAATTGGTGTCCACACTCACTTTAAACTCACTGGGAATTGGTGTCCACACTCACTTTAAACTCACTGGGTATTGGTGTCCACACTCACTTTAAACTCACTGGGAATTGGTGTCCACACTCACTTTAATCTCACTGGGAATTCGTTCTCACACTCACTTTAAACTCACTGGGAACTGGTTCTCACACTCACTTTAAACGCACGGGGAATTGGTGTCCACATTCACTTTAAACTCACTGGGAATTGGTGTCCACACTCACTTTAAACTCACTGGGAATTGGTGTCCACACTCACTTTAAACTCACTGGGAATTCGTTCTCACACTCACTTTAAACTCACTGGGAACTGGTTCTCACACTCACTTTAAACGCACGGGGAATTGGTGTCCACATTCACTTTAAACTCACTGGGAATTGGTGTCCACACTCACTTTAAACTCACTGGGAACTGGTTCTCACACTCACTTCAAACTCACTGGGAACTGGTTCTCACACTCACTTTAAACTCACTGGGAATTCGTTCCCACATTCACTTTAAACTCACTGGGAATTGGTGTCCACACTCACTTTAAACTCACTGGGAATTGGTGTCCACACTCACTTTAAACTCACTGGGAATTGCTGTCCACTCTCACTTTAAGCTCACTGGGAATTGGTGTCCACACTCACTTTAAACTCACTGGGACCTGGTTCCAACACTCACTTTAAACTCACTGGGAATTGCTGTCCACACTCACTTTAAACTCACTGCGAATTGGTGTCCACACTCACTTTAAATTCACTGGGAATTGGTGTCCACGCTCACTTTAACCTCAGTGGGACCTGGTTTCCGCACTCACTTTAAACTCACTGGGAACTGGTTCTCACACTCACTTTAAACTCACTGGTTACTGGTTCCCACACTCACTTTAAACTCACAGGGACCTGGTTCCCACACTCACTTTGAACTCACTGGGAATTCGTTCCCACATTCACTTTAAACTCACTGGGAATTGGTGACCACACTCACTTTAAACTCACTAGGAATTGCTGTCCACTCTCACTTTAAGCTCACTGGGAATTGCTGTCCACACTCACTTGAAACTCACTGGGAATTGATTCCAACAATCACGTTAAATTCACAGGAACCTGGTTCCCACACTCACTTTAAACTCACTGGGAATTGGTGTCCACACTCACTTTAAACTCACTGGGACCTGGTTCTCACACTCACTTTAAACTCACTTGGAATTGGTGTCCACACTCACTTTAAACTCGCTGGGAATTGCTGTCCACTCTCACTTTAAACTCACTGGGAATTGGTGTCCACACTCACTTTAAACTCACTGGGACCTGGCTCCCACACTCACTTCAAACTCACTGGGAACTGGTTCTCACACTCACTTTAAACTAACTGGGAATTGGTGTCCACGCTGACTTTAACCTCACTGGGACCTGGTTCCCGCACTCACTTTAAACTCACTGGGAACTGGTTCTCACACTCACTTTAAACGCACTGGTTACTGGTCCTCACACTCACTTTAAACGCACTGGGAATTGGTGTCCACACTCACTTTAAACTCACTGGGAATTGGTGTCCACACTCACTTTAAACTCACTGGGAATTGGTGTACACACTCACTTGAAACTCACTCGGAATTGATTCCCACACTCACTTTGAACTCCCTGGGAACTGGGTCTCACATTCACTTTAAACTCACTGGGAATTGGTGTCCACACTTACTTTAACATCACTGGGAATTGGTGTCCACACTCACTTTAAACTCAATGGGACCTGGTTCTCAGACTTACATTAATCTCACTGGGAATTGGTTACCCCAATCACTTTAAACTCACAGAGACATGGTTCTCACACTCACTTTAAACTCAGTGGGAATTGGTTACCACACTATCTTTAAACTCACTAGGACCTGGTGCTCACACGCACTTTAAACTCACTTGGAATTGGTGTCCACACTCACTTTAAACTCGCTGGGAATTGCTGTCCACTCTCACTTTAAACTCACTGGGAATTGGTGTCCACACTCACTTTAAACTCACTGGGACCTGGCTCCCACACTCACTTCAAACTCACTGGGAAGTGGTTCTCACACTCACTTTAAACTCACTGGGAATTGGTGTCCATGCTCACTTTAACCTCACTGGGACCTGGTTCCCGCACTCACTTTAAACTCACTGGGAACTGGTTCTCACACTCACTTCAAACTCACTGGTTACTGCTTCTCACACTCACTTTAAACGCACTGGGAATTGGTGTCCACACTCACTTTAAACTCACTGGGAATTGGTGTCCACACTCACTTTAAACTCACTGGGAATTGGTGTACACACTCACTTGAAACTCACTGGGAATTGATTCCCACACTCACTTTGAACTCCCTGGGAACTGGTTCTCACACTCACTTTAAACTCAATGGGACCTGGTTCTCAGACTTACATTAATCTCACTGGGAATTGCTTACCCCAATCACTTTAAACTCACAGAGACATAGTTCTCACACTCACTTTAAACTCAGTGGGAATTGGTTACCACACTATCTTTAAACTCACTAGGACCTGGTGCTCACACGCACTTTAAACTCACTGGGACATAGTTCACACACTCACTTTTAACTCACTGGGAATAGGTTCCCACACTCACTTTAAACGCACTGGGAATTGGTGTCCACACTCACTTTAAACTCACTGGGAATTGGTGTCCACACTCACTTTAAACTCACTGGGAATTGATTCCCACACTCACTTTAAACTCACAGGGACCTGGTTCCCACACTCACTTTGAACTCACTGGGAATTCGTTCCCACATTCACTTTAAACTCACTGGGAATTGGTGACCACACTCACTTTAAACTCACTGGGAATTGCTGTCCACGCTCACTTTAAGCTCACTGGGAATTGGTGTCCAGACTCACTTGAAACTCACTGGGAATTGATTCCAACAATCACGTTAAATTCACAGGAACCTGGTTCCCACACTCACTTTAAACTCACTGGGAATTGGTGTCCACACTCACTTTAAACTCACTGGAACCTGGTTCTCACACTCACTTTAAACTCACTTGGAATTGATGTCCACACTCACTTTAAACTCGGTGGGAATTGCTGTCCACTCTCACTTTAAACTCACTGGGAATTGGTGTCCACACTCACTTTAAACTCACTGGGACCTGGCTCCCACACTCACTTTAAACTCACTGGGAACTGGTTCTCACAATCACTTTAAACTCACTGGGAATTGGTGTTCACACTCACTTTAAATTCACTGGGAATTGGTGTCCACGCTCACTTTAACATCACTGGGACCTGGTTCCCGCACTCACTTTAAACTCACTGGGAACTGGTTCTCACACTCACTTTAAACGCACTGGGAATTGATTTCCACACTCACTTTAAACTCACAGGGACCTGGTTCCCACACTCACTTTAAACTCACTGGAAATTGGTGTCCTTACTTACTTTAACATCACTGGAAATTGGTGTCCACACTCACTTTAATTTCACTGGGATTTGGTGTCCACGCTCACTTTATCCTCACTGGGACCTGGTTCCCACACTCACTTTAACTCACTGGGAACTGGTTCTCACACTCACTTTGATCTCACTGGGAACTGGTTCTCACACTCACTTTTACCGCACTGGGAATTGGTCTCCACACTCACTTTAAACGCACTGGGGATTGGTGTCCACACTCACTTTAAACTCACTGGGAATTGATTCCCACACTCACTTTAAACTCACAGGGACCTGGTTCCCACACTCACTTTGAACTCACTGGGAATTCGTTCCCACATTCACTTTAAACTCACTGGGAATTGGTGACCACACTCACTTTAAACTCACTGGGAATTGCTGTACACTCTCACTTTAAGCTCCCTGGGAATTGGTGTCCACACTCACTTGAAACTCACTGGGAATTGATTCCAACAATCACGTTAAATTCACAGGAACCTGGTTCCCACACTCACTTTAAACTCACTGGGAATTGGTGTCCACACTCAATTTAAAATCACTGGGACCTGGTTCTCACATTCACTTTAAACTCACTTGGAATTGGTGTCCACACTCACTTTAAACTCGCTGGGAATTGCTGTCCACTCTCACTTTAAACTCACTGGGAATTGGTGTCCACACTGACTTTAAACTCACTGGGACCTGGCTCCCACACTCACTTTAAACTCACTGGGAACTGGTTCTCACACTCACTTTAAACGCACTGGGGATTGGTGTCCACACTCACTTTAAACTCACTGGGAATTGATTCCCACACTCACTTTAAACTCACAGGGACCTGGTTCCCACACTCACTTTGAACTCACTGGGAATTCGTTCCCACATTCACTTTAAACTCACTGGGAATTGGTGACCACACTCACTTTAAACTCACTGGGAATTGCTGTACACTCTCACTTTAAGCTCCCTGGGAATTGGTGTCCACACTCACTTGAAACTCACTGGGAATTGATTCCAACAATCACGTTAAATTCACAGGAACCTGGTTCCCACACTCACTTTAAACTCACTGGGAATTGGTGTCCACACTCTATTTAAAATCACTGGGAACTGGTTCTCACATTCACTTTAAACTCACTGGGAATTGGTGTCCACACTCACTTTCACCTCACTGGGACCTGGTTCCCACACTCACTTTAAACTCACTGGGAACTGGTTCTCACACTCACTTTAAACGCACTGGGGATTGGTGTCCACACTCACTTTAAACTCACTGGGAATTGATTCCCACACTCACTTTAAACTCACAGGGACCTGGTTCCCACACTCACTTTGAACTCACTGGGAATTCGTTCCCACATTCACTTTAAACTCACTGGGAATTGGTGACCACACTCACTTTAAACTCACTGGGAACTGGTTCTCACACTCACTTTAAACTCACTGGTTACTGGTTCTCACACTCACTTTAAACGCACTGGGAATTGGTGTCCACACTCACTTTAAACTCACTGGGAATTGGTGTCCACACTCACTTTAAACTCACTGGGAATTGATTCCCACACTCACTTTAAACTCACAGGGACCTGGTTCCCACACTCACTTTGAACTCACTGGGAATTCTTTCCCACATTCACTTTAAACTCACTGGGACCTGGTTCTCAGACTTACATTAATCTCACTGGGAATTGGTTACCCCAATCACTTTAAACTCACAGAGACATGGTTCTCACACTCACTTTAAACTCAGTGGGAATTGGTTACCACACTATCTTTAAACTCACTAGGACCTGGTGCTCACACGCACTTTAAACTCACTGGGACATAGTTCACACGCTCACTTTTAACTCACTGGGAATAGGTTCCCTCACTCACTTTAAACGCACTGGGAATTGGTGTCCACACTCACTTTAAACTCACTGGGAATTGGTGTCCACACTCACTTTAAACTCACTGGGAATTGATTCCCACACTCACTTTAAACTCACAGGGACCTGGTTCCCACACTCACTTTGAACTCACTGGGAATTCGTTCCCACATTCACTTTAAACTCACTGGGAATTGGTGACCACACTCACTTTACACTCACTGGGAATTGCTGTCCACTCTCACTTTAAGCTCACTGGGAATTGGTGTCCAGACTCACTTGAAACTCACTGGGAATTGATTCCAACAATCACGTTAAATTCACAGGAACCTGGTTCCCACACTCACTTTAAACTCACTGGGAATTGGTGTCCACACTCACTTTAAACTCACTGGGAATTGGTGTCCACACTCACTTTAAACTCACTGGGTATTGGTGTCCACACTCACTTTAAACTCACTGGGAATTGGTGTCCACACTCACTTTAATCTCACTGGGAATTCGTTCTCACACTCACTTTAAACTCACTGGGAACTGGTTCTCACACTCACTTTAAACGCACGGGGAATTGGTGTCCACATTCACTTTAAACTCACTGGGAATTGGTGTCCACACTCACTTTAAACTCACTGGGAATTGGTGTCCACACTCACTTTAAACTCACTGGGAATTCGTTCTCACACTCACTTTAAACTCACTGGGAACTGGTTCTCACACTCACTTTAAACGCACGGGGAATTGGTGTCCACATTCACTTTAAACTCACTGGGAATTGGTGTCCACACTCACTTTAAACTCACTGGGAACTGGTTCTCACACTCACTTCAAACTCACTGGGAACTGGTTCTCACACTCACTTTAAACTCACTGGGAATTCGTTCCCACATTCACTTTAAACTCACTGGGAATTGGTGTCCACACTCACTTTAAACTCACTGGGAATTGGTGTCCACACTCACTTTAAACTCACTGGGAATTGCTGTCCACTCTCACTTTAAGCTCACTGGGAATTGGTGTCCACACTCACTTTAAACTCACTGGGACCTGGTTCCAACACTCACTTTAAACTCACTGGGAATTGCTGTCCACACTCACTTTAAACTCACTGCGAATTGGTGTCCACACTCACTTTAAATTCACTGGGAATTGGTGTCCACGCTCACTTTAACCTCAGTGGGACCTGGTTTCCGCACTCACTTTAAACTCACTGGGAACTGGTTCTCACACTCACTTTAAACTCACTGGTTACTGGTTCCCACACTCACTTTAAACTCACAGGGACCTGGTTCCCACACTCACTTTGAACTCACTGGGAATTCGTTCCCACATTCACTTTAAACTCACTGGGAATTGGTGACCACACTCACTTTAAACTCACTAGGAATTGCTGTCCACTCTCACTTTAAGCTCACTGGGAATTGCTGTCCACACTCACTTGAAACTCACTGGGAATTGATTCCAACAATCACGTTAAATTCACAGGAACCTGGTTCCCACACTCACTTTAAACTCACTGGGAATTGGTGTCCACACTCACTTTAAACTCACTGGGACCTGGTTCTCACACTCACTTTAAACTCACTTGGAATTGGTGTCCACACTCACTTTAAACTCGCTGGGAATTGCTGTCCACTCTCACTTTAAACTCACTGGGAATTGGTGTCCACACTCACTTTAAACTCACTGGGACCTGGCTCCCACACTCACTTCAAACTCACTGGGAACTGGTTCTCACACTCACTTTAAACTCACTGGGAATTGGTGTCCACGCTCACTTTAACCTCACTGGGACCTGGTTCCCGCACTCACTTTAAACTCACTGGGAACTGGTTCTCACACTCACTTTAAACGCACTGGTTACTGGTCCTCACACTCACTTTAAACGCACTGGGAATTGGTGTCCACACTCACTTTAAACTCACTGGGAATTGGTGTCCACACTCACTTTAAACTCACTGGGAATTGGTGTACACACTCACTTGAAACTCACTCGGAATTGATTCCCACACTCACTTTGAACTCCCTGGGAACTGGGTCTCACATTCACTTTAAACTCACTGGGAATTGGTGTCCACACTTACTTTAACATCACTGGGAATTGGTGTCCACACTCACTTTAAACTCAATGGGACCTGGTTCTCAGACTTACATTAATCTCACTGGGAATTGGTTACCCCAATCACTTTAAACTCACAGAGACATGGTTCTCACACTCACTTTAAACTCAGTGGGAATTGGTTACCACACTATCTTTAAACTCACTAGGACCTGGTGCTCACACGCACTTTAAACTCACTTGGAATTGGTGTCCACACTCACTTTAAACTCGCTGGGAATTGCTGTCCACTCTCACTTTAAACTCACTGGGAATTGGTGTCCACACTCACTTTAAACTCACTGGGACCTGGCTCCCACACTCACTTCAAACTCACTGGGAACTGGTTCTCACACTCACTTTAAACTCACTGGGAATTGGTGTCCACGCTCACTTTAACCTCACTGGGACCTGGTTCCCGCACTCACTTTAAACTCACTGGGAACTGGTTCTCACACTCACTTCAAACTCACTGGTTACTGGTTCTCACACTCACTTTAAACGCACTGGGAATTGGTGTCCACACTCACTTTAAACTCACTGGGAATTGGTGTCCACACTCACTTTAAACTCACTGGGAATTGGTTTACACACTCACTTGAAACTCACTGGGAATTGGTGTACACACTCACTTGAAACTCACTCGGAATTGGTGTCCACACTCACTTTAAACTCACTGGGAATTGGTGTCCACACTCACTTTGAACTCCCTGGGAACTGGTTCTCACACTCACTTTAAACTCAATGGGACCTGGTTCTCAGACTTACATTAATCTCACTGGGAATTGCTTACCCCAATCACTTTAAACTCACAGAGACATAGTTCTCACACTCACTTTAAACTCAGTGGGAATTGGTTACCACACTATCTTTAAACTCACTAGGACCTGGTGCTCACACGCACTTTAAACTCACTGGGACATAGTTCACACACTCACTTTTAACTCACTGGGAATAGGTTCCCACACTCACTTTAAACGCACTGGGAATTGGTGTCCACACTCACTTTAAACTCACTGGGAATTGGTGTCCACACTCACTTTAAACTCACTGGGAATTGATTCCCACACTCACTTTAAACTCACAGGGACCTGGTTCCCACACTCACTTTGAACTCACTGGGAATTCGTTCCCACATTCACTTTAAACTCACTGGGAATTGGTGACCACACTCACTTTAAACTCACTGGGAATTGCTGTCCACGCTCACTTTAAGCTCACTGGGAATTGGTGTCCAGACTCACTTGAAACTCACTGGGAATTGATTCCAACAATCACGTTAAATTCACAGGAACCTGGTTCCCACACTCACTTTAAACTCACTGGGAATTGGTGTCCACACTCACTTTAAACTCACTGGAACCTGGTTCTCACACTCACTTTAAACTCACTTGGAATTGATGTCCACACTCACTTTAAACTCGGTGGGAATTGCTGTCCACTCTCACTTTAAACTCACTGGGAATTGGTGTCCACACTCACTTTAAACTCACTGGGACCTGGCTCCCACACTCACTTTAAACTCACTGGGAACTGGTTCTCACAATCACTTTAAACTCACTGGGAATTGGTGTTCACACTCACTTTAAATTCACTGGGAATTGGTGTCCACGCTCACTTTAACATCACTGGGACCTGGTTCCCGCACTCACTTTAAACTCACTGGGAACTGGTTCTCACACTCACTTTAAACGCACTGGGAATTGATTCCCACACTCACTTTAAACTCACAGGGACCTGGTTCCCACACTCACTTTGAACTCACTGGGAATTCGTTCCCACATTCACTTTAAACTCACTGGGAATTGGTGTCCACACTCACTTTAAACTCACTGGGAATTGCTGTCCACTCTCACTTTAAGCACACTGGGAATTGGTGTCCACACTCACTTTAAACTCACTGGGACCTGGTTCCAACACTCACTTTAAACTCACTGGGTATTGCTGTCCACACTCACTTTAAACTCACTGGGAATTGCTGTACACTCTCACTTTAAGCTCCCTGGGAATTGGTGTCCACACTCACTTGAAACTCACTGGGAATTGATTCCAACAATCACGTTAAATTCACAGGAACCTGGTTCCCACACTCACTTTAAACTCACTGGGAATTGGTGTCCACACTCAATTTAAAATCACTGGGACCTGGTTCTCACATTCACTTTAAACTCACTTGGAATTGGTGTCCACACTCACTTTAAACTCGCTGGGAATTGCTGTCCACTCTCACTTTAAACTCACTGGGAATTGGTGTCCACACTGAATTTAAACTCACTGGGACCTGGCTCCCACACTCACTTTAAACTCACTGGGAACTGGTTCTCACACTCACTTTAAACGCACTGGGGATTGGTGTCCACACTCACTTTAAACTCACTGGGAATTGATTCCCACACTCACTTTAAACTCACAGGGACCTGGTTCCCACACTCACTTTGAACTCACTGGGAATTCGTTCCCACATTCACTTTAAACTCACTGGGAATTGGTGACCACACTCACTTTAAACTCACTGGGAATTGCTGTACACTCTCACTTTAAGCTCCCTGGGAATTGGTGTCCACACTCACTTGAAACTCACTGGGAATTGATTCCAACAATCACGTTAAATTCACAGGAACCTGGTTCCCACACTCACTTTAAACTCACTGGGAATTGGTGTCCACACTCAATTTAAAATCACTGGGACCTGGTTCTCACATTCACTTTAAACTCACTTGGAATTGGTGTCCACACTCACTTTAAACTCGCTGGGAATTGCTGTCCACTCTCACTTTAAACTCACTGGGAATTGGTGTCCACACTGACTTTAAACTCACTGGGACCTGGCTCCCACACTCACTTTAAACTCACTGGGAACTGGTTCTCACACTCACTTTAAACTCACTGGGAATTGGTGTCCACACTCACTTTAAACTCACTGGGAATTGGAGTCCACACTCACTTTAAACTCACTGGGAATTGCTGTCCACTCTCACTTTAAGCTCACTGGGTATTGGTGTCCACACTCACTTGAAACTCACTGGGAATTGGTGTCCACACTCACTTTAAACTCACTGGGTCCTGGTTCTAACACTCACTTTAAACTCACTGGGAATTGGTGTCCACACTCACTTTAAATTCACTGGGAATTGGTGTCCACGCTCACTTTAACCTCAGTGGGACCTGGTTTCCGCACTCACTTTAAACTCACTGGGAACTGGTTCTCACACTCACTTAAAATGCACTGGGAATTGGTGTCCACATTCACTTTAAACTCACTGGGAATTGGTGTCCATACTCACTTTAAAATCACTGGGAACTGGTTCTCACACTCACTTCAAACTCACTGGGAACTGGTTCTCACACTCACTTTAAACTCACTGGGAATTCGTTCCCACATTCACTTTAAACTCACTGGGAATTGGTGTCCACACTCACTTTAAACTCACTGGGAATTGCTGTCCACTCTCACTTTAAGCACACTGGGAATTGGTGTCCACACTCACTTTAAACTCACTGGGACCTGGTTCCAACACTCACTTTAAACTCACTGGGACCTGGTTCCAACACTCACTTTAAACTCACTGGGTATTGCTGTCCACACTCACTTTAAACTCACTGGGTCCTCGTTCCCACACTCACTTTAAACTCACTGGGAACTGGTTCTCACACTCACTTTAAACGCACTGGGAATTGGTGTCCACACTCACTTTAAACTCACTGGGTATTGGTGTCCACACTCACTTGAAACTCACTGGGAATTGATTCCCACACTCACTTTAAACTCCCTGGGAACTGGTTCTCAAACTCACTTTAAACTCACTGGGAATTGTTGTCCACACTCACTTTAACTTCACTGGGACCTGGTTCTCACACTCACTTTAAACACACTGAGACTTGGTCCCTACACTCACTTTAAACTAACTGGGAATTGGTGTTCACTCTCTCTTTAAACTCACTGGGAATTGGTGTCCACACTCACTTTAAACTCACTGGGAATTGGTGTCCACGCTCACTTTTAACTCAGTGGGACCTGGTTCCCACACTCACTTTAATCTCACTGATAACTCGTTCTCACACTCACTTTAAACTCACTGGGAACTGGTTCTCACACTCACTTTAAACTCACTGGGAACTGGTTCTCACACTCACTTTAAACTCACTGGGAATTGGTGTCCACACTTACTTTAACATCACTGGGAATTGGTGTCCACACTCACTTTAAACTCAATGGGACCTGGTTCTCAGACTTACATTAATCTCACTGGGAATTGGTTACCCCAATCACTTTAAACTCACAGAGACATGGTTCTCACACTCACTTTAAACTCAGTGGGAATTGGTTACCACACTATCTTTAAACTCACTAGGACCTGGTGCTCACACGCACTTTAAACTCACTGGGACATAGTTCACACACTCACTTTTAACTCACTGGGAATAGGTTCCCTCACTCACTTTAAACGCACTGGGAATTGGTGTCCACACTCACTTTAAACTCACTGGGAATTGGTGTCCACACTCACTTTAAACTCACTGGGAATTGATTCCCACACTCACTTTAAACTCACAGGGACCTGGTTCCCACACTCACTTTGAACTCACTGGGAATTCGTTCCCACATTCACTTTAAACTCACTGGGAATTGGTGACCACACTCACTTTAAACTCACTGGGAATTGCTGTCCACTCTCACTTTAAGCTCACTGGGAATTGGTGTCCAGACTCACTTGAAACTCACTGGGAATTGATTCCAACAATCACGTTAAATTCACAGGAACCTGGTTCCCACACTCACTTTAAACTCACTGGGAATTGGTGTCCACACTCACTTTAAACTCACTGGGAATTGGTGTCCACACTCACTTTAAACTCACTGGGTATTGGTGTCCACACTCACTTTAAACTCACTGGGAATTGGTGTCCACACTCACTTTAAACTCACTGGGAATTCGTTCTCACACTCACTTTAAACTCACTGGGAACTGGTTCTCACACTCACTTTAAACGCACGGGGAATTGGTGTCCACATTCACTTTAAACTCACTGGGAATTGGTGTCCACACTCACTTTAAACTCACTGGGAATTGGTGTCCACACTCACTTTAAACTCACTGGGAATTCGTTCTCTCACTCACTTTAAACTCACTGGGAACTGGTTCTCACACTCACTTTAAACGCACGGGGAATTGGTCTCCACATTCACTTTAAACTCACTGGGAATTGGTGTCCACACTCACTTTAAACTCACTGGGAACTGGTTCTCACACTCACTTCAAACTCACTGGGAACTGGTTCTCACACTCACTTTAAACTCACTGGGAATTCGTTCCCACATTCACTTTAAACTCACTGGGAATTGGTGTCCACACTCACTTTAAACTCACTGGGAATTGGTGTCCACACTCACTTTAAACTCACTGGGAATTGCTGTCCACTCTCACTTTAAGCTCACTGGGAATTGGTGTCCACACTCACTTTAAACTCACTGGGACCTGGTTCCAACACTCACTTTAAACTCACTGGGAATTGCTGTCCACACTCACTTTAAACTCACTGCGAATTGGTGTCCACACTCACTTTAAATTCACTGGGAGTTGGTGTCCACGCTCACTTTAACCTCAGTGGGACCTGGTTTCCGCACTCACTTTAAACTCACTGGGAACTGGTTCTCACACTCACTTTAAACTCACTGGTTACTGGTTCTCACACTCACTTTAAACGCACTGGGAATTGGTGTCCACACTCACTTTAAACTCACTGGGAATTGGTGTCCACACTCACTTTAAACTCACTGGGAATTGATTCCCACACTCACTTTAAACTCACAGGGACCTGGTTCCCACACTCACTTTGAACTCACTGGGAATTCTTTCCCACATTCACTTTAAACTCACTGGGACCTGGTTCTCAGACTTACATTAATCTCACTGGGAATTGGTTACCCCAATCACTTTAAACTCACAGAGACATGGTTCTCACACTCACTTTAAACTCAGTGGGAATTGGTTACCACACTATCTTTAAACTCACTAGGACCTGGTGCTCACACGCACTTTAAACTCACTGGGACATAGTTCACACACTCACTTTTAACTCACTGGGAATAGGTTCCCTCACTCACTTTAAACGCACTGGGAATTGGTGTCCACACTCACTTTAAACTCACTGGGAATTGGTGTCCACACTCACTTTAAACTCACTGGGAATTGATTCCCACACTCACTTTAAACTCACAGGGACCTGGTTCCCACACTCACTTTGAACTCACTGGGAATTCGTTCCCACATTCACTTTAAACTCACTGGGAATTGGTGACCACACTCACTTTACACTCACTGGGAATTGCTGTCCACTCTCACTTTAAGCTCACTGGGAATTGGTGTCCAGACTCACTTGAAACTCACTGGGAATTGATTCCAACAATCACGTTAAATTCACAGGAACCTGGTTCCCACACTCACTTTAAACTCACTGGGAATTGGTGTCCACACTCACTTTAAACTCACTGGGAATTGGTGTCCACACTCACTTTAAACTCACTGGGTATTGGTGTCCACACTCACTTTAAACTCACTGGGAATTGGTGTCCACACTCACTTTAATCTCACTGGGAATTCGTTCTCACACTCACTTTAAACTCACTGGGAACTGGTTCTCACACTCACTTTAAACGCACGGGGAATTGGTGTCCACATTCACTTTAAACTCACTGGGAATTGGTGTCCACACTCACTTTAAACTCACTGGGAATTGGTGTCCACACTCACTTTAAACTCACTGGGAATTCGTTCTCACACTCACTTTAAACTCACTGGGAACTGGTTCTCACACTCACTTTAAACGCACGGGGAATTGGTGTCCACATTCACTTTAAACTCACTGGGAATTGGTGTCCACACTCACTTTAAACTCACTGGGAACTGGTTCTCACACTCACTTCAAACTCACTGGGAACTGGTTCTCACACTCACTTTAAACTCACTGGGAATTCGTTCCCACATTCACTTTAAACTCACTGGGAATTGCTGTCCACTCTCACTTTAAGCTCACTGGGAATTGGTGTCCACACTCACTTTAAACTCACTGGGACCTGGTTCCAACACTCACTTTAAACTCACTGGGAATTGCTGTCCACACTCACTTTAAACTCACTGCGAATTGGTGTCCACACTCACTTTAAATTCACTGGGAATTGGTGTCCACGCTCACTTTAACCTCAGTGGGACCTGGTTTCCGCACTCACTTTAAACTCACTGGGAACTGGTTCTCACACTCACTTTAAACTCACTGGTTACTGGTTCCCACACTCACTTTAAACTCACAGGGACCTGGTTCCCACACTCACTTTGAACTCACTGGGAATTCGTTCCCACATTCACTTTAAACTCACTGGGAATTGGTGACCACACTCACTTTAAACTCACTAGGAATTGCTGTCCACTCTCACTTTAAGCTCACTGGGAATTGCTGTCCACACTCACTTGAAACTCACTGGGAATTGATTCCAACAATCACGTTAAATTCACAGGAACCTGGTTCCCACACTCACTTTAAACTCACTGGGAATTGGTGTCCACACTCACTTTAAACTCACTGGGACCTGGTTCTCACACTCACTTTAAACTCACTTGGAATTGGTGTCCACACTCACTTTAAACTCGCTGGGAATTGCTGTCCACTCTCACTTTAAACTCACTGGGAATTGGTGTCCACACTCACTTTAAACTCACTGGGACCTGGCTCCCACACTCACTTCAAACTCACTGGGAACTGGTTCTCACACTCACTTTAAACTCACTGGGAATTGGTGTCCACGCTCACTTTAACCTCACTGGGACCTGGTTCCCGCACTCACTTTAAACTCACTGGGAACTGGTTCTCACACTCACTTTAAACGCACTGGTTACTGGTCCTCACACTCACTTTAAACGCACTGGGAATTGGTGTCCACACTCACTTTAAACTCACTGGGAATTGGTGTCCACACTCACTTTAAACTCACTGGGAATTGGTGTACACACTCACTTGAAACTCACTCGGAATTGATTCCCACACTCACTTTGAACTCCCTGGGAACTGGGTCTCACATTCACTTTAAACTCACTGGGAATTGGTGTCCACACTTACTTTAACATCACTGGGAATTGGTGTCCACACTCACTTTAAACTCAATGGGACCTGGTTCTCAGACTTACATTAATCTCACTGGGAATTGGTTACCCCAATCACTTTAAACTCACAGAGACATGGTTCTCACACTCACTTTAAACTCAGTGGGAATTGGTTACCACACTATCTTTAAACTCACTAGGACCTGGTGCTCACACGCACTTTAAACTCACTTGGAATTGGTGTCCACACTCACTTTAAACTCGCTGGGAATTGCTGTCCACTCTCACTTTAAACTCACTGGGAATTGGTGTCCACACTCACTTTAAACTCACTGGGACCTGGCTCCCACACTCACTTCAAACTCACTGGGAACTGGTTCTCACACTCACTTTAAACTCACTGGGAATTGGTGTCCACGCTCACTTTAACCTCACTGGGACCTGGTTCCCGCACTCACTTTAAACTCACTGGGAACTGGTTCTCACACTCACTTCAAACTCACTGGTTACTGCTTCTCACACTCACTTTAAACGCACTGGGAATTGGTGTCCACACTCACTTTAAACTCACTGGGAATTGGTGTCCACACTCACTTTAAACTCACTGGGAATTGGTGTACACACTCACTTGAAACTCACTGGGAATTGATTCCCACACTCACTTTGAACTCCCTGGGAACTGGTTCTCACACTCACTTTAAACTCAATGGGACCTGGTTCTCAGACTTACATTAATCTCACTGGGAATTGCTTACCCCAATCACTTTAAACTCACAGAGACATAGTTCTCACACTCACTTTAAACTCAGTGGGAATTGGTTACCACACTATCTTTAAACTCACTAGGACCTGGTGCTCACACGCACTTTAAACTCACTGGGACATAGTTCACACACTCACTTTTAACTCACTGGGAATAGGTTCCCACACTCACTTTAAACGCACTGGGAATTGGTGTCCACACTCACTTTAAACTCACTGGGAATTGGTGTCCACACTCACTTTAAACTCACTGGGAATTGATTCCCACACTCACTTTAAACTCACAGGGACCTGGTTCCCACACTCACTTTGAACTCACTGGGAATTCGTTCCCACATTCACTTTAAACTCACTGGGAATTGGTGACCACACTCACTTTAAACTCACTGGGAATTGCTGTCCACGCTCACTTTAAGCTCACTGGGAATTGGTGTCCAGACTCACTTGAAACTCACTGGGAATTGATTCCAACAATCACGTTAAATTCACAGGAACCTGGTTCCCACACTCACTTTAAACTCACTGGGAATTGGTGTCCACACTCACTTTAAACTCACTGGAACCTGGTTCTCACACTCACTTTAAACTCACTTGGAATTGATGTCCACACTCACTTTAAACTCGGTGGGAATTGCTGTCCACTCTCACTTTAAACTCACTGGGAATTGGTGTCCACACTCACTTTAAACTCACTGGGACCTGGCTCCCACACTCACTTTAAACTCACTGGGAACTGGTTCTCACAATCACTTTAAACTCACTGGGAATTGGTGTTCACACTCACTTTAAATTCACTGGGAATTGGTGTCCACGCTCACTTTAACATCACTGGGACCTGGTTCCCGCACTCACTTTAAACTCACTGGGAACTGGTTCTCACACTCACTTTAAACGCACTGGGAATTGATTTCCACACTCACTTTAAACTCACAGGGACCTGGTTCCCACACTCACTTTAAACTCACTGGAAATTGGTGTCCTTACTTACTTTAACATCACTGGAAATTGGTGTCCACACTCACTTTAATTTCACTGGGATTTGGTGTCCACGCTCACTTTATCCTCACTGGGACCTGGTTCCCACACTCACTTTAACTCACTGGGAACTGGTTCTCACACTCACTTTGATCTCACTGGGAACTGGTTCTCACACTCACTTTTACCGCACTGGGAATTGGTCTCCACACTCACTTTAAACGCACTGGGGATTGGTGTCCACACTCACTTTAAACTCACTGGGAATTGATTCCCACACTCACTTTAAACTCACAGGGACCTGGTTCCCACACTCACTTTGAACTCACTGGGAATTCGTTCCCACATTCACTTTAAACTCACTGGGAATTGGTGACCACACTCACTTTAAACTCACTGGGAATTGCTGTACACTCTCACTTTAAGCTCCCTGGGAATTGGTGTCCACACTCACTTGAAACTCACTGGGAATTGATTCCAACAATCACGTTAAATTCACAGGAACCTGGTTCCCACACTCACTTTAAACTCACTGGGAATTGGTGTCCACACTCAATTTAAAATCACTGGGACCTGGTTCTCACATTCACTTTAAACTCACTTGGAATTGGTGTCCACACTCACTTTAAACTCGCTGGGAATTGCTGTCCACTCTCACTTTAAACTCACTGGGAATTGGTGTCCACACTGACTTTAAACTCACTGGGACCTGGCTCCCACACTCACTTTAAACTCACTGGGAACTGGTTCTCACACTCACTTTAAACGCACTGGGGATTGGTGTCCACACTCACTTTAAACTCACTGGGAATTGATTCCCACACTCACTTTAAACTCACAGGGACCTGGTTCCCACACTCACTTTGAACTCACTGGGAATTCGTTCCCACATTCACTTTAAACTCACTGGGAATTGGTGACCACACTCACTTTAAACTCACTGGGAATTGCTGTACACTCTCACTTTAAGCTCCCTGGGAATTGGTGTCCACACTCACTTGAAACTCACTGGGAATTGATTCCAACAATCACGTTAAATTCACAGGAACCTGGTTCCCACACTCACTTTAAACTCACTGGGAATTGGAGTCCACACTCAATTTAAAATCACTGGGAACTGGTTCTCACATTCACTTTAAACTCACTGGGAATTGGTGTCCACACTCACTTTCACCTCACTGGGACCTGGTTCCCACACTCACTTTAAACTCACTGGGAACTGGTTCTCACACTCACTTTAAACGCACTGGGGATTGGTGTCCACACTCACTTTAAACTCACTGGGAATTGATTCCCACACTCACTTTAAACTCACAGGGACCTGGTTCCCACACTCACTTTGAACTCACTGGGAATTCGTTCCCACATTCACTTTAAACTCACTGGGAATTGGTGACCACACTCACTTTAAACTCACTGGGAACTGGTTCTCACACTCACTTTAAACTCACTGGTTACTGGTTCTCACACTCACTTTAAACGCACTGGGAATTGGTGTCCACACTCACTTTAAACTCACTGGGAATTGGTGTCCACACTCACTTTAAACTCACTGGGAATTGATTCCCACACTCACTTTAAACTCACAGGGACCTGGTTCCCACACTCACTTTGAACTCACTGGGAATTCTTTCCCACATTCACTTTAAACTCACTGGGACCTGGTTCTCAGACTTACATTAATCTCACTGGGAATTGGTTACCCCAATCACTTTAAACTCACAGAGACATGGTTCTCACACTCACTTTAAACTCAGTGGGAATTGGTTACCACACTATCTTTAAACTCACTAGGACCTGGTGCTCACACGCACTTTAAACTCACTGGGACATAGTTCACACGCTCACTTTTAACTCACTGGGAATAGGTTCCCTCACTCACTTTAAACGCACTGGGAATTGGTGTCCACACTCACTTTAAACTCACTGGGAATTGGTGTCCACACTCACTTTAAACTCACTGGGAATTGATTCCCACACTCACTTTAAACTCACAGGGACCTGGTTCCCACACTCACTTTGAACTCACTGGGAATTCGTTCCCACATTCACTTTAAACTCACTGGGAATTGGTGACCACACTCACTTTACACTCACTGGGAATTGCTGTCCACTCTCACTTTAAGCTCACTGGGAATTGGTGTCCAGACTCACTTGAAACTCACTGGGAATTGATTCCAACAATCACGTTAAATTCACAGGAACCTGGTTCCCACACTCACTTTAAACTCACTGGGAATTGGTGTCCACACTCACTTTAAACTCACTGGGAATTGGTGTCCACACTCACTTTAAACTCACTGGGTATTGGTGTCCACACTCACTTTAAACTCACTGGGAATTGGTGTCCACACTCACTTTAATCTCACTGGGAATTCGTTCTCACACTCACTTTAAACTCACTGGGAACTGGTTCTCACACTCACTTTAAACGCACGGGGAATTGGTGTCCACATTCACTTTAAACTCACTGGGAATTGGTGTCCACACTCACTTTAAACTCACTGGGAATTGGTGTCCACACTCACTTTAAACTCACTGGGAATTCGTTCTCACACTCACTTTAAACTCACTGGGAACTGGTTCTCACACTCACTTTAAACGCACGGGGAATTGGTGTCCACATTCACTTTAAACTCACTGGGAATTGGTGTCCACACTCACTTTAAACTCACTGGGAACTGGTTCTCACACTCACTTCAAACTCACTGGGAACTGGTTCTCACACTCACTTTAAACTCACTGGGAATTCGTTCCCACATTCACTTTAAACTCACTGGGAATTGGTGTCCACACTCACTTTAAACTCACTGGGAATTGGTGTCCACACTCACTTTAAACTCACTGGGAATTGCTGTCCACTCTCACTTTAAGCTCACTGGGAATTGGTGTCCACACTCACTTTAAACTCACTGGGACCTGGTTCCAACACTCACTTTAAACTCACTGGGAATTGCTGTCCACACTCACTTTAAACTCACTGCGAATTGGTGTCCACACTCACTTTAAATTCACTGGGAATTGGTGTCCACGCTCACTTTAACCTCAGTGGGACCTGGTTTCCGCACTCACTTTAAACTCACTGGGAACTGGTTCTCACACTCACTTTAAACTCACTGGTTACTGGTTCCCACACTCACTTTAAACTCACAGGGACCTGGTTCCCACACTCACTTTGAACTCACTGGGAATTCGTTCCCACATTCACTTTAAACTCACTGGGAATTGGTGACCACACTCACTTTAAACTCACTAGGAATTGCTGTCCACTCTCACTTTAAGCTCACTGGGAATTGCTGTCCACACTCACTTGAAACTCACTGGGAATTGATTCCAACAATCACGTTAAATTCACAGGAACCTGGTTCCCACACTCACTTTAAACTCACTGGGAATTGGTGTCCACACTCACTTTAAACTCACTGGGACCTGGTTCTCACACTCACTTTAAACTCACTTGGAATTGGTGTCCACACTCACTTTAAACTCGCTGGGAATTGCTGTCCACTCTCACTTTAAACTCACTGGGAATTGGTGTCCACACTCACTTTAAACTCACTGGGACCTGGCTCCCACACTCACTTCAAACTCACTGGGAACTGGTTCTCACACTCACTTTAAACTCACTGGGAATTGGTGTCCACGCTCACTTTAACCTCACTGGGACCTGGTTCCCGCACTCACTTTAAACTCACTGGGAACTGGTTCTCACACTCACTTTAAACGCACTGGTTACTGGTCCTCACACTCACTTTAAACGCACTGGGAATTGGTGTCCACACTCACTTTAAACTCACTGGGAATTGGTGTCCACACTCACTTTAAACTCACTGGGAATTGGTGTACACACTCACTTGAAACTCACTCGGAATTGATTCCCACACTCACTTTGAACTCCCTGGGAACTGGGTCTCACATTCACTTTAAACTCACTGGGAATTGGTGTCCACACTTACTTTAACATCACTGGGAATTGGTGTCCACACTCACTTTAAACTCAATGGGACCTGGTTCTCAGACTTACATTAATCTCACTGGGAATTGGTTACCCCAATCACTTTAAACTCACAGAGACATGGTTCTCACACTCACTTTAAACTCAGTGGGAATTGGTTACCACACTATCTTTAAACTCACTAGGACCTGGTGCTCACACGCACTTTAAACTCACTTGGAATTGGTGTCCACACTCACTTTAAACTCGCTGGGAATTGCTGTCCACTCTCACTTTAAACTCACTGGGAATTGGTGTCCACACTCACTTTAAACTCACTGGGACCTGGCTCCCACACTCACTTCAAACTCACTGGGAACTGGTTCTCACACTCACTTTAAACTCACTGGGAATTGGTGTCCACGCTCACTTTAACCTCACTGGGACCTGGTTCCCGCACTCACTTTAAACTCACTGGGAACTGGTTCTCACACTCACTTCAAACTCACTGGTTACTGGTTCTCACACTCACTTTAAACGCACTGGGAATTGGTGTCCACACTCACTTTAAACTCACTGGGAATTGGTGTCCACACTCACTTTAAACTCACTGGGAATTGGTGTACACACTCACTTGAAACTCACTGGGAATTGATTCCCACACTCACTTTGAACTCCCTGGGAACTGGTTCTCACACTCACTTTAAACTCAATGGGACCTGGTTCTCAGACTTACATTAATCTCACTGGGAATTGCTTACCCCAATCACTTTAAACTCACAGAGACATAGTTCTCACACTCACTTTAAACTCAGTGGGAATTGGTTACCACACTATCTTTAAACTCACTAGGACCTGGTGCTCACACGCACTTTAAACTCACTGGGACATAGTTCACACACTCACTTTTAACTCACTGGGAATAGGTTCCCACACTCACTTTAAACGCACTGGGAATTGGTGTCCACACTCACTTTAAACTCACTGGGAATTGGTGTCCACACTCACTTTAAACTCACTGGGAATTGATTCCCACACTCACTTTAAACTCACAGGGACCTGGTTCCCACACTCACTTTGAACTCACTGGGAATTCGTTCCCACATTCACTTTAAACTCACTGGGAATTGGTGACCACACTCACTTTAAACTCACTGGGAATTGCTGTCCACGCTCACTTTAAGCTCACTGGGAATTGGTGTCCAGACTCACTTGAAACTCACTGGGAATTGATTCCAACAATCACGTTAAATTCACAGGAACCTGGTTCCCACACTCACTTTAAACTCACTGGGAATTGGTGTCCACACTCACTTTAAACTCACTGGAACCTGGTTCTCACACTCACTTTAAACTCACTTGGAATTGATGTCCACACTCACTTTAAACTCGGTGGGAATTGCTGTCCACTCTCACTTTAAACTCACTGGGAATTGGTGTCCACACTCACTTTAAACTCACTGGGACCTGGCTCCCACACTCACTTTAAACTGACTGGGAACTGGTTCTCACAATCACTTTAAACTCACTGGGAATTGGTGTTCACACTCACTTTAAATTCACTGGGAATTGGTGTCCACGCTCACTTTAACATCACTGGGACCTGGTTCCCGCACTCACTTTAAACTCACTGGGAACTGGTTCTCACACTCACTTTAAACGCACTGGGAATTGATTTCCACACTCACTTTAAACTCACAGGGACCTGGTTCCCACACTCACTTTAAACTCACTGGAAATTGGTGTCCTTACTTACTTTAACATCACTGGAAATTGGTGTCCACACTCACTTTAATTTCACTGGGATTTGGTGTCCACGCTCACTTTATCCTCACTGGGACCTGGTTCCCACACTCACTTTAACTCACTGGGAACTGGTTCTCACACTCACTTTGATCTCACTGGGAACTGGTTCTCACACTCACTTTTACCGCACTGGGAATTGGTCTCCACACTCACTTTAAACGCATTGGGGATTGGTGTCCACACTCACTTTAAACTCACTGGGAATTGATTCCCACACTCACTTTAAACTCACAGGGACCTGGTTCCCACACTCACTTTGAACTCACTGGGAATTCGTTCCCACATTCACTTTAAACTCACTGGGAATTGGTGACCACACTCACTTTAAACTCACTGGGAATTGCTGTACACTCTCACTTTAAGCTCCCTGGGAATTGGTGTCCACACTCACTTGAAACTCACTGGGAATTGATTCCAACAATCACGTTAAATTCACAGGAACCTGGTTCCCACACTCACTTTAAACTCACTGGGAATTGGTGTCCACACTCAATTTAAAATCACTGGGACCTGGTTCTCACATTCACTTTAAACTCACTTGGAATTGGTGTCCACACTCACTTTAAACTCGCTGGGAATTGCTGTCCACTCTCACTTTAAACTCACTGGGAATTGGTGTCCACACTGACTTTAAACTCACTGGGACCTGGCTCCCACACTCACTTTAAACTCACTGGGAACTGGTTCTCACACTCACTTTAAACGCACTGGGGATTGGTGTCCACACTCACTTTAAACTCACTGGGAATTGATTCCCACACTCACTTTAAACTCACAGGGACCTGGTTCCCACACTCACTTTGAACTCACTGGGAATTCGTTCCCACATTCACTTTAAACTCACTGGGAATTGGTGACCACACTCACTTTAAACTCACTGGGAATTGCTGTACACTCTCACTTTAAGCTCCCTGGGAATTGGTGTCCACACTCACTTGAAACTCACTGGGAATTGATTCCAACAATCACGTTAAATTCACAGGAACCTGGTTCCCACACTCACTTTAAACTCACTGGGAATTGGTGTCCACACTCAATTTAAAATCACTGGGAACTGGTTCTCACATTCACTTTAAACTCACTGGGAATTGGTGTCCACACTCACTTTCACCTCACTGGGACCTGGTTCCCACACTCACTTTAAACTCACTGGGAACTGGTTCTCACACTCACTTTAAACGCACTGGGGATTGGTGTCCACACTCACTTTAAACTCACTGGGAATTGATTCCCACACTCACTTTAAACTCACAGGGACCTGGTTCCCACACTCACTTTGAACTCACTGGGAATTCGTTCCCACATTCACTTTAAACTCACTGGGAATTGGTGACCACACTCACTTTAAACTCACTGGGAATTGCTGTACACTCTCACTTTAAGCTCCCTGGGAATTGGTGTCCACACTCACTTGAAACTCACTGGGAATTGATTCCAACAATCACGTTAAATTCACAGGAACCTGGTTCCCACACTCACTTTAAACTCACTGGGAATTGGTGTCCACACTCAATTTAAAATCACTGGGACCTGGTTCTCACATTCACTTTAAACTCACTTGGAATTGGTGTCCACACTCACTTTAAACTCGCTGGGAATTGCTGTCCACTCTCACTTTAAACTCACTGGGAATTGGTGTCCACACTGACTTTAAACTCACTGGGACCTGGCTCCCACACTCACTTTAAACTCACTGGGAACTGGTTCTCACACTCACTTTAAACGCACTGGGGATTGGTGTCCACACTCACTTTAAACTCACTGGGAATTGATTCCCACACTCACTTTAAACTCACAGGGACCTGGTTCCCACACTCACTTTGAACTCACTGGGAATTCGTTCCCACATTCACTTTAAACTCACTGGGAATTGGTGACCACACTCACTTTAAACTCACTGGGAATTGCTGTACACTCTCACTTTAAGCTCCCTGGGAATTGGTGTCCACACTCACTTGAAACTCACTGGGAATTGATTCCAACAATCACGTTAAATTCACAGGAACCTGGTTCCCACACTCACTTTAAACTCACTGGGAATTGGTGTCCACACTCAATTTAAAATCACTGGGACCTGGTTCTCACATTCACTTTAAACTCACTTGGAATTGGTGTCCACACTCACTTTAAACTCGCTGGGAATTGCTGTCCACTCTCACTTTAAACTCACTGGGAATTGGTGTCCACACTGACTTTAAACTCACTGGGACCTGGCTCCCACACTCACTTTAAACTCACTGGGAACTGGTTCTCACACTCACTTTAAACTCACTGGGAATTGGTGTCCACACTCACTTTAAACTCACTGGGTATTGGTGTCCACACTCACTTGAAACTCACTGGGAATTGGTGTCCACACTCACTTTAAACTCACTGGGTCCTGGTTCTAACACTCACTTTAAACTCACTGGGAATTGGTGTCCACACTCACTTTAAATTCACTGGGAATTGGTGTCCACGCTCACTTTAACCTCAGTGGGACCTGGTTTCCGCACTCACTTTAAACTCACTGGGAACTGGTTCTCACACTCACTTAAAATGCACTGGGAATTGGTGTCCACATTCACTTTAAACTCACTGGGAATTGGTGTCCATACTCACTTTAAAATCACTGGGAACTGGTTCTCACACTCACTTCAAACTCACTGGGAACTGGTTCTCACACTCACTTTAAACTCACTGGGAATTCGTTCCCACATTCACTTTAAACTCACTGGGAAATGGTGTCCACACTCACTTTAAACTCACTGGGAATTGCTGTCCACTCTCACTTTAATCACACTGGGAATTGGTGTCCACACTCACTTTAAACTCACTGGGACCTGGTTCCAACACTCACTTTAAACTCACTGGGTATTGCTGTCCACACTCACTTTAAACTCACTGGGTATTGGTGTCCACACTCACTTGAAACTCACTGGGAATTGATTCCCACACTCACTTTAAACTCCCTGGGAACTGGTTCTCAAACTCACTTTAAACTCACTGGGAATTGTTGTCCACACTCACTTTAACTTCACTGGGACCTGGTTCTCACACTCACTTTAAACACACTGAGACTTGGTCCCTACACTCACTTTAAACTAACTGGGAATTGGTGTTCACTCTCTCTTTAAACTCACTGGGAATTGGTGTCCACACTCACTTTAAACTCACTGGGAATTGGTGTCCACGCTCACTTTTAACTCAGTGGGACCTGGTTCCCACACTCACTTTAATCTCACTGATATCTCGTTCTCACACTCACTTTAAACTCACTGGGAACTGGTTCTCACACTCACTTTAAACTCACTGGGAACTGGTTCTCACACTCACTTTAAACTCACTGGGAATTGGTGTCCACACTTACTTTAACATCACTGGGAATTGGTGTCCACACTCACTTTAAACTCAATGGGACCTGGTTCTCAGACTTACATTAATCTCACTGGGAATTGGTTACCCCAATCACTTTAAACTCACAGAGACATGGTTCTCACACTCACTTTAAACTCAGTGGGAATTGGTTACCACACTATCTTTAAACTCACTAGGACCTGGTGCTCACACGCACTTTAAACTCACTGGGACATAGTTCACACACTCACTTTTAACTCACTGGGAATAGGTTCCCGCACTCACTTTAAACTCACTGGGACCTGTTTCCCACACTCACTTAGAACTCACTGGGAACTGGTTCTCACACTCACTTTAAACGCACTGGGAATTGGTGTCCACACTCACTTTAAACTCAATGGGACCTGGTTCTCACACTTACATTTATCTCACTGGGAATTGGTTACCCCAATCACTTTAAACTCACAGAGACATGGTTCTCACACTCACTTTAAACTCAGTGGGAATTGGTTACCACACTATCTTTAAACTCACTAGGACCTGGTGCTCACACGCACTTTAAACTCACTGGGACATAGTTCACACACTCACTTTTAACTCACTGGGAATAGGTTCCCTCACTCACTTTAAACGCACTGGGAATTGGTGTCCACACTCACTTTAAACTCACTGGGAATTGGTGTCCACACTCACTTTAAACTCACTGGGAATTGATTCCCACACTCACTTTAAACTCACAGGGACCTGGTTCCCACACTCACTTTGAACTCACTGGGAATTCGTTCCCACATTCACTTTAAACTCACTGGGAATTGGTGACCACACTCACTTTAAACTCACTGGGAATTGCTGTCCACTCTCACTTTAAGCTCACTGGGAATTGGTGTCCAGACTCACTTGAAACTCACTGGGAATTGATTCCAACAATCACGTTAAATTCACAGGAACCTGGTTCCCACACTCACTTTAAACTCACTGGGAATTGGTGTCCACACTCACTTTAAACTCACTGGGAATTGGTGTCCACACTCACTTTAAACTCACTGGGTATTGGTGTCCACACTCACTTTAAACTCACTGGGAATTGGTGTCCACACTCACTTTAAACTCACTGGGAATTCGTTCTCACACTCACTTTAAACTCACTGGGAACTGGTTCTCACACTCACTTTAAACGCACGGGGAATTGGTGTCCACATTCACTTTAAACTCACTGGGAATTGGTGTCCACACTCACTTTAAACTCACTGGGAATTGGTGTCCACACTCACTTTAAACTCACTGGGAATTCGTTCTCACACTCACTTTAAACTCACTGGGAACTGGTTCTCACACTCACTTTAAACGCACGGGGAATTTGTGTCCACATTCACTTTAAACTCACTGGGAATTGGTGTCCACACTCACTTTAAACTCACTGGGAACTGGTTCTCACACTCACTTCAAACTCACTGGGAACTGGTTCTCACACTCACTTTAAACTCACTGGGAATTCGTTCCCACATTGACTTTAAACTCACTGGGAATTGGTGTCCACACTCACTTTAAACTCACTGGGAATTGGTGTCCACACTCACTTTAAACTCACTGGGAATTGCTGTCCACTCTCACTTTAAGCTCACTGGGAATTGGTGTCCACACTCACTTTAAACTCACTGGGACCTGGTTCCAACACTCACTTTAAACTCACTGGGAATTGCTGTCCACACTCACTTTAAACTCACTGCGAATTGGTGTCCACACTCACTTTAAATTCACTGGGAATTGGTGTCCACGCTCACTTTAACCTCAGTGGGACCTGGTTTCCGCACTCACTTTAAACTCACTGGGAACTGGTTCTCACACTCACTTTAAACTCACTGGTTACTGGTTCTCACACTCACTTTAAACGCACTGGGAATTGGTGTCCACACTCACTTTAAACTCACTGGGAATTGGTGTCCACACTCACTTGAAACTCACTGGGAATTGATTCCCACACTCCTTTTAAACTCCCTGGGAACTGCTTCTCACACTCACTTTAAACTCACTGGGAATTGGTATCCACACTCACTTTAAACTCACTGGGAATTGGTTCCCACATTCACTTTAAAGTCACTGGGAATTGATTCCCACACTCACTTTAAACTCACAGGGACCTGGTTCCCACACTCACTTTGAACTCACTGGGAATTCGTTCCCACATTCACTTTAAACTCACTGGGAATTGGTGACCACACTCACTTTAAACTCACTAGGAATTGCTGTCCACTCTCACTTTAAGCTCACTGGGAATTGCTGTCCACACTCACTTGAAACTCACTGGGAATTGATTCCAACAATCACGTTAAATTCACAGGAACCTGGTTCCCACACTCACTTTAAACTCACTGGGAATTGGTGTCCACACTCACTTTAAACTCACTGGGACCTGGTTCTCACACTCACTTTAAACTCACTTGGAATTGGTGTCCACACTCACTTTAAACTCGCTGGGAATTGCTGTCCACTCTCACTTTAAACTCACTGGGAATTGGTGTCCACACTCACTTTAAACTCACTGGGACCTGGCTCCCACACTCACTTCAAACTCACTGGGAACTGGTTCTCACACTCACTTTAAACTCACTGGGAATTGGTGTCCACGCTGACTTTAACCTCACTGGGACCTGGTTCCCGCACTCACTTTAAACTCACTGGGAACTGGTTCTCACACTCACTTTAAACGCACTGGTTACTGGTTCTCACACTCACTTTAAACGCACTGGGAATTGGTGTCCACACTCACTTTAAACTCACTGGGAATTGGTGTCCACACTCACTTTAAACTCACTGGGAATTGGTGTACACACTCACTTGAAACTCACTCGGAATTGATTCCCACACTCACTTTGAACTCCCTGGGAACTGGTTCTCACATTCACTTTAAACTCACTGGGAATTGGTGTCCACACTTACATTAATCTCACTGGGAATTGGTTACCCCAATCACTTTAAACTCACAGAGACATGGTTCTCACACTCACTTTAAACTCAGTGGGAATTGGTTACCACACTATCTTTAAACTCACTAGGACCTGGTGCTCACACGCACTTTAAACTCACTGGGACATAGTTCACACACTCACTTTTAACTCACTGGGAATAGGTTCCCGCACTCACTTTAAACTCACTGGGACCTGTTTCCCACACTCACTTAGAACTCACTGGGAACTGGTTCTCACACTCACTTTAAACGCACTGGGAATTGGTGTCCACACTCACTTTAAACTCAATGGGACCTGGTTCTCACACTTACATTTATCTCACTGGGAATTGGTTACCCCAATCACTTTAAACTCACAGAGACATGGTTCTCACACTCACTTTAAACTCAGTGGGAATTGGTTACCACACTATCTTTAAACTCACTAGGACCTGGTGCTCACACGCACTTTAAACTCACTGGGACATAGTTCACACACTCACTTTTAACTCACTGGGAATAGGTTCCCTCACTCACTTTAAACGCACTGGGAATTGGTGTCCACACTCACTTTAAACTCACTGGGAATTGGTGTCCACACTCACTTTAAACTCACTGGGAATTGATTCCCACACTCACTTTAAACTCACAGGGACCTGGTTCCCACACTCACTTTGAACTCACTGGGAATTCGTTCCCACATTCACTTTAAACTCACTGGGAATTGGTGACCACACTCACTTTAAACTCACTGGGAATTGCTGTCCACTCTCACTTTAAGCTCACTGGGAATTGGTGTCCAGACTCACTTGAAACTCACTGGGAATTGATTCCAACAATCACGTTAAATTCACAGGAACCTGGTTCCCACACTCACTTTAAACTCACTGGGAATTGGTGTCCACACTCACTTTAAACTCACTGGGAATTGGTGTCCACACTCACTTTAAACTCACTGGGTATTGGTGTCCACACTCACTTTAAACTCACTGGGAATTGGTGTCCACACTCACTTTAAACTCACTGGGAATTCGTTCTCACACTCACTTTAAACTCACTGGGAACTGGTTCTCACACTCACTTTAAACGCACGGGGAATTGGTGTCCACATTCACTTTAAACTCACTGGGAATTGGTGTCCACACTCACTTTAAACTCACTGGGAATTGGTGTCCACACTCACTTTAAACTCACTGGGAATTCGTTCTCACACTCACTTTAAACTCACTGGGAACTGGTTCTCACACTCACTTTAAACGCACGGGGAATTTGTGTCCACATTCACTTTAAACTCACTGGGAATTGGTGTCCACACTCACTTTAAACTCACTGGGAACTGGTTCTCACACTCACTTCAAACTCACTGGGAACTGGTTCTCACACTCACTTTAAACTCACTGGGAATTCGTTCCCACATTCACTTTAAACTCACTGGGAATTGGTGTCCACACTCACTTTAAACTCACTGGGAATTGGTGTCCACACTCACTTTAAACTCACTGGGAATTGCTGTCCACTCTCACTTTAAGCTCACTGGGAATTGGTGTCCACACTCACTTTAAACTCACTGGGACCTGGTTCCAACACTCACTTTAAACTCACTGGGAATTGCTGTCCACACTCACTTTAAACTCACTGCGAATTGGTGTCCACACTCACTTTAAATTCACTGGGAATTGGTGTCCACGCTCACTTTAACCTCAGTGGGACCTGGTTTCCGCACTCACTTTAAACTCACTGGGAACTGGTTCTCACACTCACTTTAAACTCACTGGTTACTGGTTCTCACACTCACTTTAAACGCACTGGGAATTGGTGTCCACACTCACTTTAAACTCACTGGGAATTGGTGTCCACACTCACTTGAAACTCACTGGGAATTGATTCCCACACTCCTTTTAAACTCCCTGGGAACTGCTTCTCACACTCACTTTAAACTCACTGGGAATTGGTATCCACACTCACTTTAAACTCACTGGGAATTGGTTCCCACATTCACTTTAAAGTCACTGGGAATTGATTCCCACACTCACTTTAAACTCACAGGGACCTGGTTCCCACACTCACTTTGAACTCACTGGGAATTCGTTCCCACATTCACTTTAAACTCACTGGGAATTGGTGACCACACTCACTTTAAACTCACTAGGAATTGCTGTCCACTCTCACTTTAAGCTCACTGGGAATTGCTGTCCACACTCACTTGAAACTCACTGGGAATTGATTCCAACAATCACGTTAAATTCACAGGAACCTGGTTCCCACACTCACTTTAAACTCACTGGGAATTGGTGTCCACACTCACTTTAAACTCACTGGGACCTGGTTCTCACACTCACTTTAAACTCACTTGGAATTGGTGTCCACACTCACTTTAAACTCGCTGGGAATTGCTGTCCACTCTCACTTTAAACTCACTGGGAATTGGTGTCCACACTCACTTTAAACTCACTGGGACCTGGCTCCCACACTCACTTCAAACTCACAGGGAACTGGTTCTCACACTCACTTTAAACTCACTGGGAATTGGTGTCCACGCTGACTTTAACCTCACTGGGACCTGGTTCCCGCACTCACTTTAAACTCACTGGGAACTGGTTCTCACACTCACTTTAAACGCACTGGTTACTGGTTCTCACACTCACTTTAAACGCACTGGGAATTGGTGTCCACACTCACTTTAAACTCACTGGGAATTGGTGTCCACACTCACTTTAAACTCACTGGGAATTGGTGTACACACTCACTTGAAACTCACTCGGAATTGATTCCCACACTCACTTTGAACTCCCTGGGAACTGGTTCTCACATTCACTTTAAACTCACTGGGAATTGGTGTCCACACTTACTTTAACATCACTGGGAATTGGTGTCCACACTCACTTTAAACTCAATGGGACCTGGTTCTCAGACTTACATTAATCTCACTGGGAATTGGTTACCCCAATCACTTTAAACTCACAGAGACATGGTTCTCACACTCACTTTAAACTCTGTGGGAATTGGTTAGCACACTATCTTTAAACTCACTAGGACCTGGTGCTCACACGCACTTTAAACTCACTTGGAATTGGTGTCCACACTCACTTTAAACTCGCTGGGAATTGCTCTCCACTCTCACTTTAAACTCACTGGGAATTGGTGTCCACACTCACTTTAAACTCACTGGGACCTGGCTCCCACACTCACTTCAAACTCACTGGGAACTGGTTCTCACACTCACTTTAAACTCACTGGGAATTGGTGTCCACGCTCACTTTAACCTCACTGGGACCTGGTTCCCGCACTCACTTTAAACTCACTGGGAACTGGTTCTCACACTCACTTCAAACTCACTGGGAACTGGTTCTCACACTCACTTTAAACTCACTGGGAATTGGTGTCCACGCTCACTTTAACCTCACTGGGACCTGGTTCCCGCACTCACTTTAAACTCACTGGGAACTGGTTCTCACACTCACTTCAAACTCACTGGTTACTGGTTCTCACACTCACTTTAAACGCACTGGGAATTGGTGTCCACACTCACTTTAAACTCACTGGGAATTGGTGTCCACACTCACTTTAAACTCATTGGGAATTGGTGTACACACTCACTTGAAACTCACTGGGAATTGATTCCCACACTCACTTTGAACTCCCTGGGAACTGGTTCTCACATTCACTTTAAACTCACTGGGAATTGGTGTCCACACTTACTTTAACATCACTGGGAATTGGTGTCCACACTCACTTTAAACTCAATGGGACCTGGTTCTCAGACTTACATTAATCTCACTGGGAATTGCTTACCCCAATCACTTTAAACTCACAGAGACATGGTTCTCACACTCACTTTAAACTCAGTGGGAATTGGTTACCACACTATCTTTAAACTCACTAGGACCTGGTGCTCACACGCACTTTAAACTCACTGGGACATAGTTCACACACTCACTTTTAACTCACTGGGAATAGGTTCCCACACGCACTTTAAACTCACTGGGACCTGTTTCCCACACTCACTTAGAACTCACTGGGAACTGGTTCTCACACTCACTTTAAACGCACTGGGAATTGGTGTCCACACTCACTTTAAAGTCACTTGGAATTGCTGTCCACTCTCACTTTAAACTCACTGGGAATTGGTGTCCACACTCACTTTAAACTCACAGGGACCTGGTTCCGACACTCACTTTAAACTCCCTGGGAATTGGTGTCCACGCTCACTTTAATTTCACTGGGAATTAGTTCGCACACTCACTTTAAACTCAATGGGAACTGGTTCTCACACTCACTTTAACCGCACTGGGAATTGGTGTCCACACTCACTTTAAACTCACTGGGAATTGGGGTCCACACTCACTTTAAACTCACTGGGAATTGGGGTCAACACTCACTTTAAACTCACTGGGACCTGGTTCCCACACTCACTTTAAACTCACTGGGAACTGGTTCTCACATTCACTTTAAACGCACTGGGAATTGGTGTCCACACTCACTTGAAACTCACTGGGAATTGATTCCCACACTCCTTTTAAACTCCCTGGGAACTGCTTCTCACACTCACTTTAAACTCACTGGGAATTGGTGTCCACACTCACTTTATCCTCACTGGGACCTGGTTCCCACATTCACTTTAAACTCACTGGGAACTGGTTCTCACACTCACTTTGAACTCACTGGGAATTGGTGTCCACACTCACTTTCACCTCACTGGGACCTGGTTCCCACACTCACTTTAAACTCACTGGGAACTGGTTCTCACACTCACTTTAAACGCACTGGGAATTGGTGTCCACACTCACTTTAAACTCACTGGGAATTGGTGTCCACACTCACTTTAAACTCACTGGGAATTGATTCCCACACTCACTTTAAACTCACAGGGACCTGGTTCCCACACTCACTTTGAACTCACTGGGAATTCGTTCCCACATTCATTTTAAACTCAATGGGAATTGGTGACCACACTCACTTTAAACTCACTGGGAATTGCTGTCCACTCTCACTTTAAGCTCACTGGGAATTGGTGTCCAGACTCACTTGAAACTCACTGGGAATTGATTCCAACAATCACGTTAAATTCACAGGAACCTGGTTCCCACACTCACTTTAAACTCACTGGGAATTGGTGTCCACACTCACTTTAAACTCACAGGAACCTGGTTCCCACACTCACTTTAAACTCACTGGGAATTGGTGTCCACACTCACTTTAAACTCACTGGGAATTGGTGTCCACACTCACTTTAAACTCACTGGGTATTGGTGTCCACACTCACTTTAAACTCACTGGGAATTGGTGTCCACACTCACTTTAAACTCACTGGGAATTCGTTCTCACACTCACTTTAAACTCACTGGGAACTGGTTCTCACACTCACTTTAAACGCACGGGGAATTGGTGTCCACATTCACTTTAAACTCACTGGGAATTGGTGTCCACACTCACTTTAAACTCACTGGGAATTGGTGTCCACACTCACTTTAAACTCACTGGGAATTCGTTCTCACACTCACTTTAAACTCACTGGGAACTGGTTCTCACACTCACTTTAAACGCACGGGGAATTGGTGTCCACATTCACTTTAAACTCACTGGGAATTGGTGTCCACACTCACTTTAAACTCACTGGGAACTGGTTCTCACACTCACTTCAAACTCACTGGGAACTGGTTCTCACACTCACTTTAAACTCACTGGGAATTCGTTCCTACATTCACTTTAAACTCACTGGGAATTGGTGTCCACACTCACTTTAAACTCACTGGGAATTGGTGTCCACACTCACTTTAAACTCACTGGGAATTGCTGTCCACTCTCACTTTAAGCTCACTGGGAATTGGTGTCCACACTCACTTTAAACTCACTGGGACCTGGTTCCAACACTCACTTTAAACTCACTGGGAATTGCTGTCCACACTCACTTTAAACTCACTGCGAATTGGTGTCCACACTCACTTTAAATTCACTGGGAATTGGTGTCCACGCTCACTTTAACCTCAGTGGGACCTGGTTTCCGCACTCACTTTAAACTCACTGGGAACTGGTTCTCACACTCACTTTAAACTCACTGGTTACTGGTTCTCACACTCACTTTAAACGCACTGGGAATTGGTGTCCACACTCACTTTAAACTCACTGGGAATTGGTGTCCACACTCACTTGAAACTCACTGGGAATTGATTCCCACACTCCTTTTAAACTCCCTGGGAACTGCTTCTCACACTCACTTTAAACTCACTGGGAATTGGTATCCACACTCACTTTAAACTCACTGGGAATTGGTTCCCACATTCACTTTAAAGTCACTGGGAATTGATTCCCACACTCACTTTAAACTCACAGGGACCTGGTTCCCACACTCACTTTGAACTCACTGGGAATTCGTTCCCACATTCACTTTAAACTCACTGGGAATTGGTGACCACACTCACTTTAAACTCACTAGGAATTGCTGTCCACTCTCACTTTAAGCTCACTGGGAATTGCTGTCCACACTCACTTGAAACTCACTGGGAATTGATTCCAACAATCACGTTAAATTCACAGGAACCTGGTTCCCACACTCACTTTAAACTCACTGGGAATTGGTGTCCACACTCACTTTAAACTCACTGGGACCTGGTTCTCACACTCACTTTAAACTCACTTGGAATTGGTGTCCACACTCACTTTAAACTCGCTGGGAATTGCTGTCCACTCTCACTTTAAACTCACTGGGAATTGGTGTCCACACTCACTTTAAACTCACTGGGACCTGGCTCCCACACTCACTTCAAACTCACTGGGAACTGGTTCTCACACTCACTTTAAACTCACTGGGAATTGGTGTCCACGCTGACTTTAACCTCACTGGGACCTGGTTCCCGCACTCACTTTAAACTCACTGGGAACTGGTTCTCACACTCACTTTAAACGCACTGGTTACTGGTTCTCACACTCACTTTAAACGCACTGGGAATTGGTGTCCACACTCACTTTAAACTCACTGGGAATTCGTGTCCACACTCACTTTAAACTCACTGGCAATTGGTGTACACACTCACTTGAAACTCACTCGGAATTGATTCCCACACTCACTTTGAACTCCCTGGGAACTGGTTCTCACATTCACTTTAAACTCACTGGGAATTGGTGTCCACACTTACTTTAACATCACTGGGAATTGGTGTCCACACTCACTTTAAACTCAATGGGACCTGGTTCTCAGACTTACATTAATCTCACTGGGAATTGGTTACCCCAATCACTTTAAACTCACAGAGACATGGTTCTCACACTCACTTTAAACTCTGTGGGAATTGGTTACCACACTATCTTTAAACTCACTAGGACCTGGTGCTCACACGCACTTTAAACTCACTTGGAATTGGTGTCCACACTCACTTTAAACTCGCTGGGAATTGCTCTCCACTCTCACTTTAAACTCACTGGGAATTGGTGTCCACACTCACTTTAAACTCACTGGGACCTGGCTCCCACACTCACTTCAAACTCACTGGGAACTGGTTCTCACACTCACTTTAAACTCACTGGGAATTGGTGTCCACGCTCACTTTAACCTCACTGGGACCTGGTTCCCGCACTCACTTTAAACTCACTGGGAACTGGTTCTCACACTCACTTCAAACTCACTGGTTACTGGTTCTCACACTCACTTTAAACGCACTGGGAATTGGTGTCCACACTCACTTTAAACTCACTGGGAATTGGTGTCCACACTCACTTTAAACTCACTGGGAATTGGTGTACACACTCACTTGAAACTCACTGGGAATTGATTCCCACACTCACTTTGAACTCCCTGGGAACTGGTTCTCACATTCACTTTAAACTCACTGGGAATTGGTGTCCACACTTACTTTAACATCACTGGGAATTGGTGTCCACACTCACTTTAAACTCAATGGGACCTGGTTCTCAGACTTACATTAATCTCACTGGGAATTGCTTACCCCAATCACTTTAAACTCACAGAGACATGGTTCTCACACTCACTTTAAACTCAGTGGGAATTGGTTACCACACTATCTTTAAACTCACTAGGACCTGGTGCTCACACGCACTTTAAACTCACTGGGACATAGTTCACACACTCACTTTTAACTCACTGGGAATAGGTTCCCACACTCACTTTAAACTCACTGGGACCTGTTTCCCACACTCACTTAGAACTCACTGGGAACTGGTTCTCACACTCACTTTAAACGCACTGGGAATTGGTGTCCACACTCACTTTAAAGTCACTTGGAATTGCTGTCCACTCTCACTTTAAACTCACTGGGAATTGGTGTCCACACTCACTTTAAACTCACAGGGACCTGGTTCCGACACTCACTTTAAACTCCCTGGGAATTGGTGTCCACACTCACTTTAATTTCACTGGGAATTAGTTCGCACAGTCACTTTAAACTCAATGGGAACTGGTTCTCACACTCACTTTAATCGCACTGGGAATTGGTGTCCACACTCACTTTAAACTCACTGGGAATTGGGGTCCACACTCACTTTAAACTCACTGGGAATTGGGGTCAACACTCACTTTAAACTCACTGGGACCTGGTTCCCACACTCACTTTAAACTCACTGGGAACTGGTTCTCACATTCACTTTAAACGCACTGGGAATTGGTGTCCACACTCACTTGAAACTCACTGGGAATTGATTCCCACACTCCTTTTAAACTCCCTGGGAACTGCTTCTCACACTCACTTTAAACTCACTGGGAATTGGTGTCCACACTCACTTTATCCTCACTGGGACCTGGTTCCCACATTCAGTTTAAACTCACTGGGAACTGGTTCTCACACTCACTTTGAACTCACTGGGAATTGGTGTCCACACTCACTTTCACCTCACTGGGACCTGGTTCCCACACTCACTTTAAACTCAGTGGGAACTGGTTCTCACACTCACTTTAAACGCACTGGGAATTGGTGTCCACACTCACTTTAAACTCACTGGGAATTGGTGTCCACACTCACTTTAAACTCACTGGGAATTGATTCCCACACTCACTTTAAACTCACAGGGACCTGGTTCCCACACTCACTTTGAACTCACTGGGAATTCGTTCCCACATTCATTTTAAACTCAATGGGAATTGGTGACCACACTCACTTTAAACTCACTGGGAATTGCTGTCCACTCTCACTTTAAGCTCACTGGGAATTGCTGTCCAGACTCACTTGAAACTCACTGGGAATTGATTCCAACAATCACGTTAAATTCACAGGAACCTGGTTCCCACACTCACTTTAAACCCACTGGGAATTGGTGTCCACACTCACTTTAAACTCACTGGGACCTGGTTCTCACACTCACTTTAAACTCACTTGGAATTGGTGTCCACACTCACTTTAAACTCACTGGGACCTGGCTCCCACACTCACTTTAAACTCACTGGGAACTGGTTCTCACACTCACTTTAAACTCACTGGGAATTGGTGTCCACACTCACTTTAAATTCACTGGGAATTGGTGTCCACGCTCACTTTAACATCACTGGGACCTGGTTACCGCACTCACTTTAAACTCACTGGGAACTGGTTCTCACACTCACTTCAAACTCACTGGTTACTGGTTCTCACACTCACTTTAAACGCACTGGGAATTGGTGTCCACACTCACTTTAAACTCACTGGGAATTGCTGTCCACTCTCACTTTAAGCTCACTGGGAATTGGTGTCCACACTCACTTTAAACTCACTGGGACCTGGTTCTCACACTCACTTTAAACTCACTGGGAATTGCTGTCCACACTCACTTTAAACTCACTGCGAATTGGTGTCCACACTCACTTTAAATTCACTGGGAATTGGTGTCCATGCTCACTTTAACCTCAGTGGGACCTGGTTTCCGCACTCAGTTTAAACTCACTGGGAACTGGTTCTCACACTCACTTTAAACTCACTGGGAATTGGTTTCCACACTCACTTTAAATTCACTGGGAATTGGTGTCCACGCTCACTTTAACATCACTGGGACCTGGTTCCCGCACTCACTTTAAACTCACTGGGAACTGGTTCTCACACTCACTTCAAACTCACTGGTTACTGGTTCTCACACTCACTTTAAACGCACTGGGAATTGGTGTCCACACTCACTTTAAACTCACTGGGAATTGGTGTCCACACTCACTTGAAACTCACTGGGAATTGATTCCCACACTCATTTTAAACTCCCTGGGAACTGGTTCTCACACTCACGTTAACCTCACTGGGAATTGGTGTCCACACTCACTTTAAATTCACTGGGAATTGGTGTCCACGCTCACTTTAAACTCAGTGGGAACTGGTTCCCGCACACACTTTAAACTCACTGGGAATTGGTGTCCACGCTCACTTTAAACTCTCTGGGACCTGGTTCCCACACTCACTTTAAACTCACTGGGAATTCGTTCTCACACTCACTTTAAACTCACTGGGAACTGGTTCTCACACTCACTTTAAACGCACTGGGAATTGGTGTCCACATTCACTTTAAACTCACTGGGAATTGGTGTCCACACTCACTTTAAACTCACTGGGAACTGGTTCTCACACTCACTTCAAACTCACTGGGAACTGGTTCTCACACTCACTTTAAACTCACTGGGAATTCGTTCCCACATTCACTTTAAACTCACTGGGAATTGGTGTCCACACTCACTTGAAACTCACTGGGAATTGATTCCCACACTCCTTTTAAACTCCCTGGGAACTGCTTCTCACACTCACTTTAAACTCACTGGGAATTGGTGTCCACACTCACTTTAAACTCACTGGGAATTGGTTCCCACATTCACTTTAAACTCACTGGGAATTGATTCCCAAACTCACTTTAAACTCACAGGGACCTGGTTCCCATACTCACTTTGAACTCACTGGGAATTCGTTCCCACATTCACTTTAAACTCACTGGGAATTGGTGACCACACTCACTTTAAACTCACTAGCAATTGCTGTCCACTCTCACTTTAAGCTCACTGGGAATTGCTGTCCAAACTCACTTGAAACTCACTGGGAATTGATTCCAACAATCACGTTAAATTCACAGGAACCTGGTTCCCACACTCACTTTAAACTCACTGGGAATTCGTTCTCACACTCACTTTAAACTCACTGGTTACTGGTTCTCACACTCACTTTAAACGCACTGGGAATTGGTGTCCACACTCACTTTAAACTCACTGGGAATTGGTGTCCACACTCACTTTAAACTCACTGGGAATTGGTGTACACACTCACTTGAAACTCACTGGGAATTGATTCCCACACTCACTTTGAACTCCCTGGGAACTGGTTCTCACATTCACTTTAAACTCACTGGGAATTGGTGTCCACACTTACTTTAACATCACTGGGAATTGGTGTCCACACTCACTTTAAACTCAATGGGACCTGGTTCTCAGACTTACATTAATCTCACTGGGAATTGCTTACCCCAATCACTTTAAACTCACAGAGACATGGTTCTCACACTCACTTTAAACTCAGTGGGAATTGGTTACCACACTATCTTTAAACTCACTAGGACCTGGTGCTCACACGCACTTTAAACTCACTGGGACATAGTTCACACACTCACTTTTAACTCACTGGGAATAGGTTCCCACACTCACTTTAAACTCACTGGGACCTGTTTCCCACACTCACTTAGAACTCACTGGGAACTGGTTCTCACACTCACTTTAAACGCACTGGGAATTGGTGTCCACACTCACTTTAAACTCAATGGGACCTGGTTCTCACACTTACATTTATCTCACTGGGAATTGGTTACCCCAATCACTTTAAACTCACAGAGACATGGTTCTCACACTCACTTTAAACTCAGTGGGAATTGGTTACCACACTATCTTTAAACTCACTAGGACCTGGTGCTCACACGCACTTTAAACTCACTGGGACATAGTTCACACACTCACTTTTAACTCACTGGGAATAGGTTCCCTCACTCACTTTAAACGCACTGGGAATTGGTGTCCACACTCACTTTAAAGTCACTTGGAATTGCTGTCCACTCTCACTTTAAACTCACTGGGAATTGGTGTCCACACTCACTTTAAACTCACAGGGACCTGGTTCCGACACTCACTTTAAACTCCCTGGGAATTGGTGTCCACACTCACTTTAATTTCACTGGGAATTAGTTCGCACACTCACTTTAAACTCAATGGGAACTGGTTCTCACACTCACTTTAACCGCACTGGGAATTGGTGACCACACTCACTTTAAACTCACTGGGAATTGGGGTCCACACTCACTTTAAACTCACTGGGAATTGGGGTCAACACTCACTTTAAACTCACTGGGACCTGGTTCCCACACTCACTTTAAACTCACTGGGAACTGGTTCTCACATTCACTTTAAACGCACTGGGAATTGGTGTCCACACTCACTTGAAACTCACTGGGAATTGATTCGAACACTCCTTTTAAACTCCCTGGGAACTGCTTCTCACACTCACTTTAAACTCACTGGGAATTGGTGTCCACACTCACTTTAAACTCACTGGGAATTGGTTCCCACATTCACTTTAAACTCACTGGGAATTGATTCCCACACTCACTTTAAACTCACTGGGACCTGGTTCCCACACTCACTTTAAACTCACTGGAAATTGGTGTCCTCACTTACTTTAACATCACTGGAAATTGGTGTCCACACTCACTTTAATTTCACTGGGATTTGGTGTCCACGCTCACTTTATCCTCACTGGGACCTAGTTCCCACACTCACTTTAAACTCACTGGGAACTGGTTCTCACACTCACTTTGAACTCACTGGGAATTGGTGTCCACACTCACTTTCACCTCACTGGGACCTGGTTCCCACACTCACTTTAAACTCACTGGGAACTGGTTCTCACACTCACTTTAAACGCACTGGGAATTGGTGTCCACACTCACTTTAAACTCACTGGGAATTGGTGTCCACACTCACTTTAAACTCACTGGGAATTGATTCCCACACTCACTTTAGACTCACAGGGACCTGGTTCCCACACTCACTTTGAACTCACTGGGAATTCGTTCCCACATTCACTTTAAACTCACTGGGAATTGGTGACCACACTCACTTTAAACTCACTGGGAATTGGTGTCCAGACTCACTTGAAACTCACTGGGAATTGATTCCAACAATCACGTTAAATTCACAGGAACCTGGTTCCCACACTCACTTTAAACTCACTGGGAATTGGTGTCCACACTCACTTTAAACTCACTGGGACCTGGTTCTCACACTCACTTTAAACTCACTTGGAATTGGTGTCCACACTCACTTTAAACTCGCTGGGAATTGCTGTCCACTCTCACTTTAAACTCACTGGGAATTGGTGTCCACACTCACTTTAAACTCACTGGGACCTGGCTCCCACACTCACTTTAAACTCACTGGGAACTGGTTCTCACACTCAATTTAAACTCACTGGGAACTGGTTCTCACACTCACTTTAAACGCACTGGGAATTGGTGTCCACATTCACTTTAAACTCACTGGGAATTGGTGTCCACACTCACTTTAAACTCACTGGGAACTGGTTCTCACACTCACTTCAAACTCACTGGGAACTGGTTCTCACACTCACTTTAAACTCACTGGGAATTCGTTCCCACATTCACTTTAAACTCACTGGGAATTGGTGTCCACACTCACTTTAAACTCAATGGGACCTGGTTCTCAGACTTACATTAATCTCACTGGGAATTGGTTACCCCAATCACTTTAAACTCACAGAGACATGGTTCTCACACTCACTTTAAACTCAGTGGGAATTGGTTACCACACTATCTTTAAACTCACTAGGACCTGGTGCTCACACGCACTTTAAACTCACTGGGACATAGTTCACACACTCACTTTTAACTCACTGGGAATAGGTTCCCACACTCACTTTAAACTCACTGGGACCTGTTTCCCACACTCACTTAGAACTCACTGGGAACTGGTTCTCACACTCACTTTAAACGCACTGGGAATTGGTGTCCACACTCACTTTAAACTCGCTGGGAATTGCTGTCCACTCTCACTTTAAACTCACTGGGAATTGGTGTCCACACTCACTTTAAACTCACTGGGACCTGGCTCCCACACTCACTTTAAACTCACTGGGAACTGGTTCTCACACTCAGTTTAAACTCACTGGGAATTGGTGTCCACACTCACTTTAAATTCACTGGGAATTGGTGTCCACGCTCACTTTAACCTCAGTGGGACCTGGTTCCCGCACACACTTTAAACTCACTGGGAATTGGTGTCCACGCTCACTTTAAACTCACTGGGACCTGGTTCCCACACTCACTTTAAACTCACTGGGAATTCGTTCTCACACTCACTTTAAACTCACTGGGAACTGGTTCTCACACTCACTTTAAACGCACTGGGAATTGGTGTCCACATTCACTTTAAACTCACTGGGAATTGGTGTCCACACTCACTTTAAACTCACTGGGAACTGGTTCTCACAGTCACTTCAAACTCACTGGGAACTGGTTCTCACACTCACTTTAAACTCACTGGGAATTGCTGTCCACTCTCACTTTAAGCTCTCTGGGAATTGCTGTCCACTCTCACTTTAAGCTCTCTGGGAATTGGTGTCCACACTCACTTTAAACTCACTGGGAATTGATTCCCACACTCACTTTAAACTCACAGGGACCTGGTTCCCACACTCACTTTGAACTCACTGGGAATTCGTTCCCACATTCATTTTAAACTCAATGGGAATTGGTGACCACACTCACTTTAAACTCACTGGGAATTGCTGTCCACTCTCACTTTAAGCTCACTGGGAATTGCTGTCCAGACTCACTTGAAACTCACTGGGAATTGATTCCAACAATCACGTTAAATTCACAGGAACCTGGTTCCCACACTCACTTTAAACTCACTGGGAATTGGTGTCCACACTCACTTTAAACTCACTGGGACCTGGTTCTCACACTCACTTTAAACTCACTTGGAATTGGTGTCCACACTCACTTTAAACTCACTGGGACCTGGCTCCCACACTCACTTTAAACTCACTGGGAACTGGTTCTCACACTCACTTTAAACTCACTGGGAATTGGTGTCCACACTCACTTTAAATTCACCTGGAATTGGTGTCCACGCTCACTTTAACATCACTGGGACCTGGTTACCGCACTCACTTTAAACTCACTGGGAACTGGTTCTCACACTCACTTCAAACTCACTGGTTACTGGTTCTCACACTCACTTTAAACGCACTGGGAATTGGTGTCCACACTCACTTTAAACTCACTGGGAATTGCTGTCCACTCTCACTTTAAGCTCACTGGGAATTGGTGTCCACACTCACTTTAAACTCACTGGGACCTGGTTCTCACACTCACTTTAAACTCACTGGGAATTGCTGTCCACACTCACTTTAAACTCACTGCGAATTGGTGTCCACACTCACTTTAAATTCACTGGGAATTGGTGTCCATGCTCACTTTAACCTCAGTGGGACCTGGTTTCCGCACTCAGTTTAAACTCACTGGGAACTGGTTCTCACACTCACTTTAAACTCACTGGGAATTGGTTTCCACACTCACTTTAAATTCACTGGGAATTGGTGTCCACGCTCACTTTAACATCACTGGGACCTGGTTCCCGCACTCACTTTAAACTCACTGGGAACTGGTTCTCACACTCACTTCAAACTCACTGGTTACTGGTTCTCACACTCACTTTAAACGCACTGGGAATTGGTGTCCACACTCACTTTAAACTCACTGGGAATTGGTGTCCACACTCACTTGAAACTCACTGGGAATTGATTCCCACACTCATTTTAAACTCCCTGGGAACTGGTTCTCACACTCACGTTAACCTCACTGGGAATTGGTGTCCACACTCACTTTAAATTCACTGGGAATTGGTGTCCACGCTCACTTTAAACTCAGTGGGACCTGGTTCCCGCACACACTTTAAACTCACTGGGAATTGGTGTCCACGCTCACTTTAAACTCACTGGGACCTGGTTCCCACACTCACTTTAAACTCACTGGGAATTCGTTCTCACACTCACTTTAAACTCACTGGGAACTGGTTCTCACACTCACTTTAAACGCACTGGGAATTGGTGTCCACATTCACTTTAAACTCACTGGGAATTGGTGTCCACACTCACTTTAAACTCACTGGGAACTGGTTCTCACACTCACTTCAAACTCACTGGGAACTGGTTCTCACACTCACTTTAAACTCACTGGGAATTCGTTCCCACATTCACTTTAAACTCACTGGGAATTGGTGTCCACACTCACTTGAAACTCACTGGGAATTGATTCCCACACTCCTTTTAAACTCCCTGGGAACTGCTTCTCACACTCACTTTAAACTCACTGGGAATTGGTGTCCACACTCACTTTAAACTCACTGGGAATTGGTTCCCACATTCACTTTAAACTCACTGGGAATTGATTCCCAAACTCACTTTAAACTCACAGGGACCTGGTTCCCATACTCACTTTGAACTCACTGGGAATTCGTTCCCACATTCACTTTAAACTCACTGGGAATTGGTGACCACACTCACTTTAAACTCACTAGCAATTGCTGTCCACTCTCACTTTAAGCTCACTGGGAATTGCTGTCCAAACTCACTTGAAACTCACTGGGAATTGATTCCAACAATCACGTTAAATTCACAGGAACCTGGTTCCCACACTCACTTTAAACTCACTGGGAATTCGTTCTCACACTCACTTTAAACTCACTGGTTACTGGTTCTCACACTCACTTTAAACGCACTGGGAATTGGTGTCCACACTCACTTTAAACTCACTGGGAATTGGTGTCCACACTCACTTTAAACTCACTGGGAATTGGTGTACACACTCACTTGAAACTCACTGGGAATTGATTCCCACACTCACTTTGAACTCCCTGGGAACTGGTTCTCACATTCACTTTAAACTCACTGGGAATTGGTGTCCACACTTACTTTAACATCACTGGGAATTGGTGTCCACACTCACTTTAAACTCAATGGGACCTGGTTCTCAGACTTACATTAATCTCACTGGGAATTGCTTACCCCAATCACTTTAAACTCACAGAGACATGGTTCTCACACTCACTTTAAACTCAGTGGGAATTGGTTACCACACTATCTTTAAACTCACTAGGACCTGGTGCTCACACGCACTTTAAACTCACTGGGACATAGTTCACACACTCACTTTTAACTCACTGGGAATAGGTTCCCACACTCACTTTAAACTCACTGGGACCTGTTTCCCACACTCACTTAGAACTCACTGGGAACTGGTTCTCACACTCACTTTAAACGCACTGGGAATTGGTGTCCACACTCACTTTAAACTCAATGGGACCTGGTTCTCACACTTACATTTATCTCACTGGGAATTGGTTACCCCAATCACTTTAAACTCACAGAGACATGGTTCTCACACTCACTTTAAACTCAGTGGGAATTGGTTACCACACTATCTTTAAACTCACTAGGACCTGGTGCTCACACGCACTTTAAACTCACTGGGACATAGTTCACACACTCACTTTTAACTCACTGGGAATAGGTTCCCTCACTCACTTTAAACGCACTGGGAATTGGTGTCCACACTCACTTTAAAGTCACTTGGAATTGCTGTCCACTCTCACTTTAAACTCACTGGGAATTGGTGTCCACACTCACTTTAAACTCACAGGGACCTGGTTCCGACACTCACTTTAAACTCCCTGGGAATTGGTGTCCACACTCACTTTAATTTCACTGGGAATTAGTTCGCACACTCACTTTAAACTCAATGGGAACTGGTTCTCACACTCACTTTAACCGCACTGGGAATTGGTGACCACACTCACTTTAAACTCACTGGGAATTGGGGTCCACACTCACTTTAAACTCACTGGGAATTGGGGTCAACACTCACTTTAAACTCACTGGGACCTGGTTCCCACACTCACTTTAAACTCACTGGGAACTGGTTCTCACATTCACTTTAAACGCACTGGGAATTGGTGTCCACACTCACTTGAAACTCACTGGGAATTGATTCGAACACTCCTTTTAAACTCCCTGGGAACTGCTTCTCACACTCACTTTAAACTCACTGGGAATTGGTGTCCACACTCACTTTAAACTCACTGGGAATTGGTTCCCACATTCACTTTAAACTCACTGGGAATTGATTCCCACACTCACTTTAAACTCACTGGGACCTGGTTCCCACACTCACTTTAAACTCACTGGAAATTGGTGTCCTCACTTACTTTAACATCACTGGAAATTGGTGTCCACACTCACTTTAATTTCACTGGGATTTGGTGTCCACGCTCACTTTATCCTCACTGGGACCTAGTTCCCACACTCACTTTAAACTCACTGGGAACTGGTTCTCACACTCACTTTGAACTCACTGGGAATTGGTGTCCACACTCACTTTCACCTCACTGGGACCTGGTTCCCACACTCACTTTAAACTCACTGGGAACTGGTTCTCACACTCACTTTAAACGCACTGGGAATTGGTGTCCACACTCACTTTAAACTCACTGGGAATTGGTGTCCACACTCACTTTAAACTCACTGGGAATTGATTCCCACACTCACTTTAGACTCACAGGGACCTGGTTCCCACACTCACTTTGAACTCACTGGGAATTCGTTCCCACATTCACTTTAAACTCACTGGGAATTGGTGACCACACTCACTTTAAACTCACTGGGAATTGGTGTCCAGACTCACTTGAAACTCACTGGGAATTGATTCCAACAATCACGTTAAATTCACAGGAACCTGGTTCCCACACTCACTTTAAACTCACTGGGAATTGGTGTCCACACTCACTTTAAACTCACAGGGACCTGGTTCTCACACTCACTTTAAACTCACTTGGAATTGGTGTCCACACTCACTTTAAACTCGCTGGGAATTGCTGTCCACTCTCACTTTAAACTCACTGGGAATTGGTGTCCACACTCACTTTAAACTCACTGGGACCTGGCTCCCACACTCACTTTAAACTCACTGGGAACTGGTTCTCACACTCAATTTAAACTCACTGGGAACTGGTTCTCACACTCACTTTAAACGCACTGGGAATTGGTGTCCACATTCACTTTAAACTCACTGGGAATTGGTGTCCACACTCACTTTAAACTCACTGGGAACTGGTTCTCACACTCACTTCAAACTCACTGGGAACTGGTTCTCACACTCACTTTAAACTCACTGGGAATTCGTTCCCACATTCACTTTAAACTCACTGGGAATTGGTGTCCACACTCACTTTAAACTCAATGGGACCTGGTTCTCAGACTTACATTAATCTCACTGGGAATTGGTTACCCCAATCACTTTAAACTCACAGAGACATGGTTCTCACACTCACTTTAAACTCAGTGGGAATTGGTTACCACACTATCTTTAAACTCACTAGGACCTGGTGCTCACACGCACTTTAAACTCACTGGGACATAGTTCACACACTCACTTTTAACTCACTGGGAATAGGTTCCCACACTCACTTTAAACTCACTGGGACCTGTTTCCCACACTCACTTAGAACTCACTGGGAACTGGTTCTCACACTCACTTTAAACGCACTGGGAATTGGTGTCCACACTCACTTTAAACTCAATGGGACCTGGTTCTCACACTTACATTTATCTCACTGGGAATTGGTTACCCCAATCACTTTAAACTCACAGAGACATGGTTCTCACACTCACTTTAAACTCAGTGGGAATTGGTTACCACACTATCTTTAAACTCACTAGGACCTGGTGCTCACACGCACTTTAAACTCACTGGGACATAGTTCACACACTCACTTTTAACTCACTGGGAATAGGTTCCCTCACTCACTTTAAACGCACTGGGAATCGGTGTCCACACTCACTTTAAAGTCACTTGGAATTGCTGTCCACTCTCACTTTAAACTCACTGGGAATTGGTGTCCACACTCACTTTAAACTCACAGGGACCTGGTTCCGACACTCACTTTAAACTCCCTGGGAATTGGTGTCCACACTCACTTTAATTTCACTGGGAATTAGTTCGCACACTCACTTTAAACTCAATGGGAACTGGTTCTCACACTCACTTTAACCGCACTGGGAATTGGTGTCCACACTCACTTTAAACTCACTGGAAATTGGTGTCCACACTCACTTTAAACTCACTGGGAATTGGGGTCAACACTCACTTTAAACTCACTGGGACCTGGTTCCCACACTCACTTTAAACTCACTGGGAACTGGTTCTCCCATTCACTTTAAACGCACTGGGAATTGGTGTCCACACTCACTTGAAACTCACTGGGAATTGATTCCCACACTCCTTTTAAACTCCCTGGGAACTGCTTCTCACACTCACTTTAAACTCACTGGGAATTGGTGTCCACACTCACTTTAAACTCACTGGGAATTGGTTCCCACATTCACTTTAAACTCACTGGGAATTGATTCCCACACTCACTTTAAACTCACAGGGACCTGGTTCCCACACTCACTTTAAACTCACTGGAAATTGGTGTCCTCACTTACTTTAACATCACTGGAAATTGGTGTCCACACTCACTTTAATTTCACTGGGATTTGGTGTCCACGCTCACTTTATCCTCACTGGGACCTGGTTCCCACACTCACTTTAAACTCACTGGGAACTGGTTCTCACACTCACTTTGAACTCACTGGGAATTGGTGTCCACACTCACTTTCACCTCACTGGGACCTGGTTCCCACACTCACTTTAAACTCACTGGGAACTGGTTCTCACACTCACTTTAAACGCACTGGGAATTGGTGTCCACACTCGCTTTAAACTCACTGGGAATTGGTGTCCACACTCACTTTAAACTCACTGGGAATTGATTCCCACACTCACTTTAGACTCACAGGGACCTGGTTCCCACACTCACTTTGAACTCACTGGGAATTCGTTCCCACATTCACTTTAAACTCACTGGGAATTGGTGACCACACTCACTTTAAACTCACTGGGAATTGGTGTCCAGACTCACTTGAAACTCACTGGGAATTGATTCCAACAATCACGTTAAATTCACAGGAACCTGGTTCCCACACTCACTTTAAACTCACTGGGAATGGGTGTCCACACTCACTTTAAACTCACTGGGACCTGGTTCTCACACTCACTTTAAACTCACTTGGAATTGGTGTCCACACTCACTTTAAACTCGCTGGGAATTGCTGTCCACTCTCACTTTAAACTCACTGGGAATTGGTGTCCACACTCACTTTAAACTCACTGGGACCTGGCTCCCACACTCACTTTAAACTCACTGGGAACTGGTTCTCACACTCAGTTTAAACTCACTGGGAATTGGTGTCCACACTCACTTTAAATTCACTGGGAATTGGTGTCCACGCTCACTTTAACCTCAGTGGGACCTGGTTCCCGCACACACTTTAAACTCACTGGGAATTGGTGTCCACGCTCACTTTAAACTCACTGGGACCTGGTTCCCACACTCACTTTAAACTCACTGGGAATTCGTTCTCACACTCACTTTAAACTCACTGGGAACTGGTTCTCACACTCACTTTAAACGCACTGGGAATTGGTGTCCACATTCACTTTAAACTCACTGGGAATTGGTGTCCACACTCACTTTAAACTCACTGGGAACTGGTTCTCACAGTCACTTCAAACTCACTGGGAACTGGTTCTCACACTCACTTTAAACTCACTGGGAATTGCTGTCCACTCTCACTTTAAGCTCTCTGGGAATTGGTGTCCACACTCACTTTAAACTCACTGGGACCTGGTTCCAACACTCACTTTAAACTCACTGGGAATTGCTGTCCACACTCACTTTAAACTCACTGCGAATTGGTGTCCACACTCACTTTAAATTCACTGGGAATTGGTGTCCACGCTCACTTTAAACTCAGTGGGACCTGGTTTCCGCACTCACTTTAAACTCACTGGGAACTGGTTCTCACACTCACTTTAAACTCACTGGGAATTGGTTTCCACACTCACTTTAAATTCACTGGGAATTGGTGTCCACGCTCACTTTAACATCACTGGGACCTGGTTCCCGCACTCACTTTAAACTCACTGGGAACTGGTTCTCACACTCACTTCAAACTCACTGGTTACTGGTTCTCACACTCACTGTAAACGCACTGGGAATTGGTGTCCACACTCACTTTAAACTCACTGGGAATTGGTGTCCACACTCACTTTAAACTCACTGGGAATTGGTGTCCACACTCACTTGAAACTCACTGGGAATTGATTCCCACACTCATTTTAAACTCCCTGGGAACTGGTTCTCACACTCACGTTAACCTCACTGGGAATTGGTGTCCACACTCACTTTAAATTCACTGGGAATTGGTGTCCACGCTCACTTTAACCTCAGTGGGACCTGGTTCCCGCACACACTTTAAACTCACTGGGAATTGATGTCCACGCTCACTTTAAACTCACTGGGACCTGGTTCCCACACTCACTTTAAACTCACTGGGAATTGGTTCTCACACTCACTTTAAACTCACTGGGAACTGGTTCTCACACTCACTTTAAACGCACTGGGAATTGGTGTCCACATTCACTTTAAACTCACTGGGAATTGGTGTCCACACTCACTTTAAACTCACTGGGAACTGGTTCTCACACTCACTTCAAACTCACTGGGAACTGGTTCTCACACTCACTTTAAACTCACTGGGAATTCGTTCCCACATTCACTTTAAACTCACTGGGAATTGGTGTCCACACTCACTTTAAACTCAATGGGACCTGGTTCTCAGACATACATTAATCTCACTGGGAATTGGTTACCCCAATCACTTTAAACTCACAGAGACATGGTTCTCACACTCACTTTAAACTCACTGGGAACTGGTTCTCACACTCACTTTAAACGCACTGGGAATTGGTGTCCACATTCACTTTAAACTCACTGGGAATTGGTGTCCACACTCACTTTAAACTCACTGGGAACTGGTTCTCACAGTCACTTCAAACTCACTGGGAACTGGTTCTCACACTCACTTTAAACTCACTGGGAATTGCTGTCCACTCTCACTTTAAGCTCTCTGGGAATTGGTGTCCACACTCACTTTAAACTCACTGGGACCTGGTTCCAACACTCACTTTAAACTCACTGGGAATTGCTGTCCACACTCACTTTAAACTCACTGCGAATTGGTGTCCACACTCACTTTAAATTCACTGGGAATTGGTGTCCACGCTCACTTTAACCTCAGTGGGACCTGGTTTCCGCACTCACTTTAAACTCACTGGGAACTGGTTCTCACACTCACTTTAAACTCACTGGGAATTGGTTTCCACACTCACTTTAAATTCACTGGGAATTGGTGTCCACGCTCACTTTAACCTCAGTGGGACCTGGTTCCCGCACACACTTTAAACTCACTGGGAATTGGTGTCCACGCTCACTTTAAACTCACTGGGACCTGGTTCCCACACTCACTTTAAACTCACTGGGAATTCGTTCTCACACTCACTTTAAACTCACTGGGAACTGGTTCTCACACTCACTTTAAACGCACTGGGAATTGGTGTCCACCTTCACTTTAAACTCACTGGGAATTGGTGTCCACACTCACTTTAAACTCACTGGGAACTGGTTCTCACACTCACTTCAAACTCACTGGGAACTGGTTCTCACACTCACTTTAAACTCACTGGGAATTCGTTCCCACATTCACTTTAAACTCACTGGGAATTGGTGTCCACACTCACTTTAAACTCACGGGGAATTGGTGTCCACACTCACTTTAAACTCACTGGGAATTGCTGTCCACTCTCAGTTTAAGCTCACTGGGAATTGGTGTCCACACTCACTTTAAACTCACTGGGACCTGGTTCCAACACTCACTTTAAACTCACTGGGAATTGCTGTCCACACTCACTTTAAACTCACTGGTTACTGGTTCTCACACTCACTTTAAACGCACTGGGAATTGGTGTCCACACTCACTTTAAACTCACTGGGAATTGGTGTCCACACTCACTTGAAACTCACTGGGAATTGATTCCCACACTCCTTTTAAACTCCCTGGGAACTGCTTCTCACACTCACTTTAAACTCACTGGGAATTGGTGTCCACACTCACTTTAAACTCACTGGGAATTGGTTCCCACATTCACTTTAAATTCACTGGGAATTGATTCCCACACTCACTTTAAACTCACAGGGACCTGGTTCCCACACTCACTTTGAACTCACTGGGAATTCGTTCCCACATTCACTTTAAATTCACTGGGAATTGGTGACCACACTCACTTTAAACTCACTAGGAATTGCTGTCCACTCTCACTTTAAGCTCACTGGGAATTGCTGTCCACACTCACTTGAAACTCACTGGGAATTGATTCCAACAATCACGTTAAATTCACAGGAACCTGGTTCCCACACTCACTTTAAACTCACTGGGAATTGGTGTCCACACTTCTTTAAACTCACTGGGACCTGGTTCTCACACTCACTTTAAAATCACTTGGAATTAGTGTCCACACTCACTTTAAACTCGCTGGGAATTGCTGTCCACTCTCACTTTAAACTCACTGGGAATTGGTGTCCACACTCACTTTAAACTCACTGGGACCTGGCTCCCACACTCACTTCAAACTCACTGGGAACTGGTTCTCACACTCACTTTAAACTCACTGGGAATTGGTGTCCACGCTCACTTTAACCTCACTGGGACCTGGTTCCCGCACTCACTTTAAACTCACTGGGAACTGGTTCTCACACTCACTTCAAACTCACTGGTTACTGGTTCTCACACTCACTTTAAACGCACTGGGAATTGGTGTCCACACTCACTTTAAACTCACTGGGAATTGGTGTCCACACTCACTTTAAACTCACTGGGAATTGGTGTACACACTCACTTGAAACTCACTGGGAATTGATTCCCACACTCACTTTAAACTCCCTGGGAACTGGTTCTCACACTCACTTTAAACTCACTGGGAATTGGTGTCCACACTCACTTTAAATTCACTGGGAATTGGTGTCCACGCTCACTTTAACCACAGTGGGACCTGGTTCCCGCACTCACTTTAAACTCACTGGGAATTGGTGTCCACGCTCACTTTAAACTCACTGGGACCTGGTTCCCACACTCACTTTAAACTCACTGGGAACTCGTTCTCACTCTCACTTTAAACTCACTGGGAATTCGTTCCCACATTCACTTTAAACTCACTGGGAACTGGTGTCCACACTCACTTTAAACTCACTGGGAATTGCTGTCCACTCTCACTTTAAGCTCACTGGGAATTGGTGTCCACACTCACTTTAAACTCACTGGGACCTGGTTCCAACACTCACTTTAAACTCACTGGGAATTGCTGTCCACACTCACTTTAAACTCACTGGGACCTCGTTCCCACACTCACTTTAAACTCACTGGTTATTGGTGTCCACACTCACTTTAAATTCACTGGGAATTGGTGTCCATGCTCACTTTAACCTCAGTGGGACCTGGTTCCCGCACTCACTTTAAACTCACTGGGAACTGGTTCTCACACTCACTTTAAACTCACTGGTTACTGGTTCCCACACTCACTTTAAACTCACTGGGAATTGGTGTCCACACTCACTTTAAACTCACTGGGACCTGGTTCTCACACTCACTTTAAACTCACTTGGAATTGGTGTCAACACTCACTTTAAACTCGCTGGGAATTGCTGTCCACTCTCACTTTAAACTCACTGGGAATTGGTGTCCACACTCACTTTAAACTCACTGGGACCTGGCTCCCACACTCACTTCAAACTCACTGGGAACTGGTTCTCACACTCACTTTAAACTCACTGGGAATTGGTGTCCACGCTCACTTTAACCTCACTGGGACCTGGTTCCCGCACTCACTTTAAACTCACTGGGAACTGGTTCTCACACTCACTTCAAACTCACTGGTTACTGGTTCTCACACTCACTTTAAACGCACTGGGAATTGGTGTCCACACTCACTTTAAACTCACTGGGAATTGGTGTCCACACTCACTTTAAACTCACTGGGAATTGGTGTACACACTCACTTGAAACTCACTGGGAATTGATTCCCACACTCACTTTAAACTCCATGGGAACTGGTTCTCACACTCACTTTAAACTCACTGGGAATTGGTGTCCACACTCACTTTAAATTCACTGGGAATTGGTGTCCACGCTCACTTTAACCTCAGTGGGACCTGGTTCCCGCACTCACTTTAAACTCACTGGGAATTGGTGTCCACGCTCACTTTAAACTCACTGGGACCTGGTTCCCACACTCACTTTAAACTCACTGGGAACTCGTTCTCACACTCACTTTAAACTCACTGGGAACTGGTTCTCACACTCACTTTAAACTCACTGGGAATTCGTTCCCACATTCACTTTAAACTCACTGGGAATTGGTGTCCACACTCACTTTAAACTCACTGGGAATTGCTGTCCACTCTCACTTTAAGCTGACTGGGAATTGGTGTCCACACTCACTTTAAACTCACTGGGACCTGGTTCCAACACTCACTTTAAACTCACTGGGAATTGCTGTCCACACTCACTTTAAACTCACTGGGACCTCGTTCCCACACTCACTTTAAACTCACTGGGAATTGGTGTCCACACTCACTTTAAATTCACTGGGAATTGGTGTCCATGCTCACTTTAACCTCAGTGGGACCTGGTTCCCGCACTCACTTTAAACTCACTGGGAACTGGTTCTCACACTCACTTTAAACTCACTGGTTACTGGTTCTCACACTCACTTTAAACGCACTGGGAATTGGTGTCCACACTCACTTTAAACTCACTGGGAATTGGTGTCCACACTCACTTGAAACTCACTGGGAATTGATTCCCACACTCACTTTAAACTCCCTGGGAACTGGTTCTCAAACTCACTTTAAACTCACTGGGAATTGTTGTCCACACTCACTTTAACTTCACTGGGACCTGGTTGTCACACTCACTTTAAACACACTGGGACTTGGTCCCTACACTCACTTTAAACTAACTGGGAATTGGTGTTCACTCTCTCTTTGAACTCACTGGGAATTGGTTCCCACACTGACTTGAAACTCACTGGGACCTGGTTCCCACACTCACTTTAAACTCACTGGGAATTGCTCTCCACGCTCACTTTTAACTCAGTGGGACCTGGTTCCCACACTCACTTTAAACTCACTGATAACTCGTTCTCACACTCACTTTAAACTCACTGGAATTCGTTCCCACGTTCACTTTATACTCACTGGGAATTGGTGTCCACACTCACTTTAAACTCACTGGGAATTGGTGTCCACACTCTCTTGAAACTCACTGGGAATTGATTCCCATACTCACTTTAAACTCACTGGGACCTCGTTCCCACACTCACTTTAAACTCACTGCGAATTGCTGTCCACACTCACTTTAAATTCACTGGGAATTGGTGTCCACGCTCACTTTAACCTCAGTGGGACCTGGTTTCCGCACTCACTTTAAACTCACTGGGAACTGGTTCTCACACTCACTTTAAACTCACTGGGAATTGGTTTCCACACTCACTTTAAATTCACTGGGAATTGGTGTCCACGCTCACTTTAACATCACTGGGACCTGGTTCCCGCACTCACTTTAAACTCACTGGGAACTGGTTCTCACACTCACTTCAAACTCACTGGTTACTGGTTCTCACACTCACTTTAAACGCACTGGGAATTGGTGTCCACACTCACTTTAAACTCACTGGGAATTGGTGTCCACACTCACTTTAAACTCACTGGGAATTGGTGTCCACACTCACTTGAAACTCACTGGGAATTGATTCCCACACTCATTTTAAACTCCCTGGGAACTGGTTCTCACACTCACGTTAACCTCACTGGGAATTGGTGTCCACACTCACTTTAAATTCACTGGGAATTGGTGTCCACGCTCACTTTAACCTCAGTGGGACCTGGTTCCCGCACACACTTTAAACTCACTGGGAATTGGTGTCCACGCTCACTTTAAACTCACTGGGACCTGGTTCCCACACTCACTTTAAACTCACTGGGAATTCGTTCTCACACTCACTTTAAACTCACTGGGAACTGGTTCTCACACTCACTTTAAACGCACTGGGAATTGGTGTCCACATTCACTTTAAACTCACTGGGAATTGGTGTCCACACTCACTTTAAACTCACTGGGAACTGGTTCTCACACTCACTTCAAACTCACTGGGAACTGGTTCTCACACTCACTTTAAACTCACTGGGAATTCGTTCCCACATTCACTTTAAACTCTCTGGGAATTGGTGTCCACACTCACTTTAAACTCACTGGGAATTGGTGTCCACACTCACTTTAAACTCACTGGGAATTGCTGTCCACTCTCACTTTAAGCTCACTGGGAATTGGTGTCCACACTCACTTTAAACTCACAGGGACCTGGATCCAACACTCACTTTAAACTCACTGGGAATTGCTGTCCACACTCACTTTAAACTCACTGGTTACTGGTTCTCACACTCACTTTAAACGCACTGGGAATTGGTGTCCACACTCACTTTAAACTCACTGGGAATTGGTGTCCACACTCACTTGAAACTCACTGGGAATTGATTCCCACACACCTTTTAAACTCCCTGGGAACTGCTTCTCACACTCACTTTAAACTCACTGGGAATTGGTGTCCACACTCACTTTAAACTCACTGGGAATTGGTTCCCACATTCACTTTAAACTCACTGGGAATTGATTCCCACACTCACTTTAAACTCACAGGGACCTGGTTCCCACACTCACTTTGAACTCACTGGGAATTCGTTCCCACATTCACTTTAAACTCACTGGGAATTGGTGACCACACTCACTTTAAACTCACTAGGAATTGCTGTCCACTCTCACTTTAAGCTCACTGGGACTTGCTGTCCACACTCACTTGAAACTCACTGGGAATTGATTCCAACAATCACGTTAAATTCACAGGAACCTGGTTCCCACACTCACTTTAAACTCACTGGGAATTGGTGTCCACACTCACTTTAAACTCACTGGGACCTGGTTCTCACACTCACTTTAAACTCACTGGGAATTGGTGTCCACACTCACTTTAAACTCACTGGGACCTGGCTCCCACACTCACTTCAAACTCACTGGGAACTGGTTCTCACACTCACTTTAAACTCACTGGGAATTGGTGTCCACGCTCACTTTAACCTCACTGGGACCTGGTTCCCGCACTCACTTTAAACTCACTGGGAACTGGTTCTCACACTCACTTCAAACTCACTGGTTACTGGTTCTCACACTCACTTTAAACGCACTGGGAATTGGTGTGCACACTCACTTTAAACTCACTGGGAATTGGTGTCCACACTCACTTTAAACTCACTGGGAATTGGTGTACACACTCACTTGAAACTCACTAGGAATTGATTCCCACACTCACTTTAAACTCCCTGGGAACTGGTTCTCACACTCACTTTAAACTCACTGGGAATTGGTGTCCACACTCACTTTAAATTCACTGGGAATTGGTGTCCACGCTCACTTTAACCTCAGTGGGACCTGGTTCCCGCACTCACTTTAAACTCACTGGGAATTGGTGTCCACGCTCACTTTAAACTCACTGGGACCTGGTTCCCACACTCACTTTAAACTCACTGGGAACTCGTTCTCACACTCACTTTAAACTCACTGGGAACTGGTTCTCACACTCACTTTAAACTCACTGGGAATTCGTTCCCACATTCACTTTAAACTCACTGGGAACTGGTGTCCACACTCACTTTAAACTCACTGGGAATTGCTGTCCACTCTCACTTTAAGCTCACTGGGAATTGGTGTCCACACTCACTTTAAACTCACTGGGACCTGGTTCCAACACTCACTTTAAACTCACTGGGAATTGCTGTCCACACTCACTTTAAACTCACTGGGACCTCGTTCCCACACTCACTTTAAACTCACTGCTTATCGGTGTCCACACTCACTTTAAATTCACTGGGAATTGGTGTCCATGCTCACTTTAACCTCAGTGGGACCTGGTTCCCGCACTCACTTTAAACTCACTGGGAACTGGTTCTCACACTCACTTTAAACTCACTGTTTACTGGTTCCCACACTCACTTTAAACTCACTGGGAATTGGTGTCCACACTCACTTTAAACTCACTGGGACCTGGTTCTCACACTCACTTTAAACTCACTTGGAATTGGTGTCCACACTCACTTTAAACTCGCTGGGAATTGCTGTCCACTCTCACTTTAAACTCACTGGGAATTGGTGTCCACACTCACTTTAAACTCACTGGGAATTGGTGTCCACGCTCACTTTAACCTCACTGGGACCTGGTTCCCGCACTCACTTTAAACTCACTGGGAACTGGTTCTCACACTCACTTCAAACTCACTGGTTACTGGTTCTCACACTCACTTTAAACGCACTGGGAATTGGTGTCCACACTCACTTTAAACTCACTGGGAATTGGTGTCCACACTCACTTTAAACTCACTGGGAATTGGTGTACACACTCACTTGAAACTCACTTGGAATTGATTCCCACACTCACTTTAAACTCCATGGGAACTGGTTCTCACACTCACTTTAAACACACTGGGACTTGGTCACTACACTCACTTTAAACTCACTGGGAATTGGTGTTCACTCTCACTTTGAACTCACTGGGAATTGGTGTCCACACTCACTTTAAATTCACTGGGAATTGGTGTCCACGCTCACTTTAACCTCAGTGGGACCTGGTTCCCGCACTCACTTTAAACTCACTGGGAATTGGTGTCCACGCTCACTTTAAACTCACTGGGACCTGGTTCCCACACTCACTTTAAACTCACTGGGAACTCGTTCTCACACTCACTTTAAACTCACTGGGAACTGGTTCTCACACTCACTTTAAACTCACTGGGAATTCGTTCCCACATTCACTTTAAACTCACTGGGAATTGGTGTCCACACTCACTTTAAACTCACTGGGAATTGCTGTCCACTCTCACTTTAAGCTGACTGGGAATTGGTGTCCACACTCACTTTAAACTCACTGGGACCTGGTTCCAACACTCACTTTAAACTCACTGGGAATTGCTGTCCACACTCACTTTAAACTCACTGGGACCTCGTTCCCACACTCACTTTAAACTCACTGGGAATTGGTGTCCACACTCACTTTAAATTCACTGGGAATTGGTGTCCATGCTCACTTTAACCTCAGTGGGACCTGGTTCCCGCACTCACTTTAAACTCACTGGGAACTGGTTCTCACACTCACTTTAAACTCACTGGTTACTGGTTCTCACACTCACTTTAAACGCACTGGGAATTGGTGTCCACACTCACTTTAAACTCACTGGGAATTGGTGTCCACACTCACTTGAAACTCACTGGGAATTGATTCCCACACTCACTTTAAACTCCCTGGGAACTGGTTCTCAAACTCACTTTAAACTCACTGGGAATTGTTGTCCACACTCACTTTAACTTCACTGGGACCTGGTTCCCACACTGACTTGAAACTCACTGGGACCTGGTTCCCACACTCACTTTAAACTCACTGGGAATTGCTCTCCACGCTCACTTTTAACTCAGTGGGACCTGGTTCACACACTCACTTTAAACTCACTGATAACTCGTTCTCACACTCACTTTAAACTCACTGGGAATTCGTTCCCACGTTCACTTTATACTCACTGGGAATTGGTGTCCACACTCACTTTAAACTCACTGGGAATTGGTGTCCACACTCTCTTGAAACTCACTGGGAATTGATTCCCATACTCACGATAAACTCACAGGGACCTGGTTCCCACACTCACTTTAAACTCACTGGGAATTGGTGTCCACACTCACTTTAAACTCGCTGGGAATTGCTGTCCACTCTCACTTTAAACTCACTGGGAATTGGTGTCCACACTCACTTTAAACTCACTGGGACCTGGTTCCCACACTCACTTTAAACTCACTGGGAACTGGTTCTCACACTCACTTTTAACTCACTGGGAATTGGTGTCCACGCTCACTTTAACCTCAGTGGGACCTGGTTCCCGCACTCACTTTAAACTCACTGGGAACTGGTTCTCACACTCACTTTAAACTCACTGGTTACTGGTTCTCACACTCACTTTAAACGCACTGGGAATTGGTGTCCACACTCACTTTAAACTCACTGGGAATTGGTGTCCACAGTCACTTGAAACTCACTGGGAATTGATTCCCACACTCACTTTAAACTCCCTGGGAACTGGTTCTCACACTCACTTTAAACTCACTGGGAATTGTTGTCCACACTCACTTTAACTTCACTGGGACCTGGTTCTCACACTCACTTTAAACACACTGGGACTTGGTCCCTACACTCACTTTAAACTAACTGGGAATTGGTGTTCACTCTCTCTTTGAACTCACTGGGAATTGGTTCCCACACTGACTAAACTCACTGGGACCTGGTTTCCACACTCACTTTAAACTCACTGGGAATTGGTGTCCACGCTCACTTTTAACTCAGTGGGACCTGGTTCCCACACTCACTTTAAACTCACTGATAACTCGTTCTCACACTCACTTTAAACTCACTGGGAACTGGTTCTCACATTCACTTTAAACGCACTGGGAATTGGTGTCCACACTTTAAACTCACTGGGAATTGGTGTCCACACTCACTTTAAACTCACTGGGAACTGGTTCTCACACTCACTTCAAACTCACTGGGAACTGGTTCTCACACTCACTTTAAACTCACTGGGAATTCGTTCCCACATTCACTTTATACTCACTGGGAATTGGTGTCCACACTCTCTTGAAACTCACTGCGAATTGATTCCCATACTCACGTTAAACTCACAGGGACCTGGTTCGCACACTCACTTTAAACTCACTGGGAATTGGTGTCCACACTCACTTTAAATTCACTGGGAGTTGGTGTCCATGCTCACTTTAACCTCACTGGGACCTGGTTCCTACACTCTCGTTAAACTCACTGGGAACTGGTTCTCACACTCACTTTAAACGCACTGGGAATTGATGTCCACACTCACTTTAAACTCACTGGGAATTGGTGTCCACACTCACTTGAAACTCACTGGGAATTGATTCCCACACTCACTTTAAACTCCCTGGGAACTGGTTCTCACACTCACTTTTAACTCACTGGGAATTGGTTCCCACACTCACTTTAAACTCACTGGGAATTGGTGTCCACACTCACTTTAAATTCACTGGGAACTGGTGTCCACGCTCACTTTAACCTCACTGGGACCTGGTTCCCACACTCACTTTAAACTCACTGGGAACTGGTTCTCACACTCACTTGAAACTCACTGGGAACTGGTTCCCACACCCACTTTAAACTCACTTGGAATTGCTGTCCACTCTCACTTTAAACTCACCGGGAATTAGAGTCCACACTCACTTGAAACTCACTGGGAATTGATTACCACACTCACTTTAAACCACACAGGGACCTGGTTCCCACACTCACTTTAAACTCACTGGGAATTGGTGTCCACACTCACTTTAAATTCACTGGGAATTGGTGTCCACGCTCACTTTAACCTCACTGGGACCTCGTTCTCACACTCACTTTAAACTCACTGGGAACTGGTTCTCACACTCACTTTAAACGCATTGGGAATTGGTGTCCACACTCACTTTAAACTCACTGGGAATTGGTGTCCACTCTCACTTTAAGCTCACTGGGAATTGGTGTCCACACTCACTTTAAACTCACTGGGAACTGGTGTCCACACTCACTTGAAACTCGCTGGGAATTGATTCCCACACGCACTTTAAACTCCCTGGGAACTGGTTCTCACACTCACTTTTAACTCACTGGGAATTGGTTCCCACTCTGACTTTAAACTCACTGGGACCTGGTTCTCACACTCACTTTAAACTCACTGGGAATTGGTGTCCACGCTCACTTTAAACTCACTGGGACCTGGTTCCCACACTCACTTTAAACTCACTGGGAACTGGTTCTCACACTCACTTTAAACTCATTGGGAATTGGTGTCCACAATCACTTTAAACTCACTGGGAATTGTTTCGCACACTCACTTTAAACTCACTGGGAATTGGTTCCCACACTCACTTTAAACTCTCTGGGTATTGGTTCCCAAACTCACTTTAAACTCACTGGGAACTGCTTCTCACACTCACTGGGACCTTATTCTCACACTCACTTCAACCACACTGCAATGGGATTCCCATGCGACTTTTCAACTAACAAGTACCGCGTTCCCATACTTCCTTTAAACTCACTAAGACTCATACTCACTTTAAAATCACTGGGACCGGGTTTCCATACTCCGTTTACAGTGACTAGGTTCTAGTTCAAAACGGATGAAGGCAAAAGGCAGGTAATTATAGGCCAGTTAATTTAACATCCATAGTTGAGAAAATGCTTGAAACTATCATTGAAGAAGAAATAGCGAGGCATCTGGAAAGAAATGGATCCATCAGGCAGGCGCAACATGGATTCAGCAAAGGCAGGTCCTGTTTGACAAACGTACTGGAGTTATTTGAGGATATGACAAGCGCAGTGTATAGAGGGGTACAGATAGACTTTACTTACTTAGATTTTCAGCTGTCCGATAAGGAGCCACATAAAAGACGTCCGTAAGATAAGGATGCATAGAGTTGGGTGATGTATTCACAGGAATAGAGGATTGGTTAACTAATGGAAGGCAGCAAGTTGGGACACATGAGTGTTTCTCTGGTTGGCAATCAGTGGTGAGCGATCAGAGGGGTCGGTGCAACTGTTCACAATATACATTATTGATCTGGAAAAGGGGACCGAGTGTAGTGTATCTAAGTTTGCTGTTGACACTAAATTGAGTGGAAAAGCAAATAGTGCCAAGGATATGGAGAGTCTACAGAGATAGATTAAGTAGTGGGGAAGGATGTGGCAGATGGAATACAATGTTGGTAAATGCGAGATCATTCACTTTGGAAGGAAAAATTGAAGATTAGGTTATTATTTAAATGATAAAAATTTGCAGCATGCTGCTGTGCAGAAGGACTTGGGAATCTTGTACATGAATTACAAAAGGTAGGTTTGCAAGTGCAGCAGGCTATCAAGAAGGCAAATGGAACGTTGACATTCATTGCCAGAGGGATTGAGTTTAAGAGCAGGGAGGTTACACTGCAACTGTACAGGGTACTGGTGAGGCCGCACCTGGAGTACTGCATGCAGTCCTGGTCTCCTTACTTAAGGATATACTGGCTCTGGAGGTGGTGCAGAGGAGGCTCACCAGAATGAGGAGCTATGAGCTATCAGGCTATGAGGAGAGATTGAGTCACCTGGGACTGTACTTGCTGGAATTCAGAAGGATGAGAGGAGATCATATAGAAACATATAAAATTATGAAAAGGACAGATAAGATGGAGTCAGGAAAGTTGTTTACACTGGTAGGTGAGACTAGAACTAGGGGACATAGCCTCAAGATTCGGGGGAGTAGATTTGGGACGGAGATGAGGAGGAACTGCTTTTCCCAGAGAGTGGTGAATCTGTGGAATTCTCTGCCCAGTCAAACAGTGGAGACTACCTCAGTAAATATATTTAAAACCAAGTTGACTAGATTTTTGCATAGTAGGGGAATTAAGGGTTATGGGGGAAAGGCAGTTAGGTGGAGTTGGGTCCATGGCCAAATCAGCCATGATCTTATTGAATGGTAGATCATCTGGCGCATCGAGATGGGCTGCTCCTGCTCCTATTTCTTATGTTCCCACACAAACTTTAAACTCACTCGGGTTCCGTTCCCACAATCACTTCAAACTCACTCGGGTTCCGTTCCCACAATCACTTCAAACTCACTCGGGTTCCGTTCCCACAATCACTTCAAACTCACTCGGGTTCCGTTCCCACACAAACTTCAAACTCACTCGGGTTCCGTTCCCACCATCACTTCAAACTCACTCGGGTTCCGTTCCCACACAAACTTCAAACTCACTCGGGTTCCGTTCCCACACAAACTTCAAACTCACTCGGGTTCCGTTCCCACAATCACTTTAAACTTACTGGGAACCGGTTCCCACGCTCACTTTAAACTCACAGAGACCCTGTTCACACACTCCGTTTTTTCTCACAGGTACCCTGTTCCCACACTTACTTTAAACTGACAGGGACCCAGTTTCAAAACTCACTGAGAACCCATTCCCACACTCACTTTAAACTCATGGTGTCTGGTTTTCACACTCACTGTTCACTCATTTGAACCCCATTTCCCACACTGACTTTAAAATCACAGGGACCCCTGTACCACACTCACTTTAAACTCTCCGGGAACAGGTTCCCACACAAACTTGAAACTGACTGGGATCTGGCTGCTACACTCACGTTAAACTCATCGACCCTGTTCCCACCCTCACTTGAAACTCACTGAAACTGCGGATCACACATTCCTTTTAAACTCACAGGGACACTATTCCCATGCTCCCAGTCCATTTAAACTCAGTAGAGATTCGGTTTCTGTGTTCCCTTTAAACAGTTATCACCCCTCCCTAACTCCATAACCATAAGACCAAGAAATAGGCCAAATAGTCCATCATGTCTTCCCCACCATTCACGCATGGCTGATTCATTATCCCTCTCAACTGCAATGTCTGGCCTTGTTCCCGAAACATTTAGGGGAGGTCTCAGGGGTAAGTTGTTTTACACAGAAAATCGCAGTTGCCTGAAACACACTGCTGGATGTAGTAGTAGAGGCAGATCCATTGGGTGCATTTAATGGAATCTTATATAGACACATTGATGATAGAAAAATGGAGGGCTATGTGGGAAGGAATAGTTAGATTGATCTTTGAGTGAGTTTACTTTGGTCACCACAACTTCATGGACCAAGTGGTTTGTACTTTTCTGTACTGTTCTATGTTCTACATGTGATGTTAAATGAAGATTAAAGTTTGATTAAGGCATCTGTAGCAGCAAAATTTATCCAGGATCAAAACAAAACATTTGCCGCCAGCCCGTGATCCCACGTTGACACGCCCACACCTCCAATGATTGCTCCAGAGACGAATTCCCCATTCCCATCCTTTATCAGCAATTAGCGGACATACAATTAAGCATTATCGAGTGTTAGCAACAAACACAAAATGCTGGAGGAACCCAGCAGGCCAGGCAGCATCAATGGAAAAGAGTAAACAGTCAATGTTTTGGGCCAAGACCCTTCAACACGACTGGAAAGGAAGGGAGGTCAGAGTAAGAAGGTGGGGGGGGAGGGGAGAGAGAAGTACAAGGTGGCAGGTGAGAGGTGAAACCGGGATTGGTGAAAGAGATAAAGGGCTGGAGAAGAGGGAATCTCGTTGGAGAGGATAGAAGGCCATGGAAGAAAGGGAAGGGGGAGGAGCAGGAGATGGAGGTGATGGGCAAGTAATGAGATAAGGTGAGAGAAGAAATAGGAATGGGGAATAGAAAGGGAGAGTGGGGGAGGCAATTACTGGAAGTTCAAGAAATCGTTGTTCATGCCATCAGGTTAGATGCCACCCAGAGGGAATACAAGATGTTGTGCCTCTAACCTGAGTGTGGCCTCATCACGACAGTAGAGGAGGCCATGGACTGACATGTCGGAATCGGAATGGGAAGTAGAATTGAAATGGATGGCTACCGGGAGATCCCGCTTTTTGTGGTGGATGGAGCAGAGGTGCCGGGTGAAGCAGTCTCCTGATCTATGTCGGGTCTCACTGATATACAGGATACCACACCAGGGGCACTAGATACAGTGGATGACCCCAACAGTCTTGCAGGTGAAGGATTGGGGCCCTGAATGGTAGTAAAGGAGGAGTTGTCGGGACAGATGTAGTACTTGTTCCACTTGTAAGGATAAGTGCCAAGAATGACATCAGTGGGGAGGGATGAATGGACAAAAGAGTCACATAGGGAGCGATCTCTGCGAAAAGTGGGGTTGAGGGAACCTGTTGGAGATGGCAGAAGGTATGGATAATTACTCTGTGTGCTGGACGTGGAGATTAGTAGGTCGGTAGGTGAGGACAACAGGAAGCCTACTCCTGGTGTGGTGTTGGGAGGATGGGGTGAAGGTAAACCTGCAAAATGGAAGAGAAATGGGCGAGGGAAACATTGACGGTGGAGGAAGGGAAGGCCCTTTTTTAAAGAAAGAGGATATCTCTGTAGTTCTGGAATGAAAAGCCTCACTCTGGGAGCAGATTCGGTGGAGACGTAGGAACTGAGAGAAGGGGATGGCATTTTTAAAAGAGATCCGGATAGCTGTGAGAGTCATGGGATTATAAAAGATACCAGTGCATAGACCATCTCAACAGAAAGGGGAGGCAGGTGCCAGAAATTATTGAGCATTCAGCAATGACTTGACCTCTGTGGTCCCAAGCTACAAACCACCACAAAATAAGCATGAATATGTGACTTATTCCTTGACTTTTACCACACTCCTACTCATGTGACTAGTTAACATTATAAACATGTAACACAGAGCACATGGCTTGGCTCCTACAGCATCCAAAGAAATGGCCTGCTCTTTTGAATAGAACTCTGGGAGTATCTGCCAGGTTAATTGATTACTATAAATTACTCCATTGGGAAGGAGAGAGGATTAGGAACAAAAAAGGAATTGGTAAGGATGTGTGAGAGGATAAGTTCTGGGGGAATGGGATGGATGAGTGCTCTGCTAGAACTAACCGGTCTGATGAGTTGAATAGGCTCCCTTGGCGCTGTAATAAATCCATTTCCACAGGCAGAGTCTTACCTGAAGCAAAGTAACAGAAACACTCTCTGTGGAGCACGTCTCCCACGCTCAGCCCTGCATTCTCCCCTCCTCCTGAATTTGGTTGGCCAACCCATGCACGTTTGTGATGCACCGCCTGCCAGCACCAATCAGAAAGCAAATGGATTCTGCATCAGACAATTAATCATTCCTGATTAGAATCAGAAATAGGTTTATTACCACTGGCATACATTGTGAAGTTTACAGAAGTAAATAATTAAATGGTAGAAAAGTGGGTGAAGAGGTGTTCAGGGCCCTTGGTTAGAAATCTGATGGCAGATGGAAAGAAGCTGTTCCTAAAATATTCAATATGTGTCTTCAGGCTCCTGTACCTCCTGCCTGATGACAGTAATGAGAAGAGAGCATGTTCCGGGTTGTACAGCAGGGAAGCAGGCCTTTTACTCCAAAGGCTCCACTCCGACCAAAATTCCTGCCTAAGCCAGTCCCATTTGCTTGCTTTTGGTTCACATCTTTCTGATCCAAGAAGGTGTCAAAGCGTCATTTAAATGTTGTTAATGTACCCACCTCAACCACTTCCCTTGGCAGCTCATAAGACCATAAGACACAGGAGCAGAATTAGGCCATTTGGCCCATCGAGTTTGCTCCACCATTTCATCATGGCTGGTCCATTTCCCTTCTCAGACCCAATCTCTTGCCTTTCCCTGTATCCCTTCATGCCCTGACCAATCAAGAATCTATCAACTTCTGCCTTAAATATACCCAGTGAATTGGCCTCCATAGCTGCACATGGCAAAGAATTCCACAGATTCAACATTCTCTGGCTAAAGAAATTCCTCCTCATCTTCATTCTAAATGGACACTCCTCTATTCTGGGGCAGTGTCCACTGGTCTTAGACTCCCCCACCATAGGAATCATCCCATCTACATCCATTCTACCAAGGCCTTTCAACACTCGATAGGTTTCAATGAGGTTTCAATTCTTCTGAATTCTAGTGAGTGCAGGCCCAGAATCATCAAACGCTCTTCATATGACAAGCCTTTCAATTCTGGAATCATTTTTGTGAAACTGCTTTGAGCTCTCTCCAACGTCAGTGCATCCTTTCTTAGATAAGGAGCCCAAAACCACTCATTCCATATATTGATCACCTTATGGGAGAAAAAATTGCCCTTAATGTTCCTTTTAAATCTCTTCCATTTGACCCTAAATTTATGTCCTCTAGTTCTCAATTGCCCCTCTTTGGGCAAAAGACTGTGTTCATTCATCCTTTAGTTTTATTAGCTCCTCATAGTTTTATTCCCTAGCTTACAAAGAAATACGTACAGAAATAGAATTGATGGGATTGCTCTGAGAGCCAACATAGATAAACTGGGCCAAATGGCCTCTTTCACTGTTGTTGATAATACAAGAAGTATTATTTCATTTGAAGGAAGCCACCTCTACTAGTGCAGCACATTTTCAGCATGAATAAGATATAGGGTGTAAGCTATAATGTGTGACAATCTTAGAGAAGCACAAAGTGGATGACCACCATGAGGTACAACTTCTTTCTCTCTCTTTCTCGCTCTTCCTCCCTCCCTCTACCATCCATCCTCCATGTCTCCATTCTCTATCTCTCTCTCTCTATCCCTTCTTTTATTTTTTACACACCTTAAGATGTGAAAAAAAAACAGCATGGAGGCTAGCTTGACCTAACTAGGATTTCCTTTAGTTCTTCTGACTCTAATTTGGGCCCTGGTTGCCAGATTCTTTCCTTAAACTGACGGTGCTGAGATATATATTTGCACAAAAACATGCCGGGAAAACGAGCCCAGGCACAACCTCAAGGTCCCACCCCCCAAAAAAAACCTTCACCTCTTGGCATCTGTTGCTGGGAATTAGTAGTCACAAAGGTAATTATTTTTAATTGCTCTTTTATTTATTTGGAGTTCTATACCCAGGCATGAGTTACCCCAGCTGTTGGAAGATCAACTAAACCATTTCAACTTTTAGTAGCCTAGTCTGTTTTCAAGAGAGGGTCTCCTCATATCAGCACACTTAGTTGATTGACCCCACCCCAAATCCTAAAACCCTCAGTTAATTTAACAATGATCTACGAGATTCTATACCAGTTCAATAACTCTGGTGTATTCCATAATAGTGTAGTGGTTAAGTCACTGGACTAGTTACATAAAAGACACTGTAGAATTATGTAGAATTTTAAAAGACAAGAACTATTTGTAGTAGTGACACAGCAACGTGACAGAGTTTGAAATGACCACCAGTCAGGGATGGGCAATAAGTCCTGGTCTTGGCAACAATGTCCATATCCCATGTAACTTAGAACCATAAATACTCTGAATCCAGTACAGAAATGTATTATTGGGTAGCATAGTGATAAGATCATATGACATAAGAGCAGAATCAGGTCGTTCAGCCCACTGATTCTGCTTCACCATGGCTGATTATTTTCCCTCGCAACTCCATTCTCCTGCCTTCTCCTCACAACCATTGACGTTCCTACTAAGTTGTCGAGCCACTGCCTCGGCTTCAGTGAACTGGGTTCAGTTGTGGCCTCCTGTGCTGACCCCATGCAGTTTGCACACTCTCCCTGAGACTGCGTGGGCTCCCTTCCGATACTCCAGTCTCCTTTCACAATCCAAAAGACCTGTAGATTCCACAGTTCAAAGTAAATTTATTATCAAAGTACATCGGCAGTATGTCATCATAACATAAATGAGATTCATCTTCTTACCACCATTCACAGTAAATCACAATAGAGTTAATGGAAGACCACACCCAACAGGACGAACAAGCAAGCAATGTGCAAGAGGCAACAAACTGTGAAAATACAAAAAAAGGAAAAAGAAATAATAAATAAGCAATAAATATCTAGAACATGTGATGAATAAAGGGAGCAAAGGAGACTTCTCTGGTTGGCTGCTGGTGACTAGTAATGTTCTACAGGAGTCTGTGTTGGGACCAATTCTTCTTACATTATATGCCAATGATTAGGAGGATGGAATTGCTGGCTTTCTTGCAAAGTTTGCAGAAGATATGAAGATAGATAGAGGAGCAGGTAGCTTTGAGGAAGTAGAGAGGCTACGGAAGAACTTAGACAGATTGGGAGAATAGGCAAATAAGTGGCAGATGGAATACAGTGTTGGGAAGTGTAGGGTCTTGCACTTGGGTAGAAGAAATAAAAAGGTAGACTATTTTCTAAATTGAGAGAAAATTTAAAAAATCTGAGGTGCAAATGAGATGTTTGCAGTCATTTCAAGAGGACTAGAATATAAAAGCAAGGTTGTAAGGTTGAGACTTTATAAAGCACTGGTGAGACCTCACTTGGAGTATTTTGAGTACTTTTGTGCCCCTTATGTTAGAAAGGACATGCTGAAACTGGAGAGGGTTCAAAGGAGGTTCATGAAAATTATTCCAGGATTGAATAGCTTGTCATATGAAGAGCGTTTGATAACTCTGTGGACATGGAGAGGATGTTTCCTATGGTGGGAATGTCCAAGACCAGAGGACAGAGCCTCAGAATAGAGGGGCATCCTTTTAGAATGCAGGCAGCTTTGGAGGCCAAGTATTTATGTATATTTAAGGCAGAGGTTGATAGATTCTTCATTATTCAGAGCATAAAGGGGTAAGGGGGGAGGGGTGGGGAAGGCAGGAGATTGGGGCTGAGGGGAAAAATGGATCAGCCATGATGAAATGACGGTGCAGACTCAATGGATTAAATGACCTAACTCTGCTCCTATAGCTTATGGTCTTATGAAGAGTCCATGAAAGTGAGCCCATAGGTTGTGGGAACAAGTTCAGTGATGGGATGAGTGAATTTGAGTGAAGTTATCCCCTCTAGTTCTAGAGCCTGATGTTTGAGGGGTAGTATCTGTTCCTGAACCTGGTAGTATGAGTCCTGAGTATCCTGTATCTTCTTCCTGATGACAGCAGCAAGAAGAGAACATGCCCTGGGAGGTCCTGATGAACAGTAGGTGAGGGGTAAAATCATGGGGAAGTTGGTGGGATCAGCATCGGGCTGCTATAAGTGCGTGCTTGATGGTTGGTGTGGACTTGTTCAATGTGTTTCCATGCTCTATAAACTCCAGATATTCTGTAGAAACTAGAAATCTAGAGAACTACACACAAAATGCTAGAGGGACTCAGCAGGACAGGCAGCATCTATGGAAATAAATAAACAGTCAACATTTTAGGCTGACACTGTTCTTCAGGACAGTGCTGATGAAGGGCCTCAGCCTGAACATCGACTGTTTATTCCCCTCCATTGATGCTGCCTGACCTGCTGAGTTCCTCCAGCATTTTGTATGTGTTGCTCTCGATTTCCAGCATTCCGTGTTGTTTCCCACAACCAAAGAGTTCTCTATCCTACAGCTCCACTATATTTTTCCATTTCACCCCTCTAATTACATTCCCTCCAGACACATCCACTGGGTCTGATACTCCTTCTCTACCCTCTCTCACCCAGAACCACCACAGCAATTCTTCTCGCTCTCCACATTATCGGCATCCCATGTTCTCTCTGTCCTCCCCTCCTTTGCAACTTAAAACATTACTGATTTCTAGAGAAACACAGAGGAACTCCATGGGTTGAACAGCACCTCCATTAAGACCCCTGCATTAAAACTGATGCTGCACGGCCTATGAGCTTCTCCAGCAGATCAAGTGTTGCTCCAGAAGCCAGCATCTGCAGTCTCCTATTTCCATATCTAATTTTTAAACTTTTTGAGTCTTGATGAAACACTCTCTAATCTCTCTTCAGATGCTGCCTGACCTACTGAGCACTCACAGCATTCTCTGCTCGTATTTTTGATTTTCATCATCTGGAATTTTGGTGTTTGCGTTTAAAAATAATTCAGGCTTCTCAAAATAATAAATCCCCTGCGATATATTCAAGACATTAGGACATAGACAGTACAACACAGGAACAGGTCTTTCAGCCCACAATGTTGTACTGAACTAGCTAAAGAGCAAATCAAAAACACCCAAGCACTAGTCCCTCCTACTTACACCAAATCCATATCCCTCCATCTTCCTTACATCCATATGCCTATCCAAAAGCCTCTAATGTACTTGCCTCTATTCCTATACCAGGTAGCACTCCAGGCATCCGTGACTTGCTGAGTAAAAAACTTACCCTTCACGTTCCCTTTCTCACTTTCAAAGCATGCCCTCTGGTATTAGACATTTCAATGCTGGGAAACAGATACTCCCTGTCTACTCTATCTATGCCTCTCATAATCTTATAAACTTCTATCAGATCTCCCCTCAGCCTCCGACACTCCAGAGAAAATAACCCAAGGTTATCCAGCCTCTCGTGATAGCACATGCCCTCTAAACCAGGCAGCATCCTGGTAAACCTCTTCTTCACCCTCTCCAAAGCCTCAACACCCTTCCTATAGTGGGTGATCACACTCCAGATGTGGCCTCACCAGTTATTCATCTGCAAGCTAATTAAAGATTAGCTTTATTTGTCATATAAGACATAAGACATAGAAGCAGAATCAGGTGGTTCGGCTCATCAAGTCTGCTCTGCCATTTTGTCATGGCTGATTTATTATCCCACTCTCCTGCCTTCTCCCCATAACTTTTGACACCCTTGTTGATCAGGAACCTATCAACCTCCACTTTAAATATACCCAATGGCTTGAACTCCACAGCCATCTGCAAAAATGAATTTCACAGATTCACTACCCTCTGACTAAAGTAGTACCACTTCATCTCCATTCTAAATGTCCCTTAAGTCTCAGGCAGTGCTCTTTGATCCTAGACTCCCCCACTATAGGAAACATTCTTTTTACATCCACTCTGTCTAGGCCTTTCAATATTCAATAGGTTTCAATAAGATCCCCCTCATTCTTCGAAACTCCAGTGAGTTCAGGCCCAAAGCCATCAAATGCTCCTTGTATGTTAACCCTTTCATTCCAGGGATAGTTCTTGAGTACCTACTCTGGACTCTCTGCAATGCCCATCATTTCTTAGATATGGGGTGCAAGCTGCTTACAATACTCCAAGCACGGTCTGACCAATGTCTTATGAAGCCTCAGTGTCATATCCTTGCTTTTATTGTCTAGTCCTCTCAAAAGGAATGCTAACATTGAATTTGCCTTCCTTACCACTAGCTCAACTTGCAAGTTTACCTTTAGGAATCCTGCACAAGGACATCAAAGTCCATTTGCACTCTGATTTTTGATTTTGTTCTCCATTTAGGTATCTTCATTGAACCATCGAAACATACAGTAAGGTGTGTCATTTGTGTCAATGACCAACACAGTCCGAAGATGTGCTGGGGGCAGCCCACAAGTGTTGCCCCCATCAACATCAACACAGCAGAGTGACTAAGTGAGGGACCTGTGAACAATACTGGCATGTGAACTCACCCGTAGTAACCAGGTAGACCCGACAGCAGAATGCTTCACAATGACCTGAGTTCAATTCCCGCCGCTGCCTGTTAAGTGTACATTCTCCCCATGACTGCAAATGTTTCTTCTGGGTGCTCCAGTTTCTTCCCACAGCCCAAAGACTTACCAGTAGGCAGGTTAATTGGTCATTGTAAATTGTCCAGTGATCAGGCTAGGACTGAATCCGGGTATTGCTGGGCATCACGGCCCGATGGGCCAGAAGGGCCTATTCCATACTGTATCTCAATCAACCAGCCAATAAATAAATAACAAAATGCTGAACGGACTCAATAGGATCTATGGAAGGGTATAAACAGTTGGCGTTTTGAGCTGAGGCAACACTTGCAGAATCTTTTGTGTTTATGACTCACCTGTAATTGCCTAGTGGTCCAGTTTGATTGGCACAGCCAATAGAGCTGCTGCTTCATGGCTCCAGCGATTCAGGTTCAATCTTGGCCTCCAGTGCTTTCTGTGTGGGGTTTACACAGTCTTTCTTCTGATACTCTGGCTTCCTCCCACACTGCAAAGATGCACAGCGTGCTGGGTCAACCGACCGCTCTAGATTTTACTGAGCGTGCAGGTGGGTAGTGGGATCTGGGGGGCGGGCAGTGATAAAATGGGAGCAGTGGACTTGGTGGGCTCAAGTGCCTGTTACTGCCTATACTGTTCTTGTCCAAAGATTGTCACCTTGTTGTGTTGAGAGGCTTATGAGTCCCTGAGAACGACGCCGTCTGGACCCATGATCCAATCAAGACCTCAACGGTGGAGCTGGTGGAAGATGATGGCACATCACAATGGCTGTGCAGGCGAAGGAAGGCCCCCATCAGCTTGCATTCCACACCACTGGACCCTGACCCCAAACTGTCAAGGACCGTGTGGTGGCTCTCCATGCATCAGACTCCCCACATTAAGCAAGGTCACGCACTGGCGTTCTCCATTAAGGGAATCCACCCAAACATCCCCAATAAGTCCTGTGGTGATCAGCAAGTGGCGCAGGGGGCAGGATTGTAAAGGCTGGAAGCCCCTCAGCATATGTGGATCCTGGAATGGCCACTAAAGCCACCCGAGGACCCAATAGTCAACCTCTTCAGAGAACATCAGACTCGACTCAAGTGATTGCACGACTACTCTCTGACTGCACAAGTGTTGTAATGGCAAATGTTGATTCTTGTGGAATGCACCAACCACTGGAACTCAGACTCCTAACCCATTCTGAGAAAAAGGGCAGGCAATTTCCCTTCAGCTTTAATTGCCCTGAACTTGCTGGAGTCTGCGTGGCAATCGCATTTCTCCTGTGCTGAAATGGATATGCATTACTGACAATGGGCAGGTGGCATTTGAAGCTAGCTTCATTGCAGATAAATATTAATCAAAATGAACATTCTTGTAAAGGTTAAGCCTAAACCCACCCAGCCTATTACTGCAGATAAGCTGAAAGGTCACATACGTTTATAAGTCAGTGAGATGTGCTCCATCAGTATCTCCCAATGGATTAAGTTATTTTACATCATTTTAATAGGCATGCAAATACTTCAGAGAAGGTGCTTATCGTTAAGTGAATGGCAAAGAAACTTAGAATCTGGCAGTCAAAATTGCTCCCTAGCATATTCAAAAGTCCTAAGGAATCGAAGAGCCGATTATTCATCAACAAGCAGCTTCTCAGCAAATCCTAATATTAAAGAATAGTTTGATTAGTCACATGTACATCGATACATATAGTGAAATGTGGTGTTTGTGTTGAGGACTCCACTCAGGGAAATGCTCCTGTGCTGTCCTGATACATGCCACATATTTCACAAACAGCCACAGACTTTCAAATACTCTCCCAGTGCAGTAAGATGGACTCATGACCCAGAATCTACCTGGCCATGGCCCTCGCACTTTATTATCTCCCTGTACTGCACTTCCTCTGTCACTGAAACACTTCATTTTGCATCCTGTTATCACTTTACCTTGGACTGCCTTGGTGAACTGAAGATGTACCAGAACTACATAAGACAAGTTTCTCACTGAACCTTGGTATGTGCAACAATATAAACCAATTTATCTATTTATTTATTTATCAATTTACCAATTAGAACCAGAAAACTTGGGCAATCATAAACTCAAGAGATTCTAAAGATGCTGGAAATCCAGAGTAATACAAACATAATGTTGTAGAAACTCAGTAGGTCAGGCAGCATCAATGGAGGGAGGTAAATAGTTGATGTTAAAAAGAATAGAATTGAAGTTTTTTGACTTAATAGAGATGTGTAAGATCATAAAAGGCATACATTAAGTGGATAGCCAGAAACTTTTTCACAGGGCAGAAATGGGTCATACCAGGGGGCATAGTTTTAAGGTGATTGGATGAAAGTATAGGGGGGGATGTCAGAGGTAAGTTTTTTTACACAGAGAATGGAGGGTGCATGAAATCCCTGCCAAGGATGGTGGTAGAGGCAGATACATCAAGGACATTTAAGAAACTCTTAAATAAGCATATGGGTGATAGAGAAATGGAGGGCTACATAGGAGATTAAAAGTTTGCAACAAAATTGTGGGTTGAAGGGTCTGTACTGTGCTGTAGTGTTCTACTTTCTATGTTTAGAACATCAGAAATACTCAGCAGTTCAGGCTCATCTGTGGGAAGAGAAACAGAGTAAAATTTTCAGGTCCAAGACCATACCCCAGTTCTTAAGTTCTATGTATAAGGAAGAATGTTTATATACTGGAAACAGTTCAGTGAACACCAGACTGATATAAAATGGACGGGTTGCTTTAAGAGGATTGATTGGACTGACTGAGCTGGAGTTGAAGAGTCAGTGCAAACTTGGAAGATTCTGAGGGATCTTGACGGGGTGGATATGGAGAAGGTGTCACAATCAGAATCAGATCTATATACAGTACTGTGCTATAGTCTTAGGCACTTATATAACTAGGGTGCCCAAGGCTTTTCCACAGTACAGTCGTTGCCAGCACGGAACAGAGAGTGAGTTTTTAAACTTGGCAGAAGCAAAGTATGCTAGGAATGGTGGAGATGGAGCGCCATGGGAGGGCTGTAGGACAGGAGGCAGAGAAGGAGTGCCAGGGAAGGAGGTGTCTCACCCAGCCCTGAGACACCAGGCAAGGTCATTTGGCTCCAATTAGTTTATTGATCAGTACAGAATGTTTCTCTGGTATTTCCCTCTCCCTTCCCCTTTTCCCAACCATGATTCCCCTCTCCCTGCCCCCTTCCCACTCTCAGTCCACTATAGAGACCCTAATCAGAATCAGGTCTATCATTACTCACATGTCATGAATAATATTTTTGCAGCACCAGCAGAGCCAGCAGTGTAGTACAGTACATAAAATTACTACAGTACTGTGCAAAAATCTTAGGTACATTAGCTATTTACAGTGCCTGTAAAAAATACTCACCCCCCCCCCTTAGTTTTCATGTTTTATTGTTTTACAACATTGAATCACAGTGGAGTTAATTTGGCTTTTTTTAACACTGATCAACAGAAATGGACTCTTTCATATCAAAGTGAAAACAGATTTCTACAAAGTGATCTAAATTAATTACAAATATAAAACATTAAATAATTGATTGTTTAAGCATTCACCCCCTTTAATATGACACACCAAATCATCACTGCTGCAGCCAACTGGTTTTAGAAATTACGTCATTAGTTAAATGGAGATTTGTTTTCAGAGTCCTGTGTGCAGTTCAGGTGATTCAATTGATTGTGGTAAAGATACAACTGTGTCTGGAAGGTCCAACTGCTGGAGAGTCAGTATCCTGGCAAAAACTACACCATGAAGACAAAAGAACATTCCAAGTATCTCTGCAAAAAAGGTTATTGAAAAGCACAAATCAGGAGATGGATACAAGAAAACTTCCAAGTCACTGAATATCCCTTGGAGTACAGTCAAGTCAATCATCAAGAAATGGAAAGAATATGGACTGTTTAAATCTGCAGAGAGCAGGCCATCCTCAAAAACTGTGACCATACAAGAAGGGGACTAGTGAGGGAGGCCACCAGAAGACCTATGACAACTCTGGAGGAGAAACAAACTTCAGTGGCTGAGATGGGAGAGACTGCGCATACAACAACTGTTGCCCAGGAGCTTCAGCAGTTGCAGCTTTATGGGAGAGTAGCAAAGAGAGAGCCACTGTTGGAAAAATAACCACGTGAAATCTCGGCTAGAGTTTGCCAGAAAGCATGTAGAAGACTCTGAAGTCAGCTGGAAGAAGATGAAACCAAATTTGGGCTTTTTGGTCATCAGACTAAACACTATCTTTGGTGTAAACCAAACACTGCACATCATCAAAAACACACCATCCCTACCATGAAGCATGGTGGTGGCTGCATCGTGCTGTGGGAATGCTTCACTGCAGCAGGTTTGTGAAGGTAGTTCTGGAGGACAACCTGATGCAGTCTGCAAGAGAACTGTGACTTGGGAGAAGATGTGTTTTCCAGCAAGATGAAGACCCCAAGCATAAAGCCAAATCTATGCAGGAATGGATTAAAAGCAACAAAGTTAATATCCTGGAGTGGCCAAGTCAGAGTCCAGACCGCAATCCAACTGAGAATTTGTGGCTGTATTTGAAAAGGGCTGTTCATTCATGAACCCCATGCAAGCTGACAGAGCTTGAGCAGTTTTCTAAAGAAGAATGGGGGAAAATTGCAGTGTCTAGAAGTGCAAAGCTGATAGAGACCTATCCACACAGACTTAAGGCTGTCATTGCTGCCAAAGGTGCATCTAATAAATACCGACTTGAAGAGGGTGAATACTCATGCAATCAATTATTTTGTGTTTTATATTTGTAATTAATTTAGTTCCATTTTCACTTTGACACAAGAGTTTTTCTGACGATCAGTGTCAAAAAAGCCAAATTAACTCCACTGTGATTCAATGTTGTAAAACAACAAAACATGAAAATTTCTTGGGGGGGGGGGGGTTGGATGAATATTTTTTAAAGACATTGTATATGTGCTTAAGACTTTTGCATAGCACTATATGTTGTGAAACTTTCTATTTTACAGCAGCAGTAGAGTGCAACACATAAAACTCACTATAAATTACAATAAGAATATAAGAACAAAATAGTGAAGTATTTTTCATGGATTTATAGACTGTTCAGAAATCTTTTTCCTCCTATGGGAAAACTTAGAACTGGATCATGACTTAAAAATAATGGGTCATCTATTTAAGACTGAGATAAGGTGAATTTTATTCTCTAAGGGTCATGAGTCTTTGAAACTCTCTTCCTCTCAAGACAGTGAGGGGGATGTTTGAATATTTTAAATACAAAGATTATCGATTAGGGAGTGAAAGGTTCCTGTGGGTATACTGAGAATCAGCCATGGTCTTACTAAATGGCAGAGGAGACCCGTGGGAATACAGTACTCCTGCTAATTCGCACACTCCACGAACAGCAGTATTTATCCAAGGAAATGCAGTGCAACATTATTATAAGCATTGACATACTTTGATTGGCAAAGTATTATGTCAAAAATCTATCACAAGAACAAATGTGCCCAAAGGAGAGAGACAAAAGGATTGCAACACAGAAGGAAATAGCTTGATCCATTGTACCTGTGTTGTGGCTTTGAAGGCCCATTCAATTTCTCCCATACTCCAGCTTTTTACACACAGCACTACAAAGTGTTCTTACAGTTAACTGTCTATACAGCTTCCTTCTAGAAGGGCAGGGTTCTAAATTATTACTAATGCACTCCCTTTTCCCCTTAGTTTAAATGCATGTATATTTACTGGCTACATCACAGCCTTGTATGGAAATGGAAAATCCTGCAAAAAGTAATGGATACAGGCCAGTCCATCACAGGCGAAAGCCCTCCACACCATTGAGTACATCTACAAGAAGTGTTATCACAGGCAAACAGCATCTATCATCAGGGACCCCTACCCCTCCCAGATCATGCTCCTTTCTTGCTGCTGCCATCAGGAAGAAAGTAGGACTCACACCACCAGGTTTAGGAACAATTACTACCCCTCAACCACCAGATTCATGAACCAGAGGGGGTAACTTCACTTGCCCCATCATTGAAATGTTCCCACAACCTATGGACACTTTCAAGGACTCTTCATCTCATGTTCTTGATATTTATTTTTATTATTTATTCCTTTTTGTATTTGCACAGTTTGTTCTCTTTTGCACTGGTTGAACATCCAATTTAGTGTGGTCTTTCATTGATTCTATTATGGTTATCATTCTATTATTTGAGTATGTCTGGAAGAAAACGATTCTCAGAGTTATATATGGTGACATATATGTACTTCTATAATAAATATATTTTGAATTTCCAACATACTTGCTATTTCCACACTGTGAAAAAGACTGTGACTCTCTACTGAATCTAGGCTTCTCAGAATGCTATAAGGTCTCCTCTCAACCTCTGATGCTCCAGAGAAATCAATCCCAATTTGTCTAACCACATAGCTCTAATCCAAGCAGCATCCTGAAAACCCTGTTCCGTGCCCTTCACATCCTTCCTGTAATGGGGCAACCAGAATTCCCTGCTTCCATTCCCAGCTTCTGACAGAAAAATAAACTCTTAACGTGTCACTCAGTGATTCCTGTATGGTTTTATTCCAACTCATCAAGAGACAACAGCTGTCAAATAAATGTGAGCTGCTGACCCTCGGTAGGGCAAATGCAAGGAAATAGTACACTATTAAGGGCAAGATCCTCAATAGTGTTGCTGAGCAGAGAGATCTTGGGATCCAAGTTCATAACTCCTTGAAAGTGGCTACACAGGTGGTTAAGAAGGCTTATGAAGTGTTTGTTTTTATTAGTCGAGGCATTGAGTTCAGAAGTCAAGTTATGTTGCAGCTTTATAAAACTCTAGTTAGGCCACATCAGGAGTATTGTGTACAGTTCTGACCAGCCCTCTATGGGAAGGATGTTGAGGCTTTGGAGAGGGTGCGGAAGAGATTTACCAGGATGCTGCCTGGTTTAGGAGGCACGAGTCATCACGAGAGGCTGGATAAGCTGGAGATGTTTTCTCCAGAACACCGGAGTCTGAGGGGAGATCTGATAGAGGTTTATGAGATTCTGAGAGGCAGATAGTATAGACAGGGAGTATCTGTTTTCCAGGGTTGAAATGTCTAATACCAGAGGGCGTGCATTGAAGGTGAGAGGGGGTAGGTTCAAGGGGGATGTGAGGAGCAAATTTTTTACTCGGAGTCATGGATGACTGGAATGTACTTCCTGGTATGGTGGTAGAGGCAAATACTTTAGAGGCTTTTAAGAGCCATTTGGATAGGCACATGGATGTCAGTAAGACACAGGCCTCCAAGTTGAGAAACAACCCCCCGTCACACTCTGCTCACTACCACAGAGCCAATATGAATATAAACCACTATTTCCTCCTGGATCCCATGCAATCCAAACAGCCATAAAGGACCTTGTCACAGGCCTTGCTAAAAGATCGTAGACAACGTCGAACCTTCCTGGGTTACCTCCTCAAAGAACTCCAAGTGATTTCTCAGACATGATGTCCCATGCACAAAGATATATTGACAAATCTGGATCAGAACTTGTCTTTCCATATGTTAGTAGACTGTTTTTCAAATTCCATGCTAGCAATTTATCCACCACCACTGTCAGACTCACTGGCCTGTAGTTTCTTAGCTTGTTTTTTGCCACTGTCCAGTCGTCCCTCAGTAACCTCACCAGTAACCAGAGATGAAGCAAAGGCCTCCAAAATATTTTCTCTCTCTTTCCACAAGGTCTAAGATTGCACAGCACCTCAGTGCAATTTAAATTGTCCAGTATATCTTCCCTGTTAATACCTATGTGGTTCAAGGCAAAATCGCTCATTTTAGTCCTTTTCCTTAGCTTCCTTTTTTTTTTCCTCCTCACAGTGTATATTTCCTTACAGTAAAAAGACCACAAGACATGGAAGCAGAATTAGGCCATTAGGCCCTTTGAATCATCTCCACCATTCTATCACGGCTGATTTATTATTCCCCTCAACCCCATTCTCCAGCCTTCACCTCTTAACCTTTCACACCCTTGCTAATCAAGAACCTATCAACCTCCGCTTCAAATATACCCAATGTCTTGGCCTCCACAGCCATCCATGACAATGAATTCCACAGATTCACTACTGTCTACCTACATGGACATCTCTCTATTCTGAGGCTTTGTCCTGTGGTCCTAGTGTCACGGTCCTGACCGTTAATTCCCCATTTTCTCCTAATTCCCTTTGATTGTGCCATGGTTCTGACCATTAATTCCCCATTTTCTCCTAATTTCCTTCGATGGCGGCACTTCTGGTTTTCATCAAGACCTGCAGCATAAGAACTCTGGCTTTGCAGCCACTAGTTGCCAGATCGTTGGCTTTACCAGTGTAGTAATTAACGTTTCCCAGCCGCTTCCCTTTCTACGCTCCGTGTCAAGATAAGTTCTGCCTGCCTCCTGCTTTCCTGCATTTTCTCCTGTTTGCTGTTCAACACTCATGCCCACATCTGCATCCTAACTCAACCTCCGTGCCCGTGTCCTGCACTTGGGTTTGCCTCGTTCGTTGCAACAGAACGATCTGGCCACCATGGACCCAGCTGACATGAATACCCCTCACAAGCCCTCGCCAGCCAGGGTTCCCGACTGGGACAACATGACCAACTCCTCTGGGAGGTCAAGGAGAACCTCCATACCCTGTCTGCTCATGTCACGCAGATCGGTGACCAGGTGGACCAGGTATCCACTCATTTTACTCAACCCACTCCTGGAACCCAGCCTAGCCAGCTCAGACAGCCACACATCACCAACACCCCCATCTGGATAGCCTCACGTACCTGAACCAGAGCACTACGCTGGGGATTTGGGGAAGTGTCGGGCCTTCCTTCTTCAGTGCTCCTTGGTATTCGAACAGCAGTCGTCCACGTACTCCACAGACAAGTCAAAGATTGCTTACATCATGGGGTTGTTGCAGGGAAGTGTCTTAGCATGGGCCACAGCTGTTTGAGATAATCAACCAGCTATCTGCTCTTCTTTCAACACCTTTATCAGGGAAATGAGAAAGCCCTTTGACCACCCCATCCGTGGTAAAGACACTGCCAGGCATCTACTCAGTCACAGTTAGGGCTCACGCAGTGTTGCTGATTATTCAATGGAGTTCCAGACATCAGCGGCTGACCCGGGTGGAATGAGGCACCCGATTCCTTGATCTCCCTAGCAACCAGGTTGGACAATCATCTCCGAGAACGTCACAGAATCGTCCACCACCTTTGGCTGCTCCATGGCACTTAATACCGCCTCCCACCAGAACAAGCCTCTCTCCTCCTCCTGCTCCTAGAGTAGCTCCCAGCCCAGCTGTTTCCACTGCCCCGGGAGAGGAAGCCCTGTAGCTGGGACGGAACCGCCTTTTCCCCACAGAATGACTCCAGAGATTGAGAGGGGGTGAGTGTCTATATTGCAGCCAGTCCGGCCAATTATGTGCTACCTGTCCCCTTCAGCCAAAAGGGAAGGCTCACCAGTAGAAAGGGGGACCCTGGTGAGCCGGACAACATTCCCTTCCATCCCCCGAACCCAGATGCAGCTCCAAGCCACTTTGCGTTACAACCAACAGTCCCTGCCTCTGTTAGCACTAGTGGACTCTGGCGCTGAGGGAAACTTTTTGGATGAAAACATAACTTTCCAAGCCGGAATTCCTCGAGAGCCATTGAGTACCCCCCAGGAAGCCTGGGCACTGGATGGTAGACTACTGGCCCGAGTCACACACTGAACAGAACTCCTGCCTCTCCTTCTCTCTAGAAACCATCAGGAACAGGTACGATTCAATTTAATTTCCTCTCCTCAAATTCCTATAGTTCCTGGGTACCACTGGTTAAGCCATCATAACCCCCACATTGACTGGTCCACCGGGAAGATAGTCAGCTGGAGTTCGTTCTGTCACTCCACTTGCCTACAATCAGCCCTTTCCCCAGCGAAGGTCACAGTGACCTCGTCTGCCTCTGAACCCCCCAACTTATCCAAGGTTCCAGTAGAGTAACACGATCTGGGAGAAGTGTTTAGCAAACAACGGGCTCTTTCCCAGCCTCCACACCGCCCTTACAATTGCACAATTGACCTTCTCCCCGGAGCCTCTCATCAGTCGGCTGTACAACCTGTCCCGACCAGAAAGAGAAGCTATGGAGACGTACATGAATGACTCCCTTGCAGCTGGCATTATTTGAGCCTCATCTTCCCCTGTAGGCACAGGATTTTTCTTTGTTGGGAAGAAAGAGAGCTCACTGCACCCCTGCATTGACTACCGTGGCCTGAGCAGCATCACCATAAAGAATAAGCATCCCCTGCCCCTTATCAACTCGGCTTTCGAGCCCCTTCAAGGAGTCACAGTTATCTTTAAGTTGGACCTGCAGAGTGCCTATCACCTGGTCAAGATAAGGGAGGGAGATGAATGGAAAACAGCTTTTAACACCCCCCTCGGTCATTTCGAATATCTGGTCATGCCATTCGGTCTCACCAATGCCCCCGCCATCTTTCAAGCCCTGATAAACAATGTCCTTAGGGACCTTATTAATTCCATTTTCAATTGTTCCATTTTCATTTATTTGGACAACATCCTAATCTTCTCCCGCAGTCCTCAGGAACACACCCACCATGTCCGTCAGCTTCTTCAGAGGCTTTTGGAGAACAAGCTGTTTGTTAAGGCAGAGAAGTGCGAGTTCCATGCCCGTTCCATCAGTTTCCTGGAGTACATCGAGAGCAGGTAAGTGAGGGCAGATCCCGAAAGGATCCGGGCAGTGGCGGAATGGCTTAAACCCACGACGCTCAAGCAAATCCAGCGATTTCTGGGGTTCACAAACTTCTACCGTCACTTCATCAGGGATTACAGCCAGGTGGCAGCGCCCCTTACTCAACTCACCTCCCCTGCGACCCCTTTTCACTGGACCCCCGAAGCGGACTCAGCCTTCTCAGAGCTGAAGAGGCGTTTCACGTCCGCTCCCATCGTGGTCCGGCCTGACCCCTCTTGCCGATTCATTGTGGAAGTCAATGCCTTCGACTCTGGGGTGGGAGCAGTCCTCTCCCAATGCTCTGTCCCAGACCAAAAACCATCCCTGCGCCTTCTTCTCTCCTTGTCTATCCCCCACCGAACGGAACTACAACATAGGGAACCGGGAGTTGCTGGCTGTCAAACTCGCTTTGGAGGAGTGGAGGCACTGGCTGGAGGGAGCTGAACATCCATTCATTGTCTGTACGGACCATAAGAACCTCAAATACATCCAAACCAACAAACGCCTTAATTCCCGCCAAGCCTGTTGGACATTATTTTTTGGCTGTTTCAAATTCACCCTCACCTATCGTCCCAGTTCCAAGAACGGGAAGCCAGATGCTCTCTCTCGTCAATATGTCTCCGAGGAGGGCCTTCCCAACCCCGAGACCATCCTTCCACCATCCTGTGTGGTGGCTGCCTTCACCTGGGAGGTCATATCCATAATCAGCGAGGCCTAAAAGACTCAACCTGACCCAGACAATGGACCACCCCCCCCCCAATTGCTTCTTCGTGCCTAACGCTGTTCGGTCTCAGGTTCTCCAGTTGGGACATACTTCCCGGCCCGCCAGCCATCCTGGAATCGGTCGAACTCTGTCCTTTCTGAAGCGACATTTCGAGTGGCCCACCATGGATGCTGACACTCGCTCCTTTGTCTCTGCCTGTTCTGTGTGTGCCTGCAGAAAAGCTTCCCTTTGACTATCTGCTGGGTTGTTTTGTCCCCTACCTGTCCCTGGCCACCCTTGGTCCCACATTGCTCTGGATTTCATTACTGGACTACCCCCTTCACATGGTAACACTGCTGTACTCACCATGGTGGACCGTTTCTCCAAAGCCGTACACTTCATAGCCCTTCCCAAACTCCCTACAGCACGTGAAACAGCCGACCTCTTTGTCCATCACGTCTTCCGCCTTCATGGAATTCCCTCTGACATTGTTTCTGACTGAGGTCCCCAATTCATCTCTCAGGTCTGGAGATCCTTCTGTCATGCCCCTGGAGCCTCAGTAAGTCTGTCTTCTGGTTTCCGTCCACAGACTGACGGTCAAATGGAACGAGCAAACCAGGGTTTGGAAGCAGCACTGCACTGCATTTCCGCCAGCAACCCGTCATCCTGGACCAGCATCTCACTCAGGTGGAGTACGCCCACAACTCCCTGGTCAGCACCGCCACTGGAATGTCTCCCTTCGAATGCTCCCTCAGTTATCAACCCCCCTCTGTTTCCTGCACATGAAGAAGACATTGCTGTGCCTTCAGTTCAGGCCCATCTCCACCGGTGCTGCAAGGTCTGGAAGGATGCACGTGCAGCCCTGCTCGGACCATTCGAAATTGAGAGCATCACCAACCCCGCGGTGATCAGACTCAAACTGCCCAGATCCATGCACATTCATCCCACAGTCCACATCTCCCAACTGAAACCTGTATGTCAGCTTTTTGTGCCCTCCTGCTGGACCTCCTCCACCCGCCCAGATCATTGATGACTACCCAGCTTACACCATCCGGCGAATACTGGATGTGTGCCGCCGGGGCAGAGGTCTCCAGTACCTGGTCGATTGGAAGGGATATGGTCCTGAGGAGCGCACCTGGATTTCCCATTCCTTCATCCTGAACCCTTCCCTTATCCGAGATTTCAATCGAGACAATCTGGACAAGCCTGGCGGTTCGCCTGAGAGCTCCCGTTGAGGGGAGGGTACTGTCACAGTCCCGACCATTAATTCCCGATTTTCTCCTAATTTTCTTTGATGGCAGTGCACCTGGTTTTCATCAAGACCTGCAGCATAAGAACCCCGGCTTTGCACCCACTAGTTGCCAGATCGTTGGCTTTGCCAGTGTGATTATTAACATTTCCCGGCAGCTTAGGACTGTGTGTTCTAAGTTTTGCTTCAGTACCGAGATTTACCTGTGCAACTCTGTCTCTCCGTGTCAAGATAAGGAGTTCAAGTTTACTCCAGTACCCAGGTTTACCTGCGTAACTCTGTCTCTCCATGCTAAGAAGAGTTTTGTCTGCTGCTTCCCTTTCTACGCTGTGTCAAGATAAGTTCTGCCTGCCTCCTGCTTTCTTGCACTCCCTCCTGTTTGCCGTTCAACACTCACACCCACGTCTGCATCCTAACTCGATAACCTTGCCTGTGTCTTGCGTTTGGGTTCCCCACTTTTGTTGCAACACCTAGATTTGCCCACTACAGGAAACATACTCTCCACATCCACTCTACCCAGGCCTTTCAATATTTCATAGGTTTCAATGAGATCCCTCCCTCATTCTTCTAACCTCCAGCGCAAACAGGCCCAGCCTATTGTCCTTCTTGATAGCCACATCGGTTTCCTGCAGAACTCAAATAGACGGACACCATTCTTGACCACACAACCCTGCCAAAGGAGGAAAGAAGCAACATTGCCGAAGCAAAGTCACAATATCAGCATTATTAATCACCAAAGCGACTTTATTGTAATTATCCCATGACTTCATCAAACTAATGAGTGTGATGAATTAATATAATGACAACATCTCAGTGCATTACAGTATGTGACAATTCATTGTAATATGCCTTCAGTAAGTAGATAAGTGTAGCTGGCCATTCATTGTAGTGTTATTTTAACAGCAGCTTCTTAACACACACAGAATTTAATTGTGGTGAAGCATTTGGAAAATGCACTGTGAGACCTTGTAGCAAAATTGTAACAGATTGGTATCTGCTTGGAGGGCATTTGTCAAGTAATGTTGACTGAACTAGGATTTGATTTTGATGAACATGGTCATTTGTAAATTGCAACCAAAACTAGAAATGTGTTCTGTATTGGTGTAGAAATGCGACCAGTTCATTAATGGAGATTTATCACACACACTCCCTTTGTCCAATCCATCACTCCCTCCACCTTCTTACAATTTAAGCAAATTCATCTTCTCTCTTTTCCAGATACAGCGAAGGGTCGTTGACTCGGGACAATCTTTCACTCAGATTTAATTCTTCCTAAGACCTCAAGACTAAAAATTCCTCTCTTTGTTTCTGCCTTTCCTCCAATAATAATACCTAAACTTAGGGTGACTTGAACACTGAGGCTCCAAAATATCACCAGCTATTCCAATCTCCTTTGTTACATCAATGGTTGAATACTGGAATCCATGCTCCCTTACTATCAGCCTTTGAGTGTGTTTATATGTACTGGTTTATGTAAGGTATACGGGTCTGGCTGAATATGGTGTTTGTGGTGGATATGAGGGGTGTGTGATAGAGTTGTGTATGCATGGGGGTGGGCGTGTGCACACACGTGTATGAGGAGGATGTGTAGTGGATACTGGAGATGCGCGTGTGTGAGAGACTATGTGGGTGAGGGCAAGCGTGAGGGTGAAGGTGTATGTGAATGACTGTGTGTGTGTGTGTGTGTGTGTGTGTGTGTGAGAGAGAGAGAGAGAGAGAGAGAGCGAGAGCGTTGGGGGTGTAGGTTTAATGCTGAAATGAAGAGATGAATGAAACATCACTAGAACAATTACAGAGAATTTGATAAAAAATACAGCACTAAAAGAGGCCATATGGCCTAATACACTCAATGAGTCATTCTTGGCATTGAGCTATGTGTTAATTAGTTACACCATTCTTAGCTATATGTAACAGCTGGATATTTTTACTGTTTATTACAACATTATAATGCCATTGCATTTACACTTGGCACAAAAAAGCTACAGGAATTTCATCAAGAAAATCATGTGGTCTGAGTATCTTGGGGTTGGATTCTCTAATAACTACAAATAATGTCAATAATAATTACATTTTAAATCAAACAACTATAAATAAATTACCAAAGTGGCTATGAGGAGTACAATTATGTGGGTGACACTTCGTAACTGCTGAACAGGTTAGTGGGAGACCAGGGGAATATGGACACACTGGTGAGATGAGCAGGCATGTGGCTAAAGTAAGGTGCTGCACTCTGTGGAGACAACATGGACAGATGCTGCAATCTAAACAAAATTATTTTGAAAAGGATGCAAAAGCAAAAGGAGAAAAGGGAATAGCATTTTTAGAGGAGATAAGGTGAAAAGAGGAATAGTTGAAATAGCCATGGGAATCAGTAGGTTTATAAAAAATGTCGGTTGACAGTTTGTCTCCAGAGATGGAAACAGAGAGATCAAGAAAGGGTTGGGATGGGTCAGAAATGGTCCAAGTGAACTAAAGGACAGGGTGGAAGTTAGAGGCAAAGTAGATAAAATTGACAAGCTCAGCATAGGTGCATGAAGTCTTACTGATGCAGTCGTCAATGTAGCACTGAAAGAGTTGGAGATTATAACCGGGAAAGGCTTCAGTCATGGACTGTTCCACATAGCAGATGGTGTGCCCGTAGCCAGCTCTTGAGCTTGGAGAAAGTGGGAGGCGACAAAGGAAAATTTGTTCAGGGTTAGAACCAGTTCTGCCAGACAGAGGAATGTGGTGGTGGAGTGGAACTGGTTCTCTGTCAAGAAAGAAGCGGAGGTCTTTGAAGCCATCTTGATGGGGCATAGAAGTGTATTGGGACTGAACATCCATGGTGAAGATGAGGCGGCCAGAACTAGTGGGGGAAGGGGTGACCAGGGATCCAGGCTGGAGCTGGAGCTAGAGGTCATGGGTTAAGAGTGAAGGGTGAAATGCTTAAGGGGGTCATGAGAGGGAACATGAGCTGCCAACAAAAATGGTGGGTGCTGGTTTGATTTCAACATTTGAGAGAAATTTGGATACGAGGGGTGTGAAGGGCTATGATCCAGGTGTGGGCTGGATGAGCTGAAAGGCCTGTTGTTGTGCTCTAGTGCTCCATGATTCCATTCTAAAGCATCATGTAAGATTTTGGCTACTTCTCTACGGTTAGGATTCCACTATGGAGAGGTCATAGAAATAGAATATCAGTGTGGTTCCAGACTGAGATACAGGTATTTGGTGAAACAAGTAAAAATTGGGATTGTTCTCCCAACTGCACAGAAGGTGAAGCTGGGATCTGATGAAGGAGCTCAGAGTAGAGAGAACTGTTTTCTCTTGTAAGCCCTAGTCTTTAGAGAAGAAATTTCTTCACACTAAGTTTTAGAGTACACTACCTGTATGTTGGAGCTGGATTCCACTGGAATGAATTTTGAGTGTAAAAGAGGGAACATTTGTACAGAACTCATTAAAGGAGCTGGTATCAGCATGACAAATTGAAAGCCTCATTTGCTTGAAGAATCGAAGGGGTGCATCCCAGATTAGTCCTTCATTGTGTAGGCGCTACTCTGCACCAACTTTTCCAGCTCCTGATAGCGTGACAGGATTGGACGATATATCTGGAATGGAAACAATCAAGAAAGAACCAATGCTAGGAAATCTGCATGACCGCGGATGCTTTTCACGTCATTTGCCATTTACAAGTTACATTGCTGTTTATAAACTGCACAGTAGTGTAGCATGTTACAGCACCAGTGACCCCAGTTCAATACAAGCCACTGCCTGTAAGGAGTTTGTACGTTCTCCCCGTGACTGCCTGGGCTTCCTCTGGGTGCTCCACTTTCCCCCCACAGTCTAAAGACACACCAGTTAGTAAGGGCTTGCAAGTTGTTGGCAAGCTGAAAGCACAACACCACTTATGGCCTGTCCCTAGCACATCCTCAGACTGTGCTGGTCGATAACACAAAGAACAGTTGCACTGCATGCTTCAATTTCTCAATGTACATGTCACAAATAAAGCTAATCTTTAAAAAAAAACTTCTCATATTTCACAAAGTTACGATCAGAACACGACTGTGGCAATATTGTTTGGTGCCAGCCTCTAACTCAGACAGCTCAAGATCTGACTCAACTGTTGATTCTGTTTTCATCACCCTTACAGGCAACAGCAGGTTCCAAACCTCAGCCTCCTGCTGCAAGAAAATGGTTCCTGTATCATTTGCCCACTGTTGTGTGAGCCACGCCCTTTTGTCATGCTCTAGTTATGTTGCAGCCGCCCAGGAGAGGAGATGCCAAGGCAATGTGGGAGAGGGAGAGGTCTCTGAGTGTGCGCTGGAATCCATACTGAGTCAACCCACGGAAGGCTGCTGGACCAGACAACGTCCCTGGTAGAGTGCTCAGAGGATGTGCAGAACAGCTAGCAGATGTTCTCACTGACATCTTCAACATCTCCCTGAGCAGCGCCACCACCATCGTCCCCGTGCCGAAGAAGTCTTCAGTGTCCTGCCTAAATGACTACCGTCCCATTGCACTCACATCCATCATCATGAAGCGTTTTGAGAGACTCATCATGAGGCATATCAAGACCCTGCTACCCCCTCACTGGACCCCCTGCAGTCTGCGTACCGTCCCAACCGCTCAACAGACGACACCATTGCCATCACCCTCCACCTGGCCCTAACCCACCTGGACAAAAAAGACACATTCATTCCAAAGCTGTTCATAGACTTCAGTTCAGCAGTCAACACAATAATCCCTCAGAAACTGACTGGAAAGCTGAGCCTACTGGGCCTGAACACCCCGCTCTGCAACTGGATCCTAGATTTCCTGACTGGGAGACCTCAGTCGGTCCGGATTGGGAGCAGCATCTCCAACACCATCAACACCCAGGGCTTTGTGATCAGTCCACTGCTGTTCACTCTGCTGACCCATGACAGTGCTGCAACACACAGCTCGAACCACATCAAGTTTACCGATGACACGACCATGGTGGGTCTCACCAGCAAGAATGGCGAGTCAGCTTACAGAGAGGAGGTGCAGCGGCTAACAGACTGGAGCAGAGCCAATAACCTGTCTCTTAATGTGAACAAAAGAGATGGTTGTTGACTTCAGGAGGGCACGGAACGACCACTCCCCGCTGAACATCAACGGCTCCTCGGTAGAGATCGTTAAGAGTACCAAATTTCTTGGTGTTCACCTGGCGGAGAATCTCACCTGGTCTCTCAATACCAGTTCCATAGCAAAGAAAGCCCAACAGCGTCTCTACTTTTTGTGAAGGCTGAGAAAAGTCCATCTCCCACCCCTCATCCTCATCAAATTCTACAGGGGTTGTATTGAGAGCATCCTGAGCAGCTGCATCACTGCCTGATTCGGAAATTGCACCATCTCAGATTGCAAGACCCTGCAGCGGATAGTGAGGTCAGCTGAGAAGATCATTGGGGTCTCTCTTCCTGCCATCACGGACATTTACACTACACGCTGCATCCGCAAAGGAAACAGCATGATGAAGGACCCCACACACCCCTCATACAAACTCTTCTCCCTCTTGCCATCTAGGAAAAGGCTCTGAAGCATTTGGGCTCTCACGACCAGACTAGGTAACAGTTTCTTCCCCCAGACTATCAGACTTCTCAATACTCAGAACCTGGACTGACACCTTACTGCCCTATTGTCCTGTTTATTATTTATTGTAATGCCTGTACTGCACTGTGTCATGTAACACCATGGTCCTGAAAAACGCTGTCTCATTTTTACTATGTACTGTACCAGCAGTTATGGTTGAAATGATAATAGAAGTGACTTGACTTTTGAGTTAGGGGCTGGCCCCTGCCATTAATGCTGTTCTCCAGTGTTTGCTCGGTGAAAGGCAAGCTGGCGCAGGAAAACATAACATATGCCAACAACCTACAGGCTGTGCCACTCAGATACTTGGACTATACTCACCTTGGCCCCGGAGGAATGCTCTCTCGTTCGCCTGTACTCATGTACAGTATGGTTGAATGATAACTAATCTTGACCTTGTACTGAATCTCTGCTTCTTGCTCCCAGTCTTGGGGTTGGTCAATGGAGTTACTGACATGGGTGGTCTGTGTTGGTCATTTATTTGAGATACAGCATGGAACAGGCCCTTCTGCCTAATCACGGGGCAACTTCCAATGACCAATTAATCTATCAAGTGATACATCTTTGGACTGAGAGGAAACCAGAACATCTGGGGGAATGGTTCACCATGGTCAGGGTGAACCATAAGGAGCACAAGCAGTGACAGGAATTGAACCCCGGTAGACGGTACTGTAAAGTGTTGTGTTGCCTCACCGTGCTGCCTCTTTTGGTGAGTCTGTGGCCGTTTTTCATGGAGATTGAATCAGGTACATCATGGCAATGAACAGTCAGAAGATATCACTTCTATTTTTGCTTAAGGCTTAAAAGCAGTAAAGTATCTGTAGCATGGGTATGCTCTGGTGCAAGGGTTCCCAAACTGGAGTCCACGGACCCTTTGGTTAATGGTAGGGGTCCATGGCATAAAAAAAGATTGGGAACCCCTGCTCCAGAGGGCTAATTAGAATCTTAGAGATGCATGGCATAGATACAGGCCCTTCAGCCCAACTGCTGCATGCCAGCTGTATTGTCCAGCAAACTAGTCCCACCCACCCACATTAAACCTAGAGTTTTCTAAATGTCTCCTATCCATATACTTACCTTGATGGCTTTTAAGTGTTGCTAATGCACCCGCCTCAACCACTAATTAACCAACATTTAGCAGGATGAATGCTCTTCCTAAGGTGGACTGATTGGCATGGTAATTTGTCAGAAAGGTAATTACTTTTTAACAAAACTCTCATACTCTGCATAAATTGCATAGATGGTTCATTTCAAACATATATTTCAAAGAAGTAAATTAATTTATGAAACATCAGATCAGGAAGCAGCCCATATTTGTACAAAATTAAGTTTCATTCATCAGCAAAAGTCACAAGGCAAATTAGTAAAAGAATGTGGCCAGGAATTATTAGTGTCTGACTTTCTGTGACATTAGTATCCTCCATGTACAGCGTGTAGGAAGAGGGATGATTAGAGTGTGAGACTGTCACAGTCTGATGAGTGATTCATCCTCTTGCTAGTAAATCTGTAAGCTTCAATATTAATCTCTAAAAATATATGATACATGGATTCATTTTTTCATCATGTCCAATAACTGGAATAGGTATTAATGAAAGATTTAACAAAACCTATGGGAAAAATGAAATTACTCTGAACCGACTGCCTGGAAGGTACTGCTGGCATTACAATAAGCCGGTGCCTTAGCCCACAGTCATGAGTGTGGAGGAGTGTACTCCAATGTGTAGTTGTCACACATTGTAAAACTACTGGCAGATGAAGCAGTTTATTGGCGCTACATGTCGATTTAATGGATTATCTTTACTGGGATTATTAATGTCAGCAGAATTGATCTTTACATTTTATTTGTTCTGAAGATCTGAGCACAGTTACCTTTATTGTTCATTCCCAGATGCTTTCCCATTAGAACAACACAGCAACTTGCAGCAGTCCTTCAGTGAACATCAGCGTCAAATGCTTTCTGCAAGTCTTGAATTATTTCTTAACTGCGTTGAGGTATGTTTCTTTCCGTGAGAGGCCAATGGAATTAATGGGCAGTGGAATGTCTCTGCAATTATTTACCTATTTAGGGATACTGCACGGAACAGGCCCTTCTGGCCCAACGAGCCCTGCTGCCCAGCAATCCACCTATTTAACACTAGCCTGATCACAGGTCAATTTACAATGACAAAATAACCTACTAACCAGTATGTCTTTTGAACGTGGGAGGAAACCCACACAGTCACGGGGAGGACAGACAAACAGTGTCGGAATTGAACTCTGATGCCCTGAGCAGTAGTAGAGTCACGCTAACCAATACGCTGCCTTGCTGCCCTCTACACTACCAGGACACACAGGCTGTTCTATACTGGCTCATTCTTAACCAGTCCACTCTACACTGACCCATCCATCTGGCTGACTCTCTTCTCAATTCAGCTACAATTGGGAAAAGGCAATAAATGCTAACTTTGCTATTAATATCTACAATTCATGAATGAAACCAGAACAATCCTGGACAAAGCTATCTACTCTCTTGACTGGTACTCCACTACTTCCCCTATCCAGCTCTACGTTGTGACAGTAATGTGCTTCTGCTACTGTGGCAGGAGGCCAAGCTGGAAGGTGAATGGAAACGGGCCATTCGGCCCATCACATGCATACTAAACAGTGGGCACCCATTTGTATTAATTCTATCTCCCAGCAGGGTGCATGGGGTGCATGGTGCCTTCAGCCCTCCACGTTGTGCCAACCCATATAATCCTTAAAAAAAAGTACTAAACCCACACTACCCCATAACCCTCTATTTTTCTTTCATCCATGTGCCTGTCCAAGAGGCTCTTAAATACCCCTAATGTTTTAGCCTCCACCACCATCCCTGGCAATTCATCCAAGGCACTCACAACCCTCTGCACCCTCTCCATAGCTTCCACATCCTTCCTATAATGAGGTGACTGGAATTGAACACAATACTCTTAAGTGCGGTCTCACCAGAGATTTTTAGAGTTGTAGAGGTGTCCAGGATTGGGTAGAGTCTCTGGTAAAGGGGTATATTGTGTCCATGCCGGGGCAACCCACTCATCTTTGAGCCATACTCGTCTCTCACCTGTGGCTCCGAGTAACTTGGCATGCGATAGTGGCCATATCCCAGTACAAAGCCTCGACAGGCAGGCTAAAGCAGGTGAGAGTTGACCCTCAGCCTAATATCCCAGTGAAGCAGGGACACATCTGTCCCAGCATGTAGAGTCAGCTCTAGTGGACAGTGAGATCCAGCAGCCAGGACGGTGGATCTGCAACACTTGGTGGAGAGCGAAGGCATGACGAGACACAGAAGAAGTTATGGCCATCCACTGCAACCAAGGAAGACCCCAGTTGTGATGGCTACTCATACCACCAGACCCAGATTTCAGAGAGTGGGAATGCCCCAGTGCAATGGCTTCTCCACTTTAAAAGTTCTCCCACACAGGTTTCTTCTGTCATCACCAGACAGGACAGAGAACCAATCATCACCCAGCACTTGGACATAGTCTTCTCTACCAGGTGATTCAAGTGCTCATCTAGAGGCATCTTAAATGCTGTCATCGACTTTGTTTCTATCACTCCCGCTAGAAATGTATTCCAAATATTCACCACTAAACGAACTATCGCTGCTTAAAAACCGACGGAAACAACAGTTTGTGGTTGGAAGGGCCCATGGAGAAAACCTTGGAGAAGGCGTGCATGAAGATCAGGATTACAAGTGCGTTTAAGGAAACAGGGTTTTAAACTCCCTATACTGATGATCTTGCTGGCGAACATGCAGTTTCTGGTGAATATAATTGATGATCTCAGAGCCAGGGTGCTGAATCAGAGGGACATTAGGACCACGTGTATCCTTTGTTTCACAGAATCCTGGTTAACCCCTTCCATACTGGAGGCAGCAATTCAGATCAACAGGTTTACTATACACTGTCAGGACAGATCTATAGAGTCTCTCAAAAGCAGAGGTGGGGGTGAATGCTTCATGATCAACTTTATTTGGTGCACAAATATATCAGTGCTGACCCAATTCTGCTCACCAGACCTGGAATATCCAGCAGTTAAGTGCTGTCCTTTTTACCTAGCATGGGAATTCTCTGGGGTCATTCTGGTTGCAGTTTACATTCCACCTCAGGCCAATGTCAAGCAGGCTTTAGATGATCTGAGCAATGGGATCAACATGCACAAATCAGCGCACCTTAATGCCTTCACCATCATTTTGGAAGATTTTAACCAGGCCAGTCTGAAAAAAATCACTAAGCAATTACCATCAACAGATCGCTTGCAATACCAAAGGAAACAACACACTGGACCATTACTACACCACCATCAAGCGTGCCTACCGTGCTATTCTACATCCTCACTTCAAGAAGTCTGATCAAGTAGCTGTATTTCTACTCCCGAGTATAGGCAGAGACAGAGGACTGCAGTGCCAGTAGTGAGGACCAAGAAGGTTTGGACAAGGGAAACACAGGAGCGCCTAAAGGACTGTTTCAAATCAGTGGACTGGACTGTATTCAGGGATTCATCTTCGAACCTGGATGAGTATGCTGCATTTGTTACCGACTTTATTAAAACCTGTGTGGATGAGTGTGTGCCTACAAAGACTTATTGTACATTCCCAAACAAAAAGCTGTGGATGAACCAGGAGGTACATTGTCTGCTGAAGGCTGGATCTGTGGCATTCAAGTCTGGCAACCCAGGCCTGTACCAGAAAACCAGGTATGATTTGCAGAGGGCTATTTCAAGGGTGAAGGGACAATTCTGAATGAGGTTGGAGACAATATCAGATGCCCGGAAATTCTGGCAGGGTCTGCAAGACATTACTTCCTACAAAGTGAAACCCAATATTATGAATGGCAGTGATGTTTCACTACCAGATGAACTCAACATCTTCTATGCCCACTTTGAAAGGGGGAACACAACTACCGCTGTGAAGATCCCTGCTGCATCTGATGACCCTGTGATCTCTGTCTCAGAGGCTGATGTTAGACTGTCTTTAAAGAGAGTGAACCCTCGCAAGGCAGAATGTGCCAATGGAGTACCTGGTAAGGCTCTGAAAACCTGTGCCAACCAACTAGCGGGAGTAGGACATTTTCAACCTCTCAATGCTATGGCCAGTAGTTCCCACTTGCTTCAAAAAGGTAACAGTTATACCAGTGCCAAAGAAGAACAATGTGGGCTGCCTAAACAACTATCGTCTGGTAGCACTCACATCGACAGTGATGAAATGCTTTGAGAGGTTAGTCATGACTAGACTGAACTCCTGCTTCAGCAAGGACCTGGACCCATTGCAATTTGCCTATCGCCACAATAGGTCAACAGCAGATGCAATCTGAATGGCTCTCCTCACGGCTTTAGGCCATCTGGGCAATACAAACACCTATGTCAGGATGCTGTTCATCGACTATAGCTCAGCATTTAATACCATCATTCCCACAATCCGAATTGAGATGTTGCAGAACCTGGGCCTCTGTACCTCTCTCTGCAATTGGATCCTCAACTTCCTAACCAGAAGACCACAGTCTGTGCAGATTGGTGATAACATATCCTCCTCCCTGACGATCAACACCGGCACACCTCAGGGGTGTGTGCTTAGCCCACTGCTCTACTCTCTGTATACACATGACTGTGTGGCTAGGCATAGCTCAAATACTATCTATAAATTTGCTGATGATACAACCATTGTTGGTCGAATCTCAGGTGGTGATAAAAGGGCATATAGGAGTGAGATATGCCAACTAGTGGAATGGTGCCGCAGCAACAATCTGGCACTCAACATCAGTAAGTAGGACTAAAGGGCTGATTGTGGATTTCAGGAAGGGTAAAACGAAGGAACACATACCAATCCTCATAGAGGGATCAGAGGTGGAGAGAGTGGTCCTTGGTGTCAAGATCTCTGAGGAGCTAACCTCATCCCAACATATTGATGTAGTCCTAAAGAAGGCAAGACAGCAGCTATACTTTATTAGAAGCTTGAAGCCATCTGGCATGTCAACAAATAGGCTCAAAAACTTCTATAGTTGTACCATGGAGAGCATTCTGATGGGCTACATCACTACCTGGTATGGAAGGGCTACTGCACAGGACCAAAACAAGCTGCAGAAGGTTGTAAATCTAGTCAGCTCCATCTTGGACACTAGCCTGCAAAGCATCCAGGACATCTTTAGGGAGCAGTGTCTCAGAAAGGCAGAGTCCATTATTAAAGACCTCCAGCACCCAGGGCATGCCCCTTTCTCACTGTTACCATCAGGTAGGAGGTACAGAAGCCTGAAGGCACACACTCAGCGATGTTGGAACAGCTTCTTCCCCTCTGCCATCTGATTCCTGAATGGACTTTAAAGCTTTGGACACTACCTCACTTTTTTGAATATATAGTATTTCTGTTTTTGCACATTTTTAATAATCTATTCAATATATGTAATTGACTTAACTGTTTATGTATTATTATGTTTTATTTTATTTTTTATTATTTTCTCTCTCTCTGCTAGATTATGTATTGCATTGAACTGCTGCTGCTAGGTTAACTAATTTCACGTCACATGCCAGTGATAATAAACCTGATTCCGATTCTCTTGGGTTGAGAAAAGACCCCTTCAGATCCCTTCTAAAGCTCTTAACCCTTATCCTAAACCCATATCTTCTAGCTTCATCCACCTCTAATATCAGCAAATCTTTTCCAGCAGTCAATCTTATCCATAATCCTCATATTATATATCTCTATCGCATCCCCTCTTAATCTCCTCTGCCAGACCCAGCATGCCGTCATAACTGAAACATTCCACCCCAGGCAACATCGAAGGCACTAGATGCTGGAACCTGCAACAACAAACAACCTGCTGGAGGAACTCAGTGTGTCAACCAGTCCTGATGCAGGCTTTTGACCCTTAATAATCTGATGAACCTCTGCATTCATTCCAGCACCATCACATCTTTCCTGTCATGTGGTGATCAGAACTACTTGTAGCATTCTAGATGAGGCCTGACCATGACTTGTGTAGTTGGAGACAAGCATTGCTCTTGCATTCAATGCCCTACTGAATCCCATATTCCTTCTTAACCATGTCATCTCACCCGAACCGCCATGTTCAGGGATCTTTGAACTTGTATAAAGTTCAAAGTAAACTTATTATCAAAGTGTATATATGTCACCATATACCAAGGTCCCTAGGACTCTACTGTTCACAAAATATATTCTCACCTCACTAGTACTCCAAAATGCATCACCTTGTATTTATCAGGATTAAACTCCATCTTTCCATTTCTCAGTCCACCTTTAACCTAAGACTGCCTTCCACATTATCAATAACTCCACCACTTTCTGTGTGTATTGATTAGTATGGGTGGTCACTTCAATTGAGCATTATACCCTCCTAAGGGCTTTGTCTACTTCTTTCATGGAGAACACTTGTGTATGACCTTGCTTAACATGGGAAGGCTGATGCAGGGGCGGTCACCACACACTCGTTGGCAGATCGGGGTCAGAGTCCAGAGGCGTGGAGTACAAGGCAACTTGGGACCCTTCTCCGCTGCAGCCTTCCTACGCCTTTACTGCCATTGTGATGTGACATCACCTTTCGCCAACTCCATCAGTGGGGCCCTGGTTGGATCACTCTTATCTGGAACCCTACCCTTGATCTTACTGCCATGGCTGACCCTAAACTGCAGACGGCATCACTCTAGGGATCACAGGAGCTGATGAGCCTTTCTACCACGAAAAGGTGACGATCCTCAGAAAAGAACCTTATTGATTACATCTTGCGCATCCACATCCAAACCATCAACGTTTATAGCAAGCAGTAAGTGGCTCAACGCCGATCTCCTTGGAGCACTGCTAGCCACTAGCCTCCTCACCATCACTCTCAGTCCCCAGTCGCCATACCAGGTTCTTTTGGTCAGAACTGAAAGGAGCAGCACGGTGGTGGAGAGCGACCCAGGTTCAATTCCCGCTGCCATCCGTCAGGAGTCTGTATGTTCTCCCCATCAGCATGTGGGTATCCTCCGGGTGCTCTGCTTTCCTCCCACATTCCAAAGATATACAGGTCAGTAGCTAATTGGTCACACGGGTGTAAATGGGCGGCGTGGGCTTGATGGGTCGGAAGACCTGTTACCATGCTGTATCTCTAAATAAAATAAAATCTTCGCTTTTATTAACACTGTGACAAAAGCCTGGAGCTCCTTACACAAAAGGTTTGTGAGACCAACATCACCCAATGGACCACAGTTATTGAAGAGAATGGCCCATCACCGCTCTCTAGGACCACGAGAGGCAGGCAGTAAAATAACAGAATCTAAAGGCAAAATATTAACCAAGAGGATAGGATCAGAATTAAAGGAAGAGACAAAAAGTACCACACCCTAACGTGAAGCTTGCTTGCTAAAGTGAAATCTCCTCTTACTACTCAAGATAGTACATGTTTTTGAATTTAAGAGCAGGGAGGTTATGTTGCAACTGTACAGGGTACTGGTGAGGCCACACCTGGAGTATTGTGTGCAGTTCTGGTCTCCTTAGTTGAAGAAGGATATACTGGCTTTGGAGGTGGTGCAGAGGAGACTCACCAGGTTGATTCCAGAGATGAGGGGATTAGACTACGAGGAGAAATTGTACTCACTGGAATTCAGAAGAATGAGAGGACATCTTAATAGAAACTTAATATTATGAAAGGGATAGATCAGTTGTTTCCACTGGTAGGTGAGACCAGAATTACAGGACATGGCCTCGAGATTCGGGGAAATAGATTTGGGACAGAGATGAGGAGGAACTTACGGCGACAAGCTTCAGCTCAAATCAGGTTTCAGCTCGGAAGAGGCACTGGCTCTGTCTAAAGCGTCTGTTAAGGTTTCCTTCTTGTGTTTTTCTTTCCCCTCTCTTACTGTACCATTTAAATGGCTGTTTCCTTGTTGAATCCTTGTGGGTTGAGTTAAGAAACTGCAAGAGTAAAAGGATGTTGATGGCAATTACAGACAGGCCTCCCAAGAGTGGCTGGGAGGTGGACCACAGGTTACAACAGGAAACAGAAAAGGCGAGTTGAAAGGGCAATGTTATGGTAGTCATGGGAGATGTTAACATGCAGGTCGATTGGGAAAATCAGGTTCGTAATGGATCTCAAAAGAGTGAGTTTGTTGAATGCCTAAGAGATGTTTTTTTAGAGCAATTTGTCATTGAGCCTACTAGGGATTGGGTGTACTGGATTGGGTGTTATGTAACAAACCAGAGGCGATTAGGGAGCTTAAGGTAAAAGACACCTTAGGAACCAGTGATCACAATATGATTGTCTTCAACTTGAAACTTGATAGGGAGAAAGGAAAGTCTGATGTAGCAGTATTTCAGTGGAGTAAGGGACATTACAGTGGTATGAGAGAGGAGTTGGCCAGAGTAAATTGCAAGGAGCTGCTGGCAGGGATGTCAGCAGAGCAGCAACAAGGGAAGTCAAAGGTATTGTAAAAGCAAAAGAAAAGGCATACAACAAAGCAAAAATTAGTGGGAAGACAGAGGATTGGGAAGTTTTTAAAAACATACAGACAACAATTAAAATAGACGGGAAAGATGAAATATGAAAGCAAACTAGTAAATAATATCAAAGTGGATAGTAAAAGTTTTTCAAGTATGATAAAAATAAAAAAGAGATGAGAGTGAATATAGGACCGCTAGAAAATGAGGCAGGAGAAATAATAACGGGGGACAAGGAGATGGCTGATGAACTAAATGAGTATTTTGTATCAGTCTTCACTGCGATAGACACTAGCGGTATGCCTGATGTTTTAGTGTGTAAAGGAAGAGAAGTGGATGCAGTTACTGTTACAAGAGAGAACATGTTCAAAAAGCTGAAAGACCTAAAGGTACATAAGTCACCCAGACCAGAGGAACTCTGAAAAAGGTAGCATTAGAGATTGTGGCAGCATTAGAAATGATCTTTCAAAAATCATTGGACTCTGGCATGGTGCCCAAGGACTGGAAAATTGCAAATACTACTCCACCCTTTAAGAAAGGAGGAAGGCAGCAGATAGGAAACTATAGACCAGTTAGCCTGGTTGGGAAGATGTTAGAGTAAATTGTTAAGGATGAGGTGATGGAGTACTTGGCGACACAGGACAAGATAGTACAAAGTCAGCATGGTTTCCTTCAGGGAAAATCCTGCCTGGAGAATCTGCTAGAATTCTTTGAGGAGATTACAAATAGGATAGATAAAGGGAATACAGTGGATGTTGGATATTTGGACTTTCAGAAGACCTTTCACAAGGTGCCACACGTGAGGCTGCTTCCCAAGTTAAGAGCCCGTGGTATTACAAGAAAGTTACCAACGTGGTTAGAGCATTGGCTGATTGGTAAGAGGCAGTGAGTGGGAATAAAAGATCCTTTTCTGGTTAGCTGCCGGTGACTAGTAGTGTTCCACAGGGGTCGGTGTTGGGACCACTTCTTTTTATGCTGTATACTGGGGCAGGTAGTGTTGAGGAAACAGGTAGGATGCAGAAGGATCAGGAGAATGGGCAAGAAAGTGGCAAATGAAATATAATGGTGGAAAATGCATGGTCATGCACTTTGGTAGTAGAAATAAATGAGCAGACTATTTTCTAAACAGGGAGAAAATCTATGAATCTGAGATGCAGAGGGACGTGGATGTCCTTGTGCAGAACACCCTGAAAGTTAACTTGCAGGTTGAGTCGGTGGTGTGGGAGGCAAATGCAATGTTAGCATTCATTTCAAGAGGTCTAGGACACAAGAGCACGGATGTGATGCTGAGGCTTTATAAGGCACTGGTGAGGCCTCACCTTGAGTATTGTGAACAGTTTTGGGCCTCTCCTCTTAGAAAAGATGTGCTGGCAGTGGAGAGGGCCCAGAGGAGGTTTACAAGGATGATTCTAGGAATGAAAGGGTTATCATATGAGGCATGTTTGATGGCTCTGGGTCTGTACTTGCTGGAATTCAAAAGGATGAGGGGGGATCTCATTGAAACTTTTCAAATGTCGAAAGAGCTAGACAGAGTAGATGTGGAAAGGATGCTTCCCATGGTGGGAGAGTCTAGAACAAGACAGCACAGCCTCAGGATAGAGGGGCACCCTTTCAAAACAGATGTGGAGAAATTTCATTAGCCAAAGGGTAGTGAATTTGTGGAATTAGTGCTGTGGAGGTCAGGTTCTTGCTTGGACATGGCATCAAAGGTTATGGGGAGAAGGCTGGGGACTGGGATTGAGGAGGAAATAGTAAAAAAGGATCAGCCATGATTGAATGATGATCAGACTCAATGGGCCAAATGGACTAATTCTGCTCCTCTGTCTTATGGTCTAACTGCTTTTCCCAGAGGGTGGTGAATCTGTGGAATTATCTGCCCAATGAAGCAGTGGAGGCTACCATAGTAAATATATTTAAGACAAGGTGGGATAGATTTTTACATAGTAGGGGAATTAAGGGTTATGGGGGAAAGGCAGGTAGATGGAGATGGGTCCATGGTCAGATCAGCCATGATCTTATTGAATAGCAAGGCAGGCTCGACAGGCCAGATGGCCTACTCCTGCTCCTATTTCTTATGCTCTTATTCGTTGAAAGTTGGCTGGTTACTGACCAAGAATAATTATGTAGTACACTATATTTTAAAATGATCAGCTTTGAATTTAATCCCGTAAATGACACCCGAAAGGTTCTTGTCACTTCAAGTTAGTTAGTTTTGTCCTTCGTAGCACAAGCCCTCTTTCTGCTCACACAGGCAAGGGATGTAAAGTTACTGTATTTTATATAACCCATGCCCTCAACCAATCTTATCTACTACAGTCAATTGCCTCAGAGCTGCCTTGTAATTCTTCACCAACGGATTCAACCGCATAATGGACAAGGAAATGGGAATGTGAGAAACAGCTGCCGTAAAACAGGTGCCACGGCATCACCCAGATCTTTGTCATCCACAGCAGGCACCCGCATCCACATTTTAACTGAATGGAAGTGATAACTCTAATGTTTGTTATTTTGAAGAGTAAAAACCATGATTTAAGAAGTCTCTTTATTTCCCTAATGCCCAGACATTCGAACGATGACCAAGTTCATCTTGTAATAAGCTTACTTCTAAATTACACTGCACTTATTTCAACAGTCAGCTTAATCTGCATGTACAAGTTTACCTGCTTTGTTAATACCAAAAGAACAAATGATTGCAAATCTTAAATGCAAAATATCAGAAATGCACAGCATTATTTTTCAGCATCAAAACAAATAGTTCAATAACAATCAGTTGTGACTCATAAGAAATAGGAACAGAATTAGGCCACTCGGCCCAATGAGTCTGCTGTGCCATTCTATCATGGCTGATATATTATCCCTCTCACAGCATTCTCCTGCCTTCTCCCCGTAACTGTCAACACCCTTACTAAACAAGAAACTAGCAACCTCTGCCTTAAAAATATTAAATGACAGCCTCTTTGTCTGTGGCAAAGAACTCCACAGATCATCACACTCTGGCTAAAGAAATTCTTCTTCTCTGTTCTAAAGGGGCGTCCTTTAGATTTTGAAAATTTTCCCTCCCCCTCCTCTTCTTCTATTCCCCATTTTGGCCTCTTACCTCTTCACACCTGCGTATCACCTCCACCCAGAGTCCTTCCTCCTTCCCTACTCTGCTCACTTATCACACAACGTACACAAAATGCTGGTGTAACACAGCAGGCCAGGCAGCATCTATAGGAAGAAGCACTGTCCTTCGTCAGGGTCTCGGCCGGAAAGGTCGACAGTGCTTCTCCTTATAGATGCTGCCTGGCCTGCTGTGTTACACCAGCATTTTGTGTGTGTTGCTTGAATTTCCAGCATCTGCAGATTTCCTCATGTCTGCTCACTTATCAGATTCCTACTTTTCCAGCCCTTTACCTGTCCTACCCACCTGGCTTCACCTACCATCTTCTGGCTATCCTCCTTCTCTTCCTCTCCTTTTAAGTCCTGAGGAAGAGTCTTGGCCAGAAACCTGTTTATTTCCATAGATGCTGCCTGATTTACTGAGTTCCTCCAGAATGTTGTGATTCGGATTTTCAGCATCTGTAGAATTTCTTGTGTTTATGTAGGAGGAAGTTTTAGATTGATTTCAGAGTAGGTTAAAACATCAATAGGGTTGATAGGCTTGTACTGTGCTATTGTGTTCTGTGTTCGAAGATATCCAGAATTGTATTAAAAATATAGCACACATATTATTATCATTATTATGTGACGCTGGCGATCGTGGTCTTCCATCTATCCTCGACCATGATTGTTCTTAGCAATTTTTTCTACAGAAGTGGTTTTCTTCTGGCCCAAGTCTTTACAAGACGGATGTACCCAGACATTATCAATACTCTTCAGAGATTGTCTGCCTGGTGTCAGTGGTCACATAACCAGGACTTGTGATATGCACCAGCTGCTCATACGACCATCCACCACCTGGTCCCATGGCTTCACGTCATCCTGACTGGGGGGGGAGGGGGCTAAGCACATGCTAACCAAGGGTGACTTGCAGGATAGCAGAGGGAAGGAACATTTTACTCCTCCTTCGGTAGAGACCTATCTCCACACAATGATAGGAAACCAGAAAAAGGCGATTAAGGAGATGTTCAGTCATGGAGAAAAACAAGTTTTAATGAAAGAATTTTGCTTAAAATACTTAAGACTTGTAACGGACTCAAAAGTGATAGTGGCTCATTTGCAGGCAGAACACTTACACTATTTACATCTTGAGACGGAAGTGGTGGACTGAATATTCCAGGTTGTCTACAACACTGTGACATTACTGCAAAGCAGGGACAGCATATGACTCGCCTGTTTAATCAGGATCACGGTGTGGACACCCATACAGATGAAGGAAAAAAGTGCATCCCACATTTTTTTAAAAAATGCCAGTTATTTTCTGAACAGTTGAGAAAAAGACTTGTAACTGAAAAAGTTTGGTGCAAAATTGACAGAATTCTTTTATTCCCTTTAAATGGGTAAAACTACTTCTATATTCCATTAAAAGATTTAAGGGAACAGGTATCTTAGCTTCCAAAGAGGGTTGTCACAGTAAGATTAATCACCAACTGGCTGGCTGGCAACAATGAAAATTTTAAGTTATCACTAATAGCAAAACACCTTAAAGAAAATCAGAAATGAGTTAGATTTATTCATAAGTAACACCTCAACAAGTGCAAATGAAGTACATTACCCATGCTAATGTATGGTAATTACCTTGCCCAAAACAGCTTTGATGCCTTGACTGCATTTATGGCTTGGCAATAAGTCAGTGTAAAAATGACCAATGATCAGGATATCTTTCCCAGGGGCTTAATTTCTTCTGGTAAAATACATTGATTAATGCGCTTGTGTTAAATTTGTTTGTGTTCTTTTAACAAAGTCATTAAGCCAATTAAAGTAAACAGGGCAGCTTAAATGTTGCGTTAAAGGAACAAAGTGATTTTATGTAAATGATTTTAACTATTGCATTGCTAGAGAAAATTAAACCCTAGAGTGCTTAGTTACAGAAATACATTTCCTAATTAATTAATTTGCATGCATTAGTTAGGCATAATTGGTGTACTTCACTAATATGTTGTCTGCTGTGCAATAGATTTACCCTTAAGCCTCAGAAGGAAAGTGCACAGTAAATGACTTTTAAAAGCACAGCAACTGGAGCACTGTAGAAGGAAATGGTGCCTTACAGCTCAGTTTCCAGTGTACAGTGCTCTCAGCAGTAAGGAATCAGCTATGCTGGATATAGGATCAAGTTTTTAAATTTTTAATTTATTGAGATACCACAGCACGGAACAGACACTTCCAGTCCTGCGAGCCATGCAAACCAGCAATCCCCCAATCTTGCCGTAGCCTAACCAATTACAATGACCGATTAACCTACCAGTCTTTGGACCATGAGGAAACCCATGCGGTCTTGGGGAAAACATACAAACTCCTTATATGCAGTGGTGGGGACTGAACTCAGGTCGCCTGCACTGTAAAGCGTTGTGCTAGCCACTAGACTACCATGACGATGCAACATGGAAACATGTTAGCCAGAAGGGGTGAATCTCTGGAATTGCCATAGATAGCTAAAGGTATATTTAAAACAGAGGTTGATAGGTGCTTGATTATTAAGGGTGTCAAAGGTTACGGAGAGAATGCAGGAGAATGGGATTCAGGGGGATAATAAATCAGCCATGATGGAATAGTGGAGCAGACTGGATGGGCTAAATGGCCTAATTCTGCTCCTACTTCTGTCTTATGGTTTAAAGGGGGTAAAAGTTTAAAGTTCTTTACCAGCAACAATGGTTTTAAATTTAATTTTGTATCTTTATTTTAAACTTTTAATTTTAATTTAAAATCTGAGAAGGATTGATTTTGTTTAAATCAAAGCCACATTAAGTAGGGGAGAAAAAACAGATACCTGGATTTAACCCGGAGATCAGGCTCACTGATCTTAGTGAGTGGCAGAGCAGGCCCAAGAGGTTAATTGGCTTACTACTTCTCTCATCCTCCAGTTCCTAACCTATTCCTAAGTGAAAAAGCGGCAATATGTGAAAACAGATTGTACACCAACTGTCTCAGAGACAGAAGCCCAGGAACCGCAGGATCTAAATAGATGGGCAAAATTAGGAGCCTCATTACACAAGTGGATAAACTAGTTTAGAAATCAGTACTGGGATTTGTGCCCTTTCTGAGTGACAGGAAGTAAGAATGTGGGCAGGATGGGCAGACACTATTTAATGTAGACGATTGCAGCACTGAGACACTGGGAAAGGATTACAAACTGCAGCAGCGAAAAGTAAATTTCACAGGGCACCCACAGGATGGACGTTGGTGTTCAGCACAAAACTGTAGCAAACAATTCAAACAGGAAGTGGCTGCACGCCAGTGAAAATAAATAAAAATATTCAGTGTGAATGGTTAGTTTTGGGCATTCTGCTCGCTAACGGTAAGAAAACTGAGTAGTTTATCTATCACTCTTGTTTCAGCCTCCTGTACTTAATAAAGAGTGGAACCTGGTGTGGTCTTCTGCTGCTGTAGTCCATCCACTTCAAGGTTCGACGTTGCGTATTCAGAGATGCTCTTCTGCGCACCACTGTTGTAATGTGTGGCTATCTGAGTTACTGTTGCCTTCCTGTCAGCTTGAATCAGTGTGGTCTTTCTCTTCTGACCTCTCACTAACAAGGCGTTTTTGGTCATAAGAACTACCACTCACTGCATGTTTTCTTTTGGTTTTTCACACCATTCTCTGTAAGCTCTTGAAAGTTAAGTATAAAAATCCCAAGAGATCAGCGGTTTCTGAGATACTCAAACCACCCCAACTTGCACCAACAATCATTCCATGTTCAAAGTCACTCAGATCACATTCCTTCCCTGTCCTGATGTTTGGTCTGAACACCTGCTTGCTTTTATGCATTGAGTTGCTGCCACATGATTGGCTGATTAGACATTTGAATTGATGAGCAGGTGTACCTAATAGAGTGGCCACTGAGTGCAGTCTATTTGAAATATTTTCTAATTTACACAGCACTCTTCACACATAGCTTGATATTAGACAAGTCTGTTAGAGCAGCAGACAGTGGATAGTTCAGCTCACATAAGGTCATCAGCCGATTAGCAACCATCCCTGCTTATTGCACTGGGTGTCAGACAATGCATGAGCTATCTGGGGAGGAGTGGGCAACAATCAGTCAGTATCCAACATCCTGCTGAAAAACAGACATGTGGAGCTACTGTGCAGACAGTGGAACACCCTGCCAGGCCAGGAAGAGCCTCGCATCTTTAACCTTCAGTCTCTAATCAGGAGTGGTAGCACAGTGTAAGCTTCTGGGACCATATTCAATGCCAAGATGAAGGTATTGGAATGGAATCATTAAAGTTAACAAAATAAACCCTGTAGAGGATCTTGTCCTCTCTCTCACTCCCTCATTCCCTCTCTCACACACATGCTCACCGTGTCTGCTTCACATATGGGTTTGACTGCCAGCTTTGATGATGCTGCCATTTTCACTGAATTTGCGAAGGACTGTCCCATTGATGCTTTCAAACCTGTAACACAAGTAAAATGTAAAAAAGTGCAGAAAACATAACGCTTTCTAATTTTCTGCAGTATGAAATCAAAAGCTACAAATGCTGGAAATGTTTAGCAAGTCTTGAAAGGGAAAGGTGAACATTTCTCTTGGTGTTGCACCATAACAAATGGGATGGAATGTCTTCCACGTAACCCAGATGCTGCCAAGCATTGTGAGCATGCTATGATGGCACCAGAATGTGTGAGGACACTTGGGGCTGCCCATAGCATTGGTTGTTAACACAAAATAATGCATTTCATTGTATGTTTCAATGTAAGTGAATCTAAAGCAAATCTGAATCTGAATCTAGCATTCAAATAGTCTGAAAAAACAAATAGTTTTGTCCTGGACAGCACTTTGTGCTAAAACTCACCCAAATAACCCCATGATAGTGGCCTGGTACTTGCTGCTCAAAGTAGCACCACATCGTACTGACAAAAAAAAAGCTTACAGCCTGTCCTGATCCCAGTCTGTCTGTACTGTGGGTTATCTGTAAAATTTACTGATACACACACCTACAGTACTGTGCAAATGTCTTAGATATAGATATATATAGCTAGAGTGCCTAAGACTTTGAAGCAGAGAGCAAGTTTGTGCGTCTGACGGGAGGAGCAAAGGAATGGCAAGGGTGGAGCACCATGAGAGGAGTGTGGGACGGGTGGCAGAGAAGGAATGACGGGTCAGTGGGGTGTCGCGGGTGCAGACATGGCCAGCCCTAAGACACCAGGAAAAGTCATTTGATTCTAAACAACTCTGTAATGATCATTACAGAAGGTCTCTGGTGCTTCCTGCTCCCTCCCCTCTCTCTCTTCACCTTTTCCCAACTGTGATTCTTCTCTCCCTGCCACCTTCCCACTCTCAGTCCACAATAGAGACTCCATATCAGAATCAGGTTTATCATCACTCACAGATATCATGAAATTTGTTTATTTTTGAGGCAGCAGTACAGAGCAATACATAAAATTACTACAGTACTACTCGAAAGTCAGAGGCACCCTAGCTATGTATATATGTGTGCTTAAGATTTTTTAAGGTGGTTATATCCGGGAGAGGTAATGAGGATAAGCTCCCACCACCTATTAAATGCTCCCAATGGGGTGTGCCTTAAATAGCCTCTGGCAACCCAGTCCAGCTCCTGCAAATGAATGAATTCATCAATTGATTGTCAAACATCATCAGGGAAGTTTCGAGAATGCAGATAGAGAATGCTAAAAAAATGAGCAGTTGATTGTGCAACATAATGTAGAAAAACAGAAGCAAGAGTAGACCATTCAGCCCCTTTGTTTCTGCTTCACCACTCAATAACTTCATTGCTGATCTATTACATCAGCCCCTGCACTAACTCGATCTCACTCGATTCCCTTTAACACGCACATGTCTACTAATGCTTCTAAGGGAAATCCAGCCAGACCTGGTACAAAGGAGTGGATAGGAATATTAATAGGATCATATGAAGTAGGATGGAAGGAGGCTTGTGTAAAGTATACATGTTATCTCACACCAGTTGGGCCATATGACATTAACAACATTGAATAATTATATTAGATTGAACATTTATGACCAATGATATTTTAAGAAAGGAAAATTCATTCTTAAACACAAGAAAGCCTGCAGATGTTAGAAATCCAAAGCAACTCACACACAAACAAATTGGCATGTATGACATTGTGGGCATCATGGCTGAAAGAAGATCATAGCTGGGAGCTTAATGTTCAAAGATACACATTCTATTGAAAGGACAGGCAAGTAGTCAGGGGGTGGCTTGGCAATGTTGGTAGTAAATGAAATCAAATCATTAGTAAGAGGTGACATAGGGTCAGAGGGGGATAGGAGTTATTTACAGATATCCCCCCCTTCCCCAAAGATGTGGTGTACAAATTACAAAGGGAGATGGAAAAGGCATGCCAAAAGGGCAATGTTACAATAGTCATGGGGGATTTCAATATGCGAGTAGATTGTGAAAATCAGGTTGGTGCTGGATTCCAAGAGTGGAAATTTCCAGAATTCCTATAAGATGGCTTTTTAAGAGTAGCTCATGGTTGAGCCCACTAGAGGGATCAGCTAGTCTGGATTGGGTGTTGTGCAATGAACCAGAATTGATTAGAGCGCCTAAGGTAAAGGAACCTATAGATTAAATTATCAAAATATAATAGAATTCACCCTGCAAAGGAAAAGGAGAAGCTAAAGTCAGATGTATCAGTATTACAGTGGGGTAAAGGGAATTACAGAGGCATGAGAAAGGAGCTGACCAAAATTGACTGGGAAAGGACACTGGCAGGGATGATAGAAGAGCAGCAATGGCTGGAATTCCTGGGAAATATTCGGAAGGCACAGGATATATACATTCCAAAGAGGAAGAAGTATTCTACAGGCAAGATGACACAACCGTGACTAACAAGAGAAGTCAAAGCCAACATAAAAGCCCAAGAGAGAGCATATAATACAGCAAAAATTAGTGGGAAGTTAGAGGATTGGGAAGCCTTTAAAAACCAACAGAAGGCAACTAAAAAGTCACTCAGAAGGAAAAGATAGAATACGAAGGTAAGCTAGCCAAGAATATTAAAAAGGTTACCAAAAGTTTCTTCAGATACATAAAGAGTAAAAGTGAGAGTGGATATCGGACTACTGGAAATCCAGTACTGATGCTGGAAAAGTAATAGTGGGGACAAGGAAAAGCTGGACAAATTGAATAAGTATTTTGCATCAGTCTTCACTGCAGAAGACACTAGTACTATGGTGGAAGTTGGAGAGTGTCACGGGGCACAAGTGTGTGAAGTTGCCATTACCATGGAGATAGTGCTTGGGAAACAAAGGCCTGAAGGTAGATAAGTCACCTGGACCAGATGGACTGTACCTCAGGGTTCTGAAAGAGGTGGCTGAAGAGATTGTAGAAGCATTAGTAATAATCTTTCAAAAATCAATTGATTCAGGCATGGTTCTGAAGGAATGGAAAATTGCAGATGTCACTTCACTTTTCAAGAAAGGAAAACAGAAGAAAGGAAATTATAAGCCAATCAGTCTGACCTCAGTGGTTAAGAAGATGTTGGAGCTGATTGTTAAGGATGTAGTTTCGGGGTATTAGGTGGCACAATAAATTAGGCCGTTGTTGGCATGGTTTCCTCAAGGTAAAATCTTGCCTGGCAAACCTATTGGAACTCTTTAAGGAAATAAGAGACAAGATAGAAAATGAAGAAATGGGTGTTGTGTACCTTGGTTTTCTGAAGACATTTGACAAGGTGCCACACATGAGGCTGTTTAACAAGTTAAGAGCCATGGTATTAAAGGAAACATACTAACATGGATAAAGCAGTGGCTGATTGGCAAGAGGCAAATTGTAGGAATAAAGGGATCCTTTTCTGATTGGCTGCCAGTGACTAGGGGTGGTCTACAGGGGTCTGTATTGGGACCATTTCTTTTTACATTATATGTCAATGACTTGGATGATGGAAATTGATGGCTTTGTGGCAAAGTTTGCTTACAGATAGTTGAAGGGGAAGGTAGTTTTGAGAAAGTAGAGAGGCTACAGAAGGACTTAGATTAAGAAAGTGGGCAAAGAAGTGGCAGATGGAATACTATGTCAGGAAGAGTCTGATCATGCACTTTGGTAGAAGCAATAAAAGTGTAGATTATTTTCTCAATGGAGAGAAAATTCAAAAACCTGATCAGCAAAGGGACTTGGGAATCCTAGTACAGGATTCCCTAAAGGTTAATTTGCAGCTCAAGTCTGTAGTGAGGAAGGCAAATGTAATGTTAACAATAATTTCAAGAGGACTAGAATATAAAAGCAAGGATGTAATGTTGAGACTTTATAAAGCCCTGGTGAGGCCTCACTTGGAGTATCGTGAGCAGTTTTGTGCCCTTTATCTGAGAAAGGATGCGTTGACATTGGAGAGGGTTCAAAGGAGATATATAAAAATGTTTCCGGGATTGAAAAGCTTGTCATGTGAAAAGAGTTTAATGGCTCTGGACCTGTACTCACTGAAATTCAGAAGATTAAGGGGTGACCTCATTGAAACCTATCAAATGTTGAAAGGCCTCAACAGAGTGGATGTGGAGAGAATGTTTCCTATGCTGGGGTAAGTCTAAGACCAGAGGGCACAGTCTCAGAATAGAGGGTGTCCTTTTAGAACAGAAATGAGGGAGAATTTCTTTAGCCAGAAAGAGGTGAATCTGTGGAATTCTTTGCCACAGGTGGCTGTGAAGTCCAAGTCATTGGGTATATTTAAGGCACAAGCTAATAGATTCTTGTGTGGTTAGGGGTAAGGGGAGAAGACAGGAGATTGGGGCTGCGAGGAAAAATGAATCAGTCAAGAGGAAATGGCAGAATACACTTGATGGGCCAAGTGGCCTAATTTTGCTCCTATACAGTGCCTATAAAAAGTATGCACCCTCCTTGGAAGTTTTCATATTTTATTGTTTTACAAATTTGAATCACATTGGATTTAATTTGGTTTTGACACTGATTAAAATAATGGACTCTTTTCTACCAAAGTGAAAGCAAATTTCGACAAATTGGTCGAAATTTACAACAATTAAACACAAAATAATTACTTGCATAATTACTCACCCCCTTCAAATCAGAATTTAGTAGATGCATCTTTGACAGCAATTATAGCCTTGAGTTTGTGTGGATAGGTCTCTATCAGCTTTGCACATCTAGACACTGCAATCTTTCCCCATTTTTCTTTACAAAACTGCTCAAGTTCTGTCAGATTGCATAGGGATTGTGAGTGAACAGCCCTTTTCAAATACAGCCACAAATTCTCAGTTGGATTGAGGTCTGGACTCTGACTTGGCCACTCCAAGATACTAACTTTGTTGTTTTTAAGCCATTCCTGTGTAGCTTTACTTTACACCTAGAGTCATTGTCTTGCTGGAAAGCATATCTTCTACCAGATCACAGTTCTTACTTCAGTGGTTGTGAGTTTTACTTCAGTGGTTGGTAAGTTGATGGAAAATTCCTGAGAGGCAGGATTAGTGAACATTTGGAGAGGTATAATATGATCAGGGATAGTCAGCATGGCCTTGTCAAAGGCAAGTCGTGCCTTACAAGCCTGATTGAATTTTTTGAGGATGTGACTAAACACGTTGATGAAGGTAGAGCAGTAGGTGTAGTGTATATGGATTTCAGCAAGGCCTTTGATAAGGTACCCCATGCAAGGCTTATTGAGAAAATAAGGAGACATGGGATCCAAGGGGACCTTGCTTGTGGATCTTGCAAAGAGGCTTGTCCACAGAAGGCAAAGAGTGGTTGTAGACGGGTCATATTCTGCATGGAGGTCGGTCACCAGTGGTGTGCCTCAGAGATCTGTTCTGAGACCCCTTCTCTTTGTGATTTCTATAAATGACCTGGATGAAGAAGTGGAGAGATGGGTTAGTAAGTTTGCGATGGCACAAAGGTTGGGGGTGTTGTGGATAATGTGGAGGGCTGTCGGAAGTTACAGTGGGACATCAATAGGATGCAAAACTGGACAGAGAAGCAGTAGATGGAGTTCAACACAGTTAAGTGTGAGGTGGTTCATTTTGGTAGATCAAATATGATGGCAGAATATAGCACTAATGGTAAAACTCTTAGCAGTGTGGAGAATCAGAGGGATCTTGAGGTCTGAGTCCATAGGACACTCAAAGATGCTGCGCAGGTTGACTCTGTGGTTAAGAAGGCATACGGTGCATTGGTCTTCATCAACCATGGGATCAAGCTTAGGAGCTGAGAGGTAATGTTGCAGCTATATAGGACACTGCTTAGACCCCACTTGGAGTATTGTGCTTAGTTCTGGTCACCTCACTACAGGAAGGATGTGGAAACTATAGAAAGGGTGCAGAGGAGGTTTACAAGGACGTTACCTAATTGGGGAGCATGCCTTATGAGAATAGGTTGAGTGAACTCGACTTTTTCTCCTTGGAGTGGTGGAAGATGAGAGGTGACCTGGTAGAGGCGGATAAGATGATGAGAGTCATTGATTGTGTAAGTAGTCAGAGGCTTTTTCCCAGGGCTGAAATGGATAACATGAGAGGGCACAGTTTTAAAGTGCTTGGAAGTCGGTACAGAGGAGATGTCAGGGGTAAGTTGTGTTTTTTTTTAAACACAGGGAGTGGTGAGTGTGTGGAATGGGCTGCCGGGAAACGTGGTGGAGGCAGATACAATAGGGCCTTTTAAGAGACTCCTGGTTAGGTACATGGAGCTTAGAAAAATAAAGGGCTATGGGTAACCCTAGGTAATTTCTAAAGTGTTCAGCACAGTGGTGTGGACTGAAGGGCCTGTATAGTGCTGTAGCTTTTCTATGTTTCTCTTGCAGGTTGCATCAAGTTTCCTCCAGGACTTCCCTGTAATTTGCTACATTCATTTTGCCCTTTGCCTTCACAAGCCTTCCAGGGCCTGTTACAATGAAGCATCCCCACAGCATGATGCAGCTACAACCATGCTTCTCAGAAGGGAGGATGGGTTTTTGATGATGTGCAGTGGCCAGAAAGCTCAGTTTTGTTTCATCAGACCATAGAACCTTCTTCTAGTTGAGATTTCATTTGAGTTTTTTTTCCCAACAGTGGCTTTCCTTTTGTCGTTCTACAGAACTGCGACTGGTGACGCACCCGGGCAACAGTTGTATGCGCAGTCTCTCCCATCTCAGCCACTGAAGTTTGTAACTCCTTCAGAGCTGTCACAGGTCTCTTGGTGGCCTCCCTTACTAATCCCCTTCTTGCACGGTCACTCAGTTTTTGAGGATGGCCTACTCGAGGCAGATTTACAGCTGTGTCATATTCTTTCCATTTCTTGACAATTAACTTAACTGTACTCAAAGAGATGTTCAGTGGCTTGGAAATTTTCTTGTACCCATCTCCTGACTTGTGTTTTTCAATAACCTTTTTGTGGAGTTGCTTGGAGTGTTCTTGGATTTGTCTTCATGGTGTAGTTTTTGCCGGGACACTGACTCACCGGCAGTTGGACCTTCCAGACACAGGTGTATCGTTACCACAATCAACTGAAACACCTGACTGCACACAGGTGATCTCCACTTAACTAATTATGTGGCTTCTAAAACCAATTGGCTGCACCAGGGTGATTTGGTGTGTCATATTAAAGTGGGGGGGGGGGGGGAACTTATGCAATCAATTATTTTGTTTTATATTTGTAATTAATTTAGATCACTTTGTAGAGATCTGTTTCCACTTTGACACAAAAGAGTCTTTTTCTATTGATCAGTGTCAAAAAAGTCAAATTATATCCACTGTAATTAAATATTGTAAAACAATAAAACATGAAAACTTCCAAGGGCATGAACACTTTTTATAGGCCCTGTATCTTAAGGTCTAAAATGCTGGAGGAACTCAGCCAGTCGGGCGGCATCTATGGAAGGGAATAAACAGCCGATGCTTTGGGCCGAGACTCTTCCTCAGGATTGGAAAGGAAGGGGTCTTGGCTCAAAACATCAATTGTATGTTCAAAGGCATTCTTATATTGCAATTAGAAATATTTTATCTAACCAACAGAAAATAAGTATGTTATTCTTTAACAGATTGTCAAATTACTTACTTAAAAGCAACTGAAATTTACCATATAACAACTTTTATGAGATTTGCCAGTGTTATTAAAACTGATTTTGATCTCCTGATTACATTCATTTCTTCTACGTACCATGTTTTGCTCTGTAAGCAGATCCAAGGCAAGCTGAATTAGTTGTGTCTATTGTGTACACTGGGGCATTGAACACATCTGCCAAGACCTGCAAAAATCCACAAACAGGTGGTGAGTGCGTATCCTCTGATATCACTGCACTCCTGCAGAAGGTACTGACGCCACACAGTCACACCGGAGACCACACTTGTGTGGGGAAAGAGGAGTTCTGTGAAGTGGAATGAAATAAGGCAGGTCCTTTGAGGAATGAATCATAGGACTTCAGGGAAAAAAACACATACACAGGTTTTGTATCATACAAATCATTAATTAGAACAGAAAATAGATTTTTAATTGTATAGGAAAGCACTATTCATGATTGTATGGCGCCATGAATGAAGTCAGTGAGAAGGAAGGAAAATTAAGAAATAATTAGAGCCATAGAGGACTACAGCACAGAATCAGGCTCTGTGATCTATCTAGTTCATTCCAAACTGTTATTCCACCTCATCCCATCAATCTGCACCTGGACCAACGCTCTCCACAGCCCTCACATCCATCCACTTATCTTAATTTCTATTAAGTATTACAATCAAACCTGCATCCATCACTTCAGATGGCAGTTTATTCCACACTCTCACTGCCCTTGAAGTGAAGAAGGCTCCCCTCGAATATTTCACTATGACCTCCAGTTGTCATTTCACCCAACCTCAGTGGAAGAAACCTGCCTGCATTTACCCTATTTATACCCCTCATAATTTTGTATACCTCTATCAAATCTCCCCTCATTCTCTCGTGCTCCAGGAATAAAGACTTAACTTTGCCCTATCATTCAGGGTCTCAAGTCCTGGCAACATCGTTGTAAATTTTCTCTGTACTCTTTCAATCCTGTTGATATCTTTCCTGAAGGTAAAGACAGAGCTTTGAATGGTAGAGATATTTGGCTGATGTTGGATTAGGGTGCAGAATTATTATTTTTCTCGTCATTTAACTCTCCTATACTTGTATTTTTATATGATCTGCTCAGTGAATTTTCCAGTAAAACTGTTGTAATTATTTTCCAGAAGCTTCTTAGTTTTTCTGTAGCAGTGTCACACCACTTGAATCTGACTAGTGTACAGATTAATTGTTATAACTGGAATGCTGTTATCTTTTCAGTTAGAGATGATCACAACTTTGTTGTCCTCTGCGCATTTTGTTGGTCTTGTGTTCCTGTAACACTGAATAAAACAGCCACAAGCAACAAGTTTTATGCCTCATTCTGGACTTCCATACCTCTGGATCGCAAAGCCACCAGGATCTAACAGTGTCCGAGTTGCATGATTCGCAAAAGGTTATTATGCAGATACAGCAAGTAATTATGATAATTTGCACAATGTTATTATGTACTGCTCAGAAAGGTAGGGAGTTCATGCTTCAGTTATGGAGGATATCAGTACACCTCACCTGGAGAATTGGTCTTTTTATTAAAGAAAGTATATTAATCCTTTGGAAGCAGCTGAGAGGAAGTTTACTGGATTGATACTCTGGCTGGGTTGACCTACGAAGAAAGGTTGGACAGATGCTGCAGATTAGAAGAGTGAAAGTTAACCTTCTTGAAGGATATGAAATCCTGAAGGGCCTTGACAGGATAAACACAGAGAGAACATTACCTCTTGTGGAAGAATCTAGAGTTGAGGAAGACAAGTTCAGAATAGGGTGCTACCCATTTAAAGCAGGGATGGAGTCATTCTTTTTCAGGCTGAAAGTTGTGGGTGTTTGAAATTCTCCTCTTCAAAGGGCAATGACACCAGAACCTGAATCTTTTTAAGCCAGAGGTTGATGGATACTCAATAAGAGGGTGTGAGAAATGAGTCTGGTCGGCAGGAATGCAGAATTGAAATGACAGTCACAGTAGTTATGATGTTATTAAATGGTAAAACAGGCTGTTAATTTCTGTGCTCATGTGTAATGATTAAATCACACTCAGGACAGATAATAGAATGTGTAGGATATTTATTTACTTAGAGATACAGTACGGAATAGGCCCCTCCAGATCTTCAAGTCGTTCTGCCCAGTAACCCCCAGCAATCCTAACCTAATCACGGGATAATTTTACAATAATCAATGAACCTACCTGGTATGTCTTTGGACTGTGGGAGGAAACTGGTGTACCTAGAGAAAACCCATGCATTTCTCAGTGAGGACATACAGACTCCTTACAGAGGACACCAGGGTTGAACTCCGAATTCCAACACCTCAAGCTGCAATTGTGTCATGTTAACCACTAGGCCACAATGGCACCCCAATATTGAGGCATTGGGACACAATGGGTAAGAATGGGGGGGGGGCAGTACAATGATTTTAGCACAGCAAAAATGCAGGCAGGGGAGAGCATATAAAAATGCACTAAATGTGGATCATTACAAGAGCAAAATTATGGCCTCTAGGAGCCAAAGGGGGAAAATGCCAGATGCTACTTGAGTGCAGTGTTAACCTATTGGAGTAACAGCAGGAGTATGTATGCCTCTGTTCATGAATACTGCATATTCCTGTTTTACCCCACTATTGATAGGCATGTTGTCGACAGTAGTGTAGCGGTTAACATGACACTGTACAATGCCAGCAGTTGGGTTTCAATTCCCCATGTTGATTTAAAGAACTTGTACATTCTGTCTGTGACTATGTGGATTTCCTCTGAGTGCTCTGGTTTCCTCCCACATTCCAGACATGTACGGGCTAGTGAGCTATGGGCATGCTACGTTGGTGCCAGAAGCACGGCAACACTTGTGGGCTGCCCCCAGCACATCCTTGGACTGTGTTGGGCGTCGATGCAAACAACGCACTTCACTGTATGCTTCCATGTATATGTGACAAATAAAGTTTATCTTTATGTTTAACTGACCAGAGACCTAAGACCCAGAATTCACTCCCTAACTTGTCACTGCCTTGACAAAACTTCAGAAAAAACCCTTAGCACTGAGCTGATTTTATGTCTGATTAAATGCCAGTGAAGCATGCGATATTTTCCTTTGTTTTTAGGTACTTTGCCAATGCAAGCTGTTGGTGTTGTTTAACGTATGTTGTGGATTTTTGAAATCTTTATATAAAGATGTAACTACTAAATATTGATATAATGAAAAAAATAATTTAAATCTGTGTCAGCTGATTCTAGACAGCACAACTTTACAGGAATTGGTGGCACTACCAAGAGACACTGCGAGACTGACCATTCTCAACACAAGGACCCCGCAATAAGTGTTAATCGAGTGTCCGCTTTAAATGATCACAGAATGTGGAAAACCCGTGCAGTAACCATTACCTTGAGCAGAAAGCACAAGAGCCTCCAACTCTAGTTAAGACAACAATTAGTAAATACGTATGCTCGAGAAACCTAGAAGCCCAATGCTCTACGGAACGATGCAGAAGCGGGCAGTGGTCATGACAGTATGTGAATGTTTCATCGGTAATTGTGATGTGGATCATTTTACTGTGAAAACAACTAATAGCTTGCAGGCTTATCTGGAGGGTAATTTTACACACTAGTTCTTCCTTGGGAGGTTCAAACAAAAACACTTTTAGTGGTTCCTACAGATGAAGGCCACTGAAGAGATGGAGATAACTGAGACATTTTTCAGGCTGTCTCAGATGGTCAGTAGCAAGTGCTCCATTAGTGAAACCTGACTTTCGGGGCATGTACCACAGCCCTGTTATTAGCAATACATAATGTAAGTGAAGAAGCATAACCTGACTCTAACTGCCACGTTTGATCTTGTCTCACCCTTTCACATTCTCTTTGTTTTACCTACAGTAATTCATCCTCCATCTTCCCTGCAACTTCAAATGACTTTTTTTTTATCTTTGTTTCCCAGTTCTAACCAAGGGTTTCAGATATGAAACATTAACTCCGTTTATCTTTCCACAGATGTTGACTGACCAGGTGAGCATTACCAGTTTTTTTTTTCTGTTTGTATTTAAAAATTCTGGCATTACTTTTATGGAGACTATCACAACATAGTGATTGAGTGCGCAAATATTGTCACAAAAAATATAGAAGTTGATAAACGTAATGACAGGGTTATTTTTTAATACAAATTTACCTCACCTTCTGGACAGTTATAAATATAAGCCTCAGATGTTACTGTGTGTCTCAAATGTTAATTATACTGTGCACTGAAACCAAAGCATGTATTGACTGTAAACTAGCTATGATGGTGAGGAGGGACTTGGAACTAGTCGTAATGGTAAGCTTGGTGAGGAGGGGCAAGGGAAGATAGGTTATGGTAGTTTCTGGGCATTACACGTGTGGAAGACTAACTCAGGCGAGAAGAAGAAAAACTTCTTTGATTTCTGCCTGGGCTGCGATAACTGTACCTGGAAAAACTCTGGATTTCTCTGGGAAAGTCACCAGATCACTGGCAACTTGGAAATCAACTCCAGGTCACCTTAAAGTTGAGTATTATGATTTTATGTAACATGCTTCAATTAGAGAAAGTGTTGCTTCACCACAGCTTCTTACTGACCTAGTGAGAAGTTGGATGTTTGTTGTGGCACACAGTAGTTCTCAGAATAGAGAGGGAGAGTGGTGTTGAAATGAGAGTGAGGCAAGGGATAGAGTTAGATATGACTACTGATCGTAGGTTTGGCTCTTTCAGTACTCTGTGTGTTGCAGGAAGGTAGCTTCATAGTATGTGCATCTGATGACATCCAATGACTTGCATTATTTTTTACTAGGGAATGCTGTGGGCAACACCGACAATATTCCATTTCTAGATTTCCAGTTGATAAATGTCCTATCTTCTATATATAGTAGAGTAACTAGAGGAACAGCACCCCATATCCCATCTAGGTTGTCTTCAACCCAATGGCATAAACACTGAATTCTCCAGTTTCAGGTAACCTGCTCCTCTCTGTCCCTTTCTCTCTCCTTCTGACCTACACAGTTCTATCTTTTCCTCTCAGATTGCATCATCTGCACCCTCCGTCACCTCCAAGTCTCTGTATCTACCACCCTTCCCTCCTCCATCCGCCAGTCACCATCTTCAAATGGATCTACCTATTGTTTGACTGCTCTTGATCTAACCTTGCCCCTCATCCCTCTATTGTGGCCATCTCCCCTCTAATCCCTCAGTCCAGCTGAAGGGTCTTGATCTGAAACATCAACTGTCTTCATGGTACAATGACAACCAACTATCCACCCACAGAACTGGGACTTGGTGAAGCATACTGACCTTCAGGGGTTGGAGTCAGCTGGATCTATAAGTTCTCAAGACTGCAGACAACCATATTAGTTGTAGGACAGAATTATGCAAAAGGCTTTCCTTCCTACCTGCAGTATATCTGGGTTCATGGAAGCTCCGCCGGTGGCCAGCACTCTGGTCCCTTGCACTGTAACAGAAGTAAGAATTGTAATAGTTCTACAAAAAAGCTGCAAAGCTGCTATCTTACGTCAAGGAGCATGAGTGCATTACTAGTAAGATGATTAAATGTTATTACCCTTCAACCATCAGACTCCTGAACCAGCATGGATAATTTCACTCACCTCATCAATGAACTGATTCCACAACCTACAGCCTCACCCTCAAAGACTCCACAACTCGTATTATTTATCTACCTATCTGGTTTTTTTTGTATTTGCACAGTTAGTCATCTTTCACACCACTGGCTGTTTGTTAGTTTTTGTTGGTGTGTAATTTCTCTTTAATTCTATTGTATTTCATTGTTATGTGAATATCTGCAAGAAAATGAATTGCAGGCCAGTACATGGTGACATTTATGTACTTTGATAATAAATTTACTTTGAACTTTGAAATGTTCTTGTATGAGATAATCCCAAATGCATTTGTAGCTTTTGTAATGTTGCAACCAATCCTCTTTAAAGCTCACAGTATTTGAATGAAATATCTTTCAATTTCCCTTCTCCGAGGATTGTCACCTTGTCATGCTGGAGAGGCATGTGATGTTCTGGGATCCCAAGAGCGATGTTGCCTGGAGTTTTGCCATCTGTTACTGCCATAGGTGACCCCACCAGGAGCTACGTAATGTCAAGGGGGAGGTTCCAGACAAAGTTCAATTCGACCAAGACCACAATGGTGACAATCCTGACGAAGGGTCTCGGTCCAAAACGTCAACAGTGCTTCTCCCTATAGATGCTGCCTGGCCTGCTGTGTTCCATCAGCATTTTGTGTGTGTTGCTGGAATTTCCAGCATCTGCAGATTTCCTCATGTTTGCCACAATGGTGGAGCTGGTGGAAGATGGTGACAATCACAATGGCAGTTAAGGCAGAGGAAGGCTACAGTAGTGAAGGGTCCCCAGTCACCTTGCAATCTATGTCATTGGATCCAGACCCTGTTCTGCCAAGGACAGAGTGGTGGCTGCCTGTGCATCAGACTCCCCACATTTAAACACACTGGCATTCTCTATGAAGGGAATCCACCCTAACATCCTGGATTAAGTCTTGTGGCAATCAGCAAGTGGTGAAATGGGCAGGATTGTGAAGCCTAGAAGCCCCTAGTCACAAGCAGACTATATGGTACTTGCTTCGGCCTCTGCCACCATAGACACCCCCTCAGGAGAACATCATACTTGATCTGAGTGATTGCACTACTATAAATTTCCAACCGCAGATGGCATAACAAAAGCAATGTTTGAAAAGCTCTATTTCAATTTTATTAGATTTATAACCTGAGGTAGGAACATCAAATGAACTTTCAAAATAGGAGCTTCAAAATGTTACCTATGCTTAGAATCTATCCTATTCTTTTTTAGTATCTACCTTGGTAAATTATGATAACAGAAGAGGGGAAATTGAGAGAAAGCAAAGGAGGAAAAGAAGTAAACACGTTCGTAGCCTCAGTATATTTGCTGAAGCAATTCTGTAGTGTTTTTGTTGTCACAGAGACAAATGCTACGGCCAGTTTTGCACAGAGTCAAGTGGAGAGAAATGCAATAAAAGGCCAGATAATTTGTCTTGCTTTTGTGTAGGTTTAAGAATAAAAATCAGCCAGGACTAAACCGACACCTCTGATTAGTGCCATGAGATTTTCTATCGCTTGCTGAGGGTGGAGAATTGACGTCTGAACTGAACATCAAAATTTCCAACACTAAAGCACGCTCTCAGTACTGCACAGACCTACATTACATGCTTATACACCCAGTGCCCACTTCATTAGGTAAGCAATGAGTGTATGTTCATGGTCTTCTGCTGCTGAAGCCCATCCACTTCAATGTTCAACATGTGTGTACAGGGATGCTCTTCAGCACATTGCTGGTGTAATGTGTGGTTATTAGAGTTACTGTCGCCTTCCTGTCAGCTTGAACCAGTCTGGCCATTCCCCTCTAACCTCTCTCAATAACAAGGTGTTTTTGCCCACAGAACTGCCATTCACTGCGTGTTTTTTTTTGTTTATTACCCCATTCTCTGAAAACTCTAGAAAATGTTATGCATGAAAATCCCAAGAGATCAGGAGTTTCTGAGATACTCAAACCACCCCATCTGGCATCAACAATTATACCATTGTCAATGTCAATTAGATCACATTGCTCCCCATTCTGATGATCAGTCAAAACAACAACTAAACTTCTTGACCATGTCTGCATGCTTTTATGCATTGAGTTGCTGCCACCTGATTGGCTGATTAGACATTTGTATTTATGAGCTGGTGCAGAGGTGTCCATCTCTACAGGTTATAAAGTGTCAATGGAGTGTACATCTGGAGTGGGACAATGAACTTCCAACTTAAAATGGAATGAACTACAACTCAGTCAAGGCTGACACTTAAGTTTTATTAGTGACCCTTTTCATGTGAAAGCAAATCTATTTGATTACTCACTGCTGTCTCATTCATCTCTTCATCCCTATTCTGGTGCATCCTTTGCATTTACAATTACGGCTCCATTTATTTTGCTTTGACGGCTTGAAAACAAAATCTTAGATTTTGTCTTTTTGTCACATGCTGGCATGTTTATTATCCAATGAATCTCAAGACTGCAATACGTCGTTTGCCCAGAATCTGAGCGTCTCCTGTGGATTAGAAAATTAGTTTTGACACCAAGATAAACACCATCTTTGTGTTTCAGGTAGATTTAAACTGCAGCACTATAAAATTTTACTAAGCCTCATTGTTCATTGGAAAGCTTCTTTTATAAAGATAACACTTTAGGGATTATCTGCAACCAATCTCATATTGTAGAAGATTGTACTGTGACTCACTTTTCATTCAGTCAAATATAAGCAACTACATAAGCAACTGTCCTAAACCTTTGGCTTGCTATAACCAAACGACACTCAATGGCCACTTTATCAGCTACATCGGTACACCTGCTCATTATTGCAAATATCTAATCAGCCAATCATGTGGCAGCAACTCAATGACATGGTCAGCATGGTCTCCCAGTGGCCACACATTTTAATCCCACATCCCATTCCCATTCTGATACGTCTATCCATGGCCTCCTCTACTGTCAAAATGAAGCCACACTCAGGTTGGAGGAACAACACCTGATATTCAGCCTCCAACCTGATGGCATGAATGTTGATTTCTCTAACTTCAGTTAATGCCCCTCCCCCCCTCTTACCCCATCTCTGATTATTTATTTATCCTCCCCTTTTTTTCTCTCTCTGCCCCTCTCACAATCACTTGGTGCTTGCTCTCCATCTCCCTCTGGTGCTCCCCTCCCCTTTTCTTTCTCCCTAGGCCTCCCATCCCATGATCCTTTCCCTTCTCCAGCTCTGTATCCCTTTTGCCCAATCACCTTTCCAGCTCTTAGCTTCACCCTCCCCCTCCTGTCTTCTCCTATCATTTTGGATTTCCCCCTCCCCCTCTCAAATCTCTTACTATCTTTTCTTTCAGTTAGTCTTGACGAAGGGTCTCGGCTTGAAACGTTGACAGTGCTTCTTCCTATAGATGCTGCCTGGCCTGCTGTGTTCCACCAACATTTTGTGTGTGTTGATGGTCAGTAGCTGTTGTGGCCAAACATCAGAACAGGGAAGAAATGTAATCTAAGTGACTTTGATCATAAGATGATCGTTGATGCTAGAAGAGGTGATCTGAGTATCTCAGAAACTGCTGATCTCCTGAGATTTCTACACACAATAGAGCCCAGACTTTACCAAGAATGGCCCAAAAATAACAGACAAAAAAAATCCAGTGAGTGGCAGTTCGAAAAGTGAAAATGCCTTTTTACTGAGAGAGGTCAGGGGAGAATGGGCAGACTGGTTCAAGCTGACAGGAAGGTGACAGTAACTCAAAAAAACCAGGACAAACTCTCCAAGACCAGAGAGGGACGACCATTTAAACTGAGATGAGGAGGAATTTCTTTAGCCAGAGAGCGGTGAATCTGTGGAATTTGTTGCTACAGCCAGCTGTGGAGGCTAAACTATTGGATATATTTAAAGCAAGAGTTGATAGATTCTTGATTAGTCAGGGCATGAAGGGATATGACAAGAAGGCAGGAGACTGGGGCTGAGAGGGAAATAATCAGCCATGATGAAATGGTGGAGCAGACTCAATGGACCAAATGGCCCAATTCTGCTCTTACACCTTATGGATTTCTAACCTCATGTTACAACAGTGGTGTGCAGAAGACCATCTCTGGAGGCACAACACGTTGAACCTTGAAGTGTATGGGCTACAGCAGCAGAAGACCACACCGGGTTCCACAGCTATGGCCACCTTATTAGGTACAGGAGGTACCTAAGAAAGTGGCCACCGAGAGTATGTAGCACTTAAAACAAATTTACAAAGAAAATCCTTTTGCTAAACATTCACAGGTTAGTAATAACTGTAAAAACTGTTACTACGAGGCTAATGGCAACTTTAAAAAGGGGCAATAGTCTCTTGGAGACACATCACTTTTAATGACAATGCCATTTTGAAAGTTTTTCTCCAGGTAGTTAATTTGATCAACTATTCTAGTCAGCCTCTATCACTTCCCCTCTGTCTATTACCCAGTCACTGCAATGCACTGTAAACACTTTAAACCACTCTTTTTAATACTGTTTACATTGTAAATGTATGTTGGTATTTATGCACATTTTATTCTGTATCTGCACGGATAGTATACACCATATCCATACTTTAATCTCTTAAGCATACTTTATTCTTTACAATTGTTGAATGTTTCATGTCACACCCTGACCAACACACCACAGCAATTTCCTAATACACAGAAATATTAGGAAATATTAGAATAAAGTTGATTCTTGATCCTAAATCCTTGGAATGAGTGGATGATGGGCAGGTGGAGAAAGGAAGAGTGAAAAGAGAGTGACAGAACTGGGAGGTGAAGGCAACAAAGAGCTGTAGATGATGGAATCTCACAGGAATTAAATGTAGAATTGTATGTTGGTTTTCTTAGTGTGAATTAAGTATAAAGCAGGGATGTCTCTCTACAATTGTACAGAACCTTGGTGAGACATTCCTGAAGTACAGAGTGCTGTTTTGTTCTTATCTAAGAAAGTACGTTCCCGCTATATTTTCTAAAAACCTTTTAAATGCCCTGGACCCCTAACTTTAACCAAGGGGATCCATGGACCCCAGATTGCGAACCCCTGTGGGAGTACAGCAAATTGTATTCTAGGATTGCACAACTTAGGTCTCAAGAGAGACTAGGACAATTAAGGCATAGAAACGTATAAAATCTTGACAGGACTAGAGAGACCAAATGCAGGAAAGATATTCGTAGAGGTGAGGAAATCCAAAGGTCATAGTCTAAGTTTGCAAAGTAAGCCATTTAGTATTGAGATGTGTAAAAATTTCTTCTCCCAATGACTGATGAACCTGTGAAATTCTCTGGCACCGAAGGAAGCTGAGGCCAGATCATTAAACATCTTCAAGGAGGAATTAAGATATAGTATTAATGGCTTACAGGAGCAGGGGATATGGGAAGAAGAGAAAGGGTACTAAATTTGGATGATCAGCTGTGATCAAGATGATTGACAAGAGTGGGATCAGAGGCTTGCACTCTAATTTCTTAATTTCCATGTTTTTGTGTTTCTTAACCTGGACAATGCTACTGCACAAGGTTTCGTTTTTTGTTCACAAAGTAAATCACAGACAATTATTTTACTTTTTCGGAGATACAGCACAGTAAGTTTTTTCTGGCCTAACAAGCCTGTGCAGCCTAATTACACCCACATGATCAATTAACCTACTAACCGGTATCTTTCGAACATGCAAGGAGTCCAGAGCACCTGGAGGAAACTCATGCAGTCAGGGGAAGAATGTACAAACCCCTTTCAGGCAATGGCACAATTGAACTGGGGTCACTGGCACTGTATTAGCATCATGCTAGCCACTAGGTTACTATGCCTTCCTCCAGAACTTAACACATTGGAAACCATTGTGTACTGTGTGAACTAAACATGGACTTCAGCTTAATCCTTATCCATTCGCTTGTCCTATAATGTTTGAAATTGTGGTGAGGGATTCTGTATCCATCATTCATTGAGATACTGAGCTACTGATCCTTCCCATTCATCAATTCCCCTGGAATCCCTGCACTCACTGTATGCCCTGTTTACTGACCTCCCTGTGTGTTGTTTCCATGCCTAGACTCTCATAAAATTATGCACCTTAATTAAATCTTCTTCAGTCTCCTTTGTTCTAAGGAAAACAATCATCTTAAGTGATGAACATAAGTAAACAACATAAGTGGAGATGTGGAGAAAGCGAACCAGCTGAATAACTTCTTCAATAGGTTCGATAGCACAATCTCATCCTCACCGCAGAACGCCACACCAGGCTTGTCTCTCTACTCGTCCTCCCTCTCACTTCCCTCACAGGAAAATAGCCACTCACAGGAGACCTTACCCACGCCCAAGATTACAGCTGCACAGATGAAAGGTCAACTGAGGAAGATCTGTGCCAGCAAGGCGGCTGGACCGGATGGAGTAGCCCCACGATTACTGAGGGCCTGTGCGTCTGAGCTGGGAGAACCCCTTCAGAGCATCTTCAACATGAGCCTGGAGCAGAGAAGGGTACCCAGACAGTGGAAAACATCTTGTATTGTCCCGGTACCGAAGAAACCACAACCAAGGGAGATGAATGATTTCAAACCTGTTGCTTTGACGTCGCACGTGATGAAGACCATGGAGCGGCTGATAATACAGAATCTGAGGCCACAAACCAGGCACGCCCGGGATCCTCTTCAGTTTGTGTATCAGGAGAAGGTGGGAGTGGAGGATGCTATCATGTACTTGCTGCACAAATCCCTCTCTCACCTGGACAGGGTCAGTGGTGCTGTGAGGATTACATTCCTGGACTTCTCTAGTGCCTCTAACACCATCCAGCCCAGGATCTTAAGGCACAAACTAACGGAGATGGGAGTAGACTCACACGTGGTGGCTTGGATAACGGACTACTTGACAGACAGACCTCAGTATGTGCGGTTGGGAGACTGTAGGTCTGACACGGTGGTCAGCAGCACAGGAGCGCCGCAGGGGACCGTGCTCTCTCCGGTCCTGTTCACCCTGTACACATCAGACTTCCAATATAACTCGGAGTCCTGCCATGTGCAGAAGCTCGCTGATGACACGGCCATAGTGGGGTGTGTCAGGAATGGTCAGGAGGAAGAGTATAGGAAACTGATACAGGACTTTGTGATATGGTGCAACTCAAACTACCTGCGTCTCAATATCACCAAGACCAAGGAGATGGTGGTGGACTTTAGGAGACCTAGGCCTCATATGGAGCCAGTGATCATTAATGGAGAATGTGTGGAGCAGGTTAAGACATACAAGTATCTGGGAGTGCAGTTAGACGAGAAGCTAGACTGGACTGCCAACACAGATGCCCTGTGCAGGAAAGCACAGAGTCGACTGTACTTCCTCAGAAGGCTGGTGTCATTCAATGTTTGTAGTGAGATGCTGAAGATGTTCTATCGGTCAGTTGTGGAGAGCACCCTCTTCTTTGTGGTGGCGTGCTGGGGAGGCAGCATTAAGAAGAGGGACGTCTCACATCTTAATAAAGCTGGTAAGGAAGGCGGGCTTTGTCATGGGCACAGAACTGGAGAGTATGACATCGGTGGCAGAGCGGAGGGCGCTGAGTAGGCTACGGTCAATCATGGAAAACCCTGAACATCCTCTGCACAGCACCATCCAGAGAGAGAGAAGCAGCTTCAGCGGCAGGTTGCTGTCAATGCAATGCTCCTCAGACAGGATGAAGAGATCATTACTCCCCAAAGCCATTCGGCTCTACAATTCACCAGGGGCAAGACATGTTCAAGTGCCGGGGTTAGGACTGAGCTTAAGTTACCACTCAATGCACTTTAGTAACTATTTAAGAACTTTTTAAAAGCTATTTATTAATGCTTTTTGGGAGGGTGATTTTAGATGCATATCATATTTATATTGAGTTAAATACTTATGTAATTAGTTTTGCTACAATAAGTGTATGGGACACTGGAAAAATGTTAAATTTCCCCTTGGGGATGAATAAAGTATCTATCTATCTATCTATCTTATAATACTTGGGCAACATTCTCATAGATCTCCATAAGACCACAACACATAGGAAGAGAATTAGGCTATTTGGCCCATTGAATCTGCTCCTCCATTCAAGCATGGTTGATTTACTTTCCTTCTCAAACCCATTCCCTTACCTTCTCCCCTGTAACCATTGTCACCCTTACTACTTAAGAGCCTAACAATCTTCATTTTAAATACACCCATTCATTTGGCTACCACAGCTGTCTGTGACAATGAATTCCACAGACTCATCACACTCTGGCTAAAGAAGTTCCTCGTCATTTCTGTTCTAAAGGGACGCCCTTCTATTCTGAGACTGTGCCATCTGGTCCTGGACTTCCATACTATAGGAACCATTTTCTCCATATCCATTCTATCTAGGCCTTTCAATATTTGATAGGTTTCAATAAGATGCCCCCTCATTCTTCTTAACTCCAGCAACGACAAGCCCAGAGCCATCAAACACTCCTCATTGATTAATCCTTTCGTTCCCAGGATCATTCTTGTTAACCTCTTCTAGACCCTCTCCAATACCAGCACATCCAGTCAGCATCAGCTAGGCAACTACTTATTGCACCGAATGGAGAGACACAAGGAGAAAGCCATAAGTAGGTCTGCAGTCACACTGAGGCAGACCAGGTAAAAATGGGAGACTTCTTTCCTGCAGACAGTGGCTCAGTAGGTGCAACTGTTGCTTCACTAATGGTTCTATTGCCCCAGTTTCAATCCTGATCTCCAGCGTTGTCTGGGTGGAGTCTCATGTTTTCCCTGTCACCACCCTCTGGATTCCCCACCACATCCCAAATAGCAAATCAAATCAAGGTTAATTATAACTTGAACCATACGTAGATACAGCTGAACAAGACAGCGCTCTTCAAGGACCAAGGTGCAAAACATAGCAAGCAAACATTCAAAAATAGCAAGTAACATCATTCAAAATATCAAGCAAAGAAGCATATGCCCTTGAAAAATATACACATGAATATTCTGAGACCCTGAATGACAATGTCCAGCAATCGATGGTACAATCCCCCAGCAGTGTACAGAAGCACATAATCCAGCTTGTCATTCCACTGACTGAACGTGGGAGGGCAGGCCCCAGCTGAGTTCAACCACGCTGCAGTTCTTTGGCTCGGTTGGTATGGTGAATGGTCACAGTGAAAGATCCCTAGTGTGGTGGTGAGTGGGAGAATCTGGGATGGGGGGAGAGGCAGGAATAATTGAATTTTAGTTATTTAATGATGCAGCATGCCAACACGACCTTCTGGTTCAATGAGACTATGTTGCCCAATTACACTCATGTGACCAAAGAACCTACTAACCCCTTGCAAATGAGAGAAAATCTGCAGATTCCGGAGATCCAACCAACACACACAAAATGCTGGAGGAATTCAGCAGGCCAGGCAGCATCTATGGAAAAGAATACAGTCAACGTTTCAGATTGAGGCCATTCAGCCCTTTGTGTGTATTACTAACCCCTTTGGAATATGGGTGGAAACCAGCACGCACGGAGAAAAGCCACATGGTCACGTACAAACTCCTTACAGACAGCAGTAGGAACTGAACCCGGATTTCTGGCACTGTAAAATGATGCGTTAACTGCTACACTATAGGTACATATTGAAAACAAAAATGGAATTTGTGGAGGTCTAGAGTAGGGGTTCCCAACCTGGGGGTCCACAGACCCCTTGCTTAATGGTATTGGTCAATGGCATAAAAAAGGCTGGGAACCCCAGGTCTAGAGTAAATGAGTGTTGATGATTGGCAGGGAACAAGTGACCTGTTTTCACATGGCATGTTTCTATGATTCCATTAGAGAAACACATAGATTTTCATAATTGTGGCTGGAATTGGGTTATCGTTGTCACAAGTACCGAGATCGAGTGAAAGGTTTGTCTTTCGTACTGTTCATACAGAGCAAAGCATTACACAGCGCATTGAGATAAACAAGGTTAAACAATAGCTTCTGAGTAAGCATGATTGGTCTTTATTCCTGTGCAAATTAAATTTTAATTCCCCAGCTGTCACAGTGGGTTCAACTCATATTGCTGGATAATTAATCCAGGCAAGGAATTCTCCTAACCAACAATGACTATACACTCTCAGATAATGAGTCGGCAACCCCTCATGTTGAGCAATACTTGAAACAAGTACTAAACTGCCTGTAAGAAAACGAACCTCACGGTAGTATATGTGAGTGGCAGCGAGTAAGTGAACCAATATAAGAGATCAGCCTACCTCATTTGTCCTCGCCAGTCTACTTGTGGCAGAAGCCTCTCTCTGTGCAATGGTAGCATGACCCAGCTCCAGCCTTGAAAATGGCTTTGCAAAGAGCCTAGAGACCAACCTTTTGAGCGTGGAAGTAGTGCCAGTTCTATACAGGGCGACAAGGTAGCGTGGCGGTCAGTGTGAAGCTTTACAGCACCAGTGACCAGGGTTCAACCCGTGCTGGTACATTGTTCCCGTTTCCTCCCACGTTCCCAAGGCATACAGGTTAGCAGGTTAATTGGTCAATGGGTGCAATCGAGAAGCAAAGGCTCGTCAGGCTGGAGTGGTCGGTCGCCATGCTGTATCACTAACTAAAATAATAAATACCAATAAACTGATCAGTCACACTGGGCTCTTTGCAGGCTGGAGTCTCAGCTTCCAGTAGTCAACAATTAGGCCAGCTCAGACTTCTACTGTACGAGCTCAGCCTGCTGCCATCTTGGCTCTGTAACTCTATATTTGAAGGAGTTTTGTACAATCTAGCCTCCAGCAGATTCTGAGAGTTGGTGATGTTCTTCCCTGGAGGAGGCTAGGCCCCGTCCTCAGCATAGATCAGCTACACCCATGCCCACATCACCAGCTGCGGGTGCCCCAGTTTCCTCCCACAGTCCAAAGACGTACCGGTTGGTAGATTAATTGGTCATTGTAAACGTCCCATGATTAGACAAGGATTAAATTGGGAGATTGCTGAGCAACGTGGCTCAAAGGGCTGGAAAGGCCTATTCCATGCTGTATCTCAACATATAAATTAAAAAAAACACTTGCATAAGGGATATTTAACAAACTTCTAAATGGGCACAAGGATGATGGCCATGGAGGAGGGATGAGTTGGATAGATCTCAGAGTAGGTTAAAGGGCCAGCACATTGTGGACGAAAGGGCCTGTGATGTGCTGTTATGTTCTATGTTCTAAAAAGGCTATCTAAGATTTAGCAGACTTCCTCTGTGCTAGTATGGAATAGGCAGGCTTCCAGAGGAGCTGATCATGTTATAAACTGAACAGGGAGCTAGGAGACCATTCACACCATTGTGCTATTAAATTCTAACAGAAGGTAAAGCAGAAAATATCAATCACCACAGAAAGATAAACATGGGATATATACAGACAAGATTAAGGGGGAAATAGAGCTAACAAAATTCTAAGTCTTTTTTTTTATTATTAAATCTGCAACATCTTTATTTCCTTCTAATGGAGTAAGCCTGCACATATGTAAAATTAATTTTTATGAGCTAGTGAGATGTTCAGCAATAATTGTGCCTAACTGCACTATTAAAATCTCAATTACTCCTGCTTAATCAAGACAAGTTTTTTAATTGGTCCTCAAGCAAGAGCAGTATATAAATAGTTTGTTCATGGCAAAGGAGTGATTTCTGCATTAATTCTGTGACGGGATATTACTGGCAATAATTTCTGAATTTCGACGTTAACTGTATGTGTGGACAACATAGAGTACTGTCAGTTTAACCCAGCAGTAATGCTGACACTGATGGCAAGGGCTGACTTCTCTCTTCTTCCTCTAAGCCCTGCTCTTCAGTGACTTGGTGTCAAGAATCTACTACACATCATGAATCTTCACAACAGCTCCTCTCAATACAATGGGGCTCTTCCAGGTTGCTGAATGGCTGCATCCCAAAGGTCTGTTCCAGCTGGCCACAAAACTTTTACATTTATTAATCACTCACTCAGCAATATTAAATACTGGAAGGCATAGGCTTAAGGTGAGAGGGAGAAGGTTTAAGGTGATTTTCAAGTCAAGATGTTCTTCTTTACAGAGGGAGTGATAGTGTCTGGAATGCTCTGCCATAGAAGGTGCTATCATATATGATAATCTCTTCCCTGGCAGGCATATGAACAGGCAGGGAATATGGACCTTGTACAGGCAGATGGGATCAGTTTAGATGGCATCATGGTTGACACCGACTGTTCCTGTGCTGTATAGTTTGATGTTCTAAATCTATCCAATGACTCATTCAGGGATCCATTAAACTGTATGGCTTACTGTGTGTTACTGAGTGTTTATAACTATGAGCATTACTCGTGAGTATTTCCCTATGGTGTCTGGTGAAACTGATTTGCCATGAGTAAGAAAGGTTTAGAGTAATATGGCCAAATGCAGAAAAATGAGATATCTTTGTTATCATAGGCCCCATTTCCATATGCATTACTCTTTGCTTATGCTGGGAAGTAGTGAAATATCAATAGCCTATGTTCTAAGCCGTGAGCAGAGTCAGGAACCGCGCAGGTCTGGACTACTGGCTAGGTGAATGGCTGTGGCTGGAGCTGTACTGAGGAACTCTGAATTGGTCTGCAGCCTGGAGTGTCTTGTCCAGAACCCTTGGATGTTTCAGTTTATTTCAACCTTCTCGTTCATGGTTAGACTTGTCATTTGATTTGTGACAAACCATTAAATGCAGAGGGAACATCATACTGCTGCAGAATGAAGACCAAGAAACTGGGCTTTAGGCTACAGGAATTGCTGCTAATGGTTCCACCTCTTGTGGATGCCAAGAGAGTGCTTTCCAGCATCTTCAGACTTCCTTGTGTTTATGATTTGCTGCTCCACTATGAAGTCTCTTCAAGGGATGCCTACCTTGAAAAAGTTTAGATCTTCTCTTTGACAGGAGTTCAGTGAAACCCTCTTTCTCTGCCACCCTCGACTCTTTGATAGTCACCCAGACCCACTACCACAGTCACCTGTCCTTCCTGGGAGTTTGTCTTTCCCACCATTTTGTTTTTCTATGGCCCACTTCCTTCTCCTAACAGATTCATTCTTCTTCAGCCCTTTATCTTTCCGACTCACATGGCTTCCCCAATCACCTTCCAGCTAGCCTCTTTCCCCTCCCCTCACCTTTCCATTCTGGGGTCTTCCTCCTTTCTTTTCAGTCCTGAAGAAGGGTCTCGGCCTGAAACGTCAACTGTTTATTAATTTCCATAGATGCTGCCTGACCTGCTGAGTTCCTCCCACATTTTGTGTATTGCATGACCCAAATTTTGTGTACTGTGTATGCATGAAATTTATGGCACTTGGCTCACGAGGAAGCCTACAATCCTCACAAGGACATACGCACACAACTGTGTATGCTACTTTCTGGTAAGGGAGAATGAAATGCAATTAGCTCTCTTATAACAGAAAGAAGTGACCTTCTTTACCAAACAGCAAATTACAAATACATCTAGCTCTAACCTAAAGGAGCCTGATACTGTACATTGAAGTTGAAGATTTTGATTACTATGATATGCAATGGCAATCCAACCCTACTTTGTGGCTGGAAGAGGTAGCAATGAAGAATGAAGCACTGATTCAGTAACTCTATGTGCAGTATGCTATGTCACGTAACTATATATACTGTGTTTTTCACCTTGTTCCCTGAGGAATGTTGTTTCATTTAGCTGTATAGATGAATGACAATTAAACTTGAGCTTGAACTTTAAATGTCTCATATCATTCCCCACAGTATAAACAGGAGAATGAGTATGCCAGATACCAAAGAGAAATGATCCCTGAATGTAGACAGGTCTTCCCTTTTATTAACTCTCTTTTCTCCCAATTTCAACAGCCTTATTTCTGTTTTATATTTATTATCAAAGTATATGACTCTGAAATTCTGCTTGTCCAGATAGCCACAAAACCAAGAAAGAAAAGAACGGCAGCACAATCATCAGCCCCCAAAGCCCTCCTCCCCATACAAAAAACAAACAAAAACAGAACAAGCACATCGAACACCTCCCAAATACCTCTCCCTCACACAAAAAAAAATTGAGAAAGATCAAGAATACAGAATACAAAAAAAAGACTGAGAAAAGGTCTATAATCCAAGTCCGTATCTAAAACACAGAAAGCCTGGGCAACATTCTCTAGGCATTGTGACAGGCTTTTCCCTCTCTGGCAGCAAGTGATCCCACTAGTGATCAAAAGACAGACTCCCTTCTCCAGCAGCAGATCGATCCCTCAGCGACAAAAAAATCAGGAATGGGGAAATCCACCATTTATTGACCATCCCTAAATGCCCTTGTTGATGGTGTCTAGCCTTCTTAGGGCAGTATTGGTGCAGAGGTTTGCTTGGCCACTTTGAGGGCATTTAGAAGGCAACCACATGGAGTGTTTGGAGTCACAGGTAGGTCAGAATGATTACATCAGTCCTTAAGGATATTAATGGTAGACTTGTGCTGAGCTTGTAATAATTTGGTAGTATTTCCTTGTCATCACAACTGAGGCTAGTTGGTGTTTTATTTCCCCCAAAATTCCATATTATTGTCTGAATTTATATTCACAGCTGCCTTGGTGGGATTTGAACCCAGGTCCCCGTATTGTTAGGTGACTTACCTATTTTTCCATCACAATACCCATCCCCTGCATGCTCCTTGTTAACTCCCTCAATCAGAGGAAAGTGCCCCTTGTCTACACATCTGAAGTCAGGACACAATGTTTCACCTTCTTCTGCAAGCATTAGCACATTGGGAAAATTCAGAATTCTGGATGACACCAAATAATGCAGCAACAGCTACATCAGCAGAAGAATGGAAGACAACAACAGCACAATACAGGCCCTCCAGCCTACAACGTTGTGCAGACCTTCTCTTGAGGAATGCAAACCTTGCAAATCAATGGAACTGTGGTTAGTTAGTCAGAGGAGAGAATCCAGTCACCATGTGCCAGTTGCTACAATCAGCAATTTATCTTGAAAGTGAATAATAAAGCTCTGTTGGGAGCTTTGAGAGTGGAGGAAAGGGAGCTGAAGTGTTCCTCCTGCAGATAAATCAATCTATGCATTCTTGTTATTCAATGTTATTGGCCTGTGCAAGGTTACGACACGACAATAACATTGAGTTCAGATTCCAAAATGGCGGCACCAGTAAAAAATTATTAATGCATGAAGATCCCTACCAACCTTACAGGAAAGATGCAAATGTTGGCAGAACTGGAGGACCAAGGTTATAAGGAAAGATTTAATAGGTTAGGACTTTATTTCTTGGAATGTAGAAGATTGAGAGATTTGATAGTTATACAAAATTATGAGGGGATAGTTAGGGTAAATGCAAACAGGCTATTTCCACTGACATTGGGTGGGACAACTAGAGGTCATGGGTTATGGATGAAAGGTGAAATGTTTCAGGGAAACATGAGGGAAAACTTCTTCATTCAGAGGGTCATCAGAGAATGGAACAAGCTGCCAGTGTAAGTGGTGCATGCAAGCTCGATTTCAATGTTTAAGAGAAGTATGGGTAGGTACATGGATGGTAGGGGTATGGAGAACTATGGTTCCTGGGCGGGTCAGTAGGGATAGGCAGTTGAAATTGTTTGGCACGGACTAGATAGGCCAAAGGACCTATTTCTGTGTTGTACTTTTCTATGACCTATGTCTCTTCATGCTTTTAGTGATCAGCAGTGATCACCAGTAAGGCATCTGCCAGTAATCATACCACATAAGCATGCATGCACTGGGTACACTCATGGAAACAATTCCCCATTTTATGTGCCTTGTGACCAAATTCTGTGATCCAAGTATACTGGGTAACAACTCATTGCCCATGGGAAGCAATAAGTCTTGCATAATCGGAAACAATGATACCACAACAAGTGAACAAGCATATTTATTGACCTTATTTTTCTCTGCACAGCTCATTTCCATCCTTCTTCCTTTTAGTTTTAGGACACACACAAGGGCACTCATCTACTGCAGTCGCTTTAGGAGGCAACTGAAGGGTTCTCTTTCAGACCAACTGAGCACAAACTTATGAAAAATTATTGACTTTGTAAGATGTATAAAGCATTTTAAAATATATATTTCCAAGCATAATACATGCATTTTATATAAAATACATAAAATAAGATAATATAAATTATAAATTTATATCTTATATAAATTATATAAGATAAAATACCATAAGATACAGGAGTAGAATTAGGCCATTTGGCCCATCAAGTCTGCTCTGCCATTTGTTCATGGCTGATTCTTTCCCCTCAGCCCCAATCTCCTGCCTTCTCCCCATAACTCTTCATGCACTAATTATGAAACTGTCAACCTCTGCCATAATTATGCCGAATTACCTGTCCTCCACAGCTGTCTGTGGCAATGAATTCTACTGATTCACCACCCTCTGGCTGAAGAAATTCCTCCTCACCTCCATTCTAAGTGGATGTCCCTCTATTTTGAGGCTGTGCCCTCTGGTCTTAGACTTCCCCAGCACAAGAAACAATTTTTCCACATCCACTCTATCAAGACCTTTGAACATTCTCGTTAAGATACCCACTCCCCATTCTTCTGAATTCCAGTGAGTAAAGGCCCACAGCTATCAATGAGTCCTCGTTAGGAAGCCTTTCATTCCCAGAATCATTCTTGTATATTGTGTGTTTCACAGCTAAGAGTAAATAACTAACTTAAATGCAATTACTACATCAGACTACTTGATAAAGACTATGTAAAGATGCAGAACATTAGGTGGAAATATTTAGGAATCACAAGTTCCTGTCATCATGCAATGCAAAACACTCATCCTGTCTTTAATTACTATTACTTATACACAGCCTGCAAGGTATCTAATTTACAATACTAACCGTTGCTCTCTCCAGAGACTCTATTTCTTATTATGATATTAAAACCCAATGATGGCAGAAAACAGGATCATAGTATATGAGTTGCAATACAGGAATGTATCCCTAACATGTTTTACTGCTTTTAGGGTGGAAAACATTAAGATATGTGAATATCCTGTAGTGGAGAGGTAGGACTCCATTAACACAAGTCAATCGCAACAAGGGATGTTGCCAGGCTGGCTTAGACCAGGATCGTTATGGCTAAGTTCAGTATCCTTAATCTGTGAACTATCAGGAGAGATTTAGATCAGATAGATCCGAGTGCAGAGAAGACCAGAGACAAGAATAGAGTTGAACTTGAGGACTGATTTGTAGGGAGCTCAAGAATCACCACATACAGGGTAAGTAAACTTAAGACTGACACAGACAAACACAACAAAGGGAACTGAGAGAAATAAAACAAGGTACAGGTGCACTGACAACTAAAACGAGACACAGGTAGAAATAATCGAGAGGGGGGAACGTCAGAGTCTGGAGGACTCCAATCCACCCTGATAATCAGCATGATGTCAATCCTGCACTGCTCTTCCCTCTCAGCTGTGTCTCAAAGAATCGCCTCTTGTTAGGTACACCTGTTCGTTAATGCAAATATCTAATCAGGTAATCACGTGGCAGTAACTTAATGATAAAAGCATGCAGACATGGTCAAGAAGTTTAGTTGTTGATCAGACCAAACATCAGAATGGGGAAGAAATATGATCTAAGTGACTTTGATGGTGGAATGATTGTTGGTGCCAGACAATCTCCAGAGTTTACAGAGAATGGTGCAAAAAACAAAAAAAAAAGATCTGGTGAGCAGATCTTGTGGGTGAAAATGCCTTGTTAATGGGAGAGGTCAGGGGAGAATGGCCAGACTGGTTCAAGCTGACAGGAAGGCAACAGTAACCAAATAACCACACGATACAGATACACGTTTGTGCAGAAGAGCACCTCTGAATGTACAACATATCAAACCTTGAAGTGGATGGGCCACAAGAGCAGAAGACCACAAACATACACTCAGTGGCCACTTTATTAGACACAGGAGGTACCTAATAAAGTGGCCGTAAGTGTATGACACGGACCATTTGACTAACCATATCCACACCGACTATAGGGTATCTATTCGCACTAATCCCATCTCCCAGCATTTGGCCTTTACCTTTGTATACTGAAGCAATTCAGGTGAGGTGCTCATTCAGAAACTGCTTGAATGCAGTCAGCAACCAACTTAAACCAGTTTCTTGGGCAATGTTTAAGGAACAGCTTCTTCCTCCCTACCATCAGATCTCTGAACTGAACATGGACTTGTGACCACTACCTCATTTTTTACTCTCTTTTTGCACTAGTTATATATTTTTTTACATTTCTTATGGCATCTTAACGTTTTTATGTATTGTACTGTACTAATGCAAAACAACAAATTTCATGATAAGCAAGGGGAAATTTGCATTTGCTGGAACTCCAAGTAACACACACGAAATGAGGGAGCAACTCAGCAGGCCAGGCAGCATCTATGGAAAAGAGCAAAGAGTCAACATTTTGGGCCGACACCCTTCTTCAGGACTGGAAAGAAAGGATAAGGAGTCAGAGTACGAAAGTGGGGGGTGGGAGGGAGAAACATGGTGATAGGTGAAACTGGGAGGGGAGGAAGGTGAAGTAAAGAGATGGGAAGTCGATTGGTGAAAGAGATACAGGGCTGGAGAAGGAAGAATCTGATAGGAGAGGACAGAAACATATGGAAGAAAGAAAAGGGGGAGGAACACCAGACGGAGGTGATAAGATGAGAGAGGGAAACAGGAATGGGGAATAGTAAAGGAGAGTGGGGGAGGCCATCAGGTTGGAGGCTACCCAGACCTAATATAAGGTATTGCTCCTCCAACCTGAGTGTGGCCTCATCACAACAGGAGAGGAGGCCGTGGACTGACATGTCGGAATGGGATGTGGAATTAAAATGGGTGGCCACTGGGAGATCCCACTTTTTCTGATGGAGTATAGGTACTCAGCGAAGTGGTCTCCCAATCTATGTTGGGTCTCACTGGTACACAGGAAGCCACACTGGGAGCACTGAACACAGTCTATGACCCCACCCGAGTGTCACTTCACCTGGAAGGACTGTATGCCATCCTAAATGGTAGTGAGGAAGGAGGTTAAGGCAGGTGTGGCACTTGTTCCGCTTACAAGGGTAAGTGCTAGGAGGGAGATCAGTGGGGAGGAACGAATGGATAAGAGAGTTATGTAGGGAGTGATCCCTGTGGAAACCAGAAAGTGGGGGGGAGGGAAGGATGTGCTTGGTGATGGGATCCCGCTGGAGATGGCAGAAACTACGGAGAATTATTCGTTGGACGCAGAGGCTGGTGGGGTAGTAGGTGAGGACAAGAGTCCTGGTGGGGTGGCTGGAGGATGGGGTGAGGGCAGATGTGCATGAAATGGAAGAGATGCGATTGAGTGCAGTGATGGTGGAGGAAGAGAAGGTCCTTTCTTTGAAGAAGGAGAACATCTCCTTAGTTCTTGAATGGAATGCCTCATCCTGAGAGCAGATGAGCTGGATATGGAGGAATTGAGAGTAGGGGATGGCATTTTTACATGTGACAGGGTGGGAAGAGGTATAGTCTAGGTAGCTGTGAGAATCATGGGTTTATAATAGACATCAATAGATAAGCTGTCTCCAGAGACAGAGACAGAGAAATCTACAAAAGGGGAAGGAGGTGTCAGAAATAGACCAGGTAAATTTGAGGGCAGAGTAGAAGTTAGAGGCACAGTTTATGAAGTTAACAAGTTCTGTATGGGTGCAGGAAGCAGCACAAACTCAGTTGTTGATGTAGCGTAGGAAAAGTTGAGGAGCGATACCAGTGAAGGCTTGGAACATAGACTGTTCCACGTAGCCGATGAACAGGCATGCACAGCTGGCACCCATGCGAGTGCCTTTTTGTTTGTAGGAAGTGTGAGGAGCTCAAGGAGAAATTATAATGAGTGAGGACAAATTCCACCAGATAAAGGAGTGTTGTGGTGGAGGGGAACTGGTTGGGTCTGGTGACTAGAAAGAAATGGAGAGCTTTGATATTTGAATTTTACAATTATATGTAATTGATAATAAACCTGATTCTGATTCAGTGCATTTCAGGTATTCATCATTCTCTGGGTGAAGACAATATGAGGTATCGTCTGAATCTCTTTCTCCTTCCTCTGAATCTACGTTCTCGTGTTTTGTCTACTTCATGCCATCTACCCTATCTACAGTATGTCCCTCATAAAAGGGCTGCACAGTAGTGTAGCAGTATTACAGACCCAGCAACTGGAACAGAATCCTGCCACTAACTAAAGGAGTTTGTACCTTCTCCCCATGACTATGTGGGTATCCTCCAGGTGCTCCAATTTCCTCCCACGTTGCAAAGACATATGGGTTAGTAGATTGATTGGTCACAGGCTTGTCAGACCAAATTGCTGTATCTCTAAATAAATAAAAAATAGAATTTTGTATACTTTAATCATGTCCACTCTTAACATTTTCCACGCTGTGAAGAACAAACTGAGCCTCTCCAGTCTTTCCTCATAAAAGGAATGCTTCATCCCAGGCAACATCCTAGTTAGTCTTCTCTAGACTCTCTCTAATACTGTCCAATAGTGAGATGACCTGTCCATAACCTCTGATATTGAGGGTTCCCTGCACTCATTACCACTGGCTTTTACCCATTTATGTACATGTTGGCCTTGAAAGTATGGTGATGTTCACTCCTAAAACCCTGAAGCTCTCAACCCTATCGACCTCTACGCTGTTGGTGTAAATCAAAGTGCTTACACTGTACTTCCTCCTGTAGTCACTGATCAACCCTTTTGTTGTTCCGTTGACAACCACTGAGGTTTTGGATGAACAAGACTTAGTGCAAAAAAGGACATTGATAGGTGTCAATAGGTGTACAGACTCTGTGGTGGCTGGGCATGTTTGCGTGCTGTTTCTCTCTTTGACTCCAGATAGCAAGCATTTGAACAATCACAAGAAACTTACCAGGGTATTAAGGCTAGAGGTAACAAAGGCATAATTTCAGCTGCAGTACAGCTGAGGAAAGAAAATGCTAGAGGAACTCAGCAGGTCAGGCAGCATCTTTGGAAAGGAATAAACATGAAGGGTGTCGGCCCGAAACATTGACTCTTTACTCTTCTCCACTGGTGCTGCTGACCAGCATTTAGTGTGTTATTCTGGATTCACAGCATCTGCAAAATCTCTTTGTATTTAGGATAGGAATGGAATTGGGTGACTCTAAGAGGGCAGAGGTACACAATTGTATGGATGCCACAAATATCTAGTCCAAAGAACATGGCTCAGTGAAATGACTCCAAGAAGTGAACAATATGGTTCAATTTCAGTTGGCAGGTAGAAGACAGAGTCAGAGGTGGGAGCAGAGAATGATGGATCCAGCCTTCACAATATTTAGCTGTTCCTCAGGTAAGTTCTGAGAACTGAGAGACAGTTGTAGTGAGATGGAGACAAAGTGCAAAGTTCAAAGTAAATTTATTATCGAAGTATGTGTATGTCACCATATACTACCCAGAGATTCATTTTCAAGATTAAGATTCAAGATTGTACACAAGTGTAGGGAGAACAAAATAATTGTTAGTTCAGATCCAATGCAGAACAAAAAAATACTCAAAAGATGAAGAATGCAGTAATAATTAAATAAAACAAACCATACATATAAATACAGTACATAAGATAGCTTATATTCATAGATTATGGCCTACTCCTGCACCTACTGTCTATTGTCTATTAATTGTATGTGTCCATAAAGTGATGCTGGGCTGTACATAAAGGGACTGATGGGAAATAATAAAATATTGGTAGAGTTAATGGGTTGGGGTGTTGATCAGCCTTACTGCTTGGGGAAAGTAACTGTTTTTGAGTCTGGTGGTCCTGGCGTGGATGCTACGTAGCCTCCTCCCTGGCAGTAGTGGACAAGCAGTTCATTAGCAGGGTGGGTGAGATCCTTTTCTTGTATCTTTTTATAGATATGTGCTTGACGGCAGGTAGGCTGGTGCCAGTGATGAGTTGAGCAGTTTTGGCTACCTATTGAAGAGCCTTCCTCTCCTCCACAGTACAGTTTCAGTACCATGCAGTGATGCAGCTCATTGACATGCTCTCTTCTGTGCATCTGTAGAATGATGTGAGTACAGATGTGCCAAGTCCAGCTTTCTTCAGCCTCCTCCAAAGGTATAGGCATTGGTGAGCTTTTTTGAGCATGTAGGATGTATTCTGTGACCATGCGAGGTTGTGTAAGATGTGCTCTCCCTTGCAGTGTCACCGATGTAAAGGAGCGTGTGAGTGCTATGAGTTCTCCTGAAGGCAATAACCATCTCCTTTGTCTTGTTGACATTAAGGGAGAGGTTCTTTGCCTGGCACCAGGTCTCGAGCTCTTTCATCTCCTCTGTAGGCCGTCTCACCGTCGTTGGTGATAAGCCCCGCAACTATTGTGTCATCAGTGAACTTGATGATGTGATTACTTGGGTGTTTGGCTGAACAGTCGCGTGTGAGCAGAGTGTACAGCAGTGGGCTCCACACACAGCCCTGGGGAACACCGGTATTGAGGATGATGGGGAGGGGGAAGCAGTTATGCATCCTGGCTACTTGAGGTCTGTTTGTTAACAAGTCCAACACCCAGATGCACAGTGGTGTATTCACACCAAGGAGCAGGAGTTTGTTCACCAAGGTCTGTAGGACAATAGTGCTGAAAACCCAAAAAACAGCATTTGACGTAAGTGTCTTTGTTTTCTAGGTGAATGACAAATACTATGGCACCTTTCATAGAACAGTACTGTCAGTACTATATTGGTGAGTAGCAGGAATGTGCCATATCAGCCATTCAAATCAGGGAGGGAGATAACACTGCTACAGCCAATGCTAGTCATATGCTTGCAATGCTTGCATAGTCAGTAATGCACTTGATGTCCCATCACATACGCTGAGGATTGTTATCAGATAGATGTTCCTGAATTTTTGGTGGTCTTTACCGTCTTGATGCCCAAGGTGAGGTTCTTTGGGTGCTTGGAGAACTTCTTTGTCTCCGGACTTGAAGGCAGCGTCCTGGACTTTTAGTTGGGAGCACACCTCACCGTTCAGCCAGGGCTTCTGGTTGTACTGTGAGATGACTGTTCTTGAGGTACTAACATCATCTACACACTTACTGATGAGACATGTTCCTCATGGTCTGTGTCCACTCTGTTTGTGACAGCCTCCTTGAACAGCTGACAGTTGATCCGTTCAAAACAGTCATTGCAGGCATTCACAGTAGAACAAAGAAAGTTAGGAAATGGTTATCACAGGACAGCCCAAGTTTAAATGCATGGATGGAAATTACAATGGACATTTACAAAATGGAGAAGATAACAGCATCTGTTAATCATAAGCTGGAACAATTTGATTCATACTGGGAAAAGTGGTTTAACTACATAATGCCTCATAGGCCTGATTTTATTCTCACAAATCAATGAATATGTTGTAAAAAAAGATCACTCCCTACTTGTATATAGTTTTTTTCCTTTTGCTTGTTTTTTCTTTCTGCTCTTTTCTATAAGTGTATATCTCAGATAAATACTTTGTGGAGATTTGTGATATATATGATTATATGATATATATGTACAATATCTGAAATACATCTTATGGAAATGTTTGTTTGATAATGAACTTCAATAAAAAATAAATTACAAAAAAAAGAAAATCAATAAACTGCACACAGAGATGGACAAACAACCAATATGCAAAAGACAAACTGCAAATTTTTAAAAAGCAATATCTAAATGGTAAAATAAACTAGAACATGAGATGCAGAGACCTTGAAAGTGAGTCCATAGGCTGTGGAACTAGTTCAGAGTTGGGGTTTAGAAGCCTGTTGGTTCAAGGTAATAACTCTTCCTGAACCTGGTGGTGGGGGACCTGAGGCTCCAGTACCTTTCTTCCCAATGGCAGCAGTGAAAAGAGAGCATGGTCTGGGTGGTGGGGGTTCTTGATGATGAATGCTGCTTTCTTGTGGCAGCGCTCCTTGTAGATGCGCTCAAGGGTGGGGAGAGCTGTGATATACGGCTGTCATCTATGCAAGTATGGAAATTGATATCATGTTTTTGTTTGACATTGCTGAGATAAAGCACTTAATGAATTGGAGGCTGTTGAAAACAGACTCTTCGTAAACAACAGAGATTACAATGCTGGCAAAGGAAGTCACTTTGCACTTTGCCAGTTTGATACTCTCGCAAAGGTAGAAATTTGAATGAAGGTTCAAATCTAGGAGCTCTGAGTAAGAAAGCTACATGATCTCTTCTCAATCTTTTTTGTTCCAAAGAGGCCCAGTTTACACAATGCTTTTATAAACATCACATCAAATCATAGTTGTTACTAGTTTAAGTATGTGGGTGACTGAAATAAGGAAAAAAGCGACACAGGGAAAATGTGGGATAATTTTACAAATCTGACACAAAACTAAGAAAATAGAAGATTTTAAAAAAGTGTTTCATGCCTCCCTCACCCCCCACTCAACACTATTACAAGACAAGACAGGTACAAAGAGGCAGAAAGCAACACTTAATCAGAGCCACAAACTAATATTCAGTCTGTAACACTTCCTACAACCTCTGATGTGACGTTGTGTTAGAGATTTCTGAGACATTTTATCATTTGTCTCCTACAGGACATTTGATCACTGCATTATAATTGGATACATGACTGAAGTCTGATTCTGGCCCAAGGAGAAATGTTCTCCTACCACTGGAAGCAGCTGGGCGGCAGACAAGAATTCACATGGGATTTTCATTAAATACTTTCTGAAAATTGAAGCAAATTATATCCATTGAATAGAAATCTTCCACTAATATTGTTATCTCCAGTAAATTAGTAAATCATGAGCTTTATTTAAAAGTCCACGTAGACTGCTCCTTATGCTATTTGTGCTCTTTAGGTAAGCACTGATAGCACATCTGTAATGCTCCTGAGTATTTTCTCCACTACAGATGTTAGGCTAATTGATCCATAATTGCCAGTCGTGGCTCATTCCTTCTTTTGAAAATTGGAATAACATATGCCATCCTCTACCACACAGATCCACTGCTTATGTAACTCATTAAATATTTATAGCAATCATTCTTCCTCTGATAATCAGAAACATAAAATCATAGTGAAATAGAACTAGCCCATTCAGCCTTTACAATCTGCTCCACATTCAATATGACCATGGCTGATCAAAGTTCAAAGTAAATTTATAATCGAAGTACGTATTTATTATCATATACAACTCTGAGATCATCACATTTAGTGCCCAGTTCTGACTATTTTCTGCCAACATCCACTAATCTATTCAGCCCTATCAACTCCTGCAGATTTTCTCTTCTTTGCTGCATAAAATATATTAGGTGTGATCTCATTAAAGACATATGCAGTTTTGGTAAAATATCCTTGCTCACATACTCACTTTTTCTTGCTGTTTGTATCAAGTGCCTTCTTAACCACTTGCTTCACCTGCATGCTTCCTTTCAGTGAACATCCAGATCTTGTTGCACCCCACACTTTCCTAATCTGGCACTATTCACATCTTAAAAGACCTTCTTGTTATTGCTACCAAAATGGGCAATTTCATATTTACCAACATTATACTTGGCCCATTCACCTAACCCTTCTAGATTTACTTTTAGTCATCAGTGAATTTGGAGATATTACATGTAGTTTTATAATTAAAATCAGAAGTACATATTGTGAATACCTGGAGTTCCAGGATCTTTAGCATGCTCTAAGTTTCTGTGTCCCCAGTTCCATTTGCTGCATCTTCTGCCCACTTCATATCTAGGGTGGCATTGTAGCATAACGCTACTACAGCGCCAGTGACCCAGGTTCAATTCCGCTGCTGTCCGTAAGGAATGTCTACGCTCTCCCTGTGATCACATGGATTTCCTCCGGGTGTTCCATTCCATTCCAAAGATGTTAATAGGTCATTGGGCATGGGTGTAATTAGACAACTAGGGCCCATTGGATCAAAAGGGCATTTTACCATGCTGTATCTCTCAATAAATATAAACATATTTCTGCTTCTTGAATCAAATGCTGTCCCACCTTTCTTCTCTAAGCCAGAGTTGAGCAACATTTTCTGTTTTATTTTTCTGCTGGACTGAATGAACAATTGTTCTAATTCACATATTCTTTAAATGTCTATCAACATTTTCAATAACCATCCTCAATTATCAAAGACAACTTTTCCTTTGTGTTGATTACTCTTCCCCACCTCATCCCTGGGAATTAACACAACAGAACTGTTTATTAATCTTTTCTCATTACACAATATGATTGCCTGTTCTCTGGTTGGTTCCTTGACACCTTGGTTCAAAGAGCCATCACAAATGTATTCCAGGAATTTCCTCCTCCACAATATTATTATTAATTTGGCTTGCCCATTTCTATGCATGTGTTGAAGTCATCCATAATTATAGTTGCATCATTATCATGTGCATCTCCAATTTTCAAACTACAGTAGTATCAACCCCACATCACAGCTACTGTTTGTGGATTCACCAATGTCTTCTGCCTTTTGGTGTTTCTTATCTCCAACCATGTCGATTCTGCATCTGAGTTCTCTGAACTAATATCCTTCCCCCCCATTCTATTAATTTCCTCTTTAACACTACCATCTCTCCCTTTCTGCCTATCCTTCATGAATACTGAACATCCTTGCATGTTCAGTTTCTATTTCTAGCAACCAAGTCTCCATAATAATCACTATATTCACAATAACCTACTTTATTGTGATTATACTGTGTGCTGAGACACAATGCTTACAGGCCTGTATCCTGCACCATGAACCAATTTGGTTCTTACTGTTGATTTTCCACTTCTGCCTTTTTTTTCCGTCTTTTGTTTCTGTCCTTGTTCCCTCCTCTTCAAACTCATTGCTCTAATTCTAGTTTATATCCTTTAAGAATTCCAGGATAAATTAGGAGCAATGTTTTAAACATTTCACCTCTCACTTCCATTCGAAAAATGCTCCTTTACTGACATTTATTTTGAATATCAACCTCTTATCCAAACTAGAACAATTTTTGGCTCAGTAACACCCTATCTTTAGGGACCGATTAAGCTTACCTGATCCAACCTACAAGTGACTCCCAATCCTCAACAGTGTGGCTGGGCTGTTAAATTGCCTGTAGAAAGGCCCACTCAGTTGACCACACCATAACATCAGTAAGAACCAAAGCAGACAGATTACCTTGCTTTGATTTGAACACTTGACATTAAAATGTCAACTGCACCTTAGCTAAATTGACCCTGAAAATTTCTCTTCATAAACATCTGGAGAATGGGCGTGGATAGCTCGACTAGGAATCAAACAACAGTATGACATGGTCATACCCACAGAATCACATCAATTAACCAAAGGTCAATCTCCTTCATCATTAACACTGGGTTGTCCTGACCCATTAGTTGCATAGTCCCACCAAAGCTTGCCAGAGAACTACAATACAGAATTTTCTGTTCAGGTGGCATGGTAGTGTAGCAGTTTACATAACACAATTACAGCACCAGTGAGCGGGTCCAACTCTACCTCTGTCTGTAAAGAGTTTATACGTTCTTCCTGCGACTGTGTGTATTTCTTCCACGTGCTCTGGTTTCCTCCCACACAAGATCAGAAGACCATAAGACATGGGTGCAGAAATGGGCGATTCAGCCCATTGAGTCTGCTCTGCCGTTCCATCATGACAGTTTCATCATCCCCCTCAATCCCATTCTCCTCCTTTCTCCCTGTAACCTTTGATGCCCAAGAATCTGTCAGCCTTGTCTTCAAATGTAACCAATGACTTGGCCTCCATAGCCGTCTGTTGTAACAACTTCCACAGATTCACCACTGTCTGGTTAAAGAAACCACTCCTCATCTCTATTCTAAACAGACATCCCTCCATTCTGAGTCTGTGCCCTCCAATCCTAGACTCACCCACAGGATAGGAAACATACTCTCAACATCCACTCTATCTGGGCCTTTCAATATTTGATAAGTTTCAATGAGATTCCCCCTTCACTTTTCTAAACGTCAGCAAGTTCGTGCCCAGAGCCATCAAATGCTCCTCATATGTTAACACTTTCATTCCCAAAAACATTCCCATGAACTCCTCTGGACCCACTTCAATGCAAGCACGTCTTTTCTTAGATAAGGGGGCCAAAACCGCTCACAATACTCCCAAGTCTTATGACCAATGTCTTATAAAGCCTCAGTATTATATCCTTGCTGTTGTATTCTAGTCCTCTTGAAATGAATACTAACACTGAATGTGCCACCCTTACCACCAGCTAATCCTGCAAATTAACCTTTAGGGGATCCTGCACAAGGAATCGCAAGTCCCTTTGCATCCCTGATTTTGGCATTTTCTCCCCATTTAAAAAATAGTCTATGCCTTTATTTCTTCTACCAAAGTGCATATCCAAACACTTCCCTACACTAGATTCCATCTACCACTTCTTTACTCATTCTCCCAATCTAAGTCTTTCTGCAGACTCCCTGCTTCCTCAACACTATGCCCTTCCACCTATCTTTGCATCATCTGCAAACTTAGCCACAAAACCATCAATTACGTCATCCAAATCATTGACATATAATGTGAAAAGAACCTGACAGCTGCAAAACACCACTAGTCGTCAGCCAAACAGAAGAGTCTCCCTTTATTCCCACTCTTTGCCTCTTGCCAGTCAGGCAATCTTCCATCCATGCCAGAATCTTCCCTGTAATGCCATAGGCTCTTGTTAGGCAGCCTCATGTTCAGCACCTTGTCGAAGGCCTTCGGGAAATCGAAGTGAACAACATCCACTGATTTTCCTTTGTCCGTCCTGCCTGTTATTTCCTCAAAGTAACTTATCTATCTTCAGACCTTTCAGTTCCCCAAGCATCTTCTCCTTAATATGTTACAAAATCCCGTAACTGGGTCACTTACCAGCAAAGATAGAGAGGTCCGTTGAAGTCTGATGGTACTATTTTTAAAAGTCTTTATTTATGAAGGGGCACAAAAATAAGATTAATACAGACGTTCAGATAACATATGTCATCAATACTCAATCTAAAAGCACGGGTCTAATAATAACCATCAATAAGAAACAGCTCGATCGTTTGTCTAGAGGATACTATATTGTCCGATGGAAATATAAAAGTCACTCAGTTCCTGCAGGCCTCAGCCTTTTGGGGGGGACCGCTGGGTGTCCACTTGTTGAAGAGAGAGAGATTGGTGAGAAAAGAAACTTGCCCGGGCCTTTTATGAAGCAAATCCGTTGAATCAGGGGAGCGGGCTTCCCCACTGTTAGCTAAAAGCTGGTTTCCGTGGTTCCAGTCACTGATTCCAGCAACGGAATCAAACACACGTGACTTCCTTCAAATGGCTTCCCGCTACTACAGGATTGTTAGCGTTTCTTCTGGTGCGTCTGAAGGGGTTGTTCCCCCAGACCCTCTTTTATACTTCCTCACGGGGTCTCAGATGTCAATCAGGTTGGGATGATGCAATCCCTCTCTCAACCAGCCCACTTTGCCCGAGGGCTTGCACGTAGCATAGTCTCCAATCCACAAACGTGGTCTCCAGGAGACAATGGTCAATGTCGCATTATTTTGCATCGCGGTGGAACGAGGTATTCGGCACGTCTCTCTCTCCCATTTCCTGGGTCTCCTGAATGGACTCAATAGTGATCTTGCGATTCTCACAAAGGAGGGGCTCCCCCTGTGCTGTGGTGCATTCATAACAAGTAACAACTACACTCACTTCTGCACCCCGACACTTTTAACTTTTGTCATACTACTAGTACTTCCAAAGTGAAGATTCCACATTTCAAGTACAGGTTAGTAGTTTTAATTGTATCTTTGAACCCATGAGATCTCTTGGCATAAGGCAAAATTACAAAGGCATTTCCATAAAATACCAACTCCTACACACCGTCAGCCGATGAATCGTAATATAAAAAGCCCCAATGGTAACACAGCACGGAATTTTCCCTGTTCTAATCACCTGGGTTAGATCCTGACCTGCATTCCTGTACCTGTGGAGTCTCCATGTTTTCCCCAGTTGTCTTCGGGTGTCAGTGGGTAGTGGAGAATTAGAGTGTGGTTGATGAGCAGATGAGAGCTAACAGGGTATAGGGAAATAACTGGGGGAAAAGAGCTTATGAGATTACTTTGAGAGCTGGCATAAATTCTTTGATGTCATATGAGAAAACCATCAGCAGAAGGCAGAAAGACTGCAATCTCCCCACATCAGGCAACCTTGAGTGAGTTCTTGGGGGGAGCTCAACAGGCTCAGGTCAGCAGGAATGTTGTTAGTGGGGGTAAAGGGGGGGGGGAGAATGATCTACAACATGACAGTAGCCACAAAGAGGATGAGTAACAGCCAGGGGGTGCAGTCCCATTCTGAAAGATAGCGATCAACCAGCAGCTGAAGAGGAGGGGAAATCTGGAGTGGGGCTCTGGGGTGAATAGAAGTCGGGAGGGAAAGGGTGAGAGTGAGAAGGGAGTAAGCCAAGATTGAGAGGGGTGGAAGGAGATGGGAGAAGGTCAGTTGAAGAAGGGGGACTGAATCAGAAGAAGGGTGGAGGGAAGTGGCTAATTGCACAGGGTGTGAGTAAGATTGTGTGCTTGTGTCCAACCTGTGGACACTATCACCACCACTACTTCCTCAGAAGGATAACACAAGTTAGTATGTCCATGTTGACCCACACTAAATTGTAAACTTGCCCCACAGAAAGCATTCTATTCAGATGCATCACATCTTGGCATGACAACTGCTCTGGCCAAAGTTGCAAGAAAGTGAAAAAAGTTGCAGACACACCTCAGTCTGTCACAAAACGCAGCCTCCTCTCCATGGACCCTCTATACCTCCTGCTACCTCAGCTAAACAGACAACATAATCAAAGGCCCTACCTACCCCAGACATCCTCTTTTTTCCCCTTCCACCGGGCAGAAGGTATAAAAGCCTGAAAACACATATGACCAGGGTCAAAGACAGCTTCTGCCCACTGTTGTAAGACTCTTTAATAGAACTTTTGTACGATAAAGTTGAACTGTTAGCCTCACAACCTACCTTGTCAGAGCTCTTGCAGCTTATTATCTACCTGCACTGCACTTCCTCTGAAACTGTAACACTACTCTCTGTATTCTGTTTCTGCTTTCCCTGTATTACCTTAATGTACTTGTTCTTTGAAATTATCCAAATGGATGGCACGAGAAACAAAGATTTTCACTGCATCTTGTACATGTGACAATAATAAACCAACCACCAATTATGTTGATTCTGTGTAGCCGAAATCTTGGACTATCTTGCTATTGGATCAAGATCTCACTCTGCAAGTTCTTGTTGTATAAACAGAAAGCGCTGAGATACTCAGCTGGTCAAGCCAATGAACTGAGGTGTCTAGCTGACTTGGACCTATGAATCCATCTCCACTCCCCCCAACCCCCCCAGCTTGCTTGCACTTCAGATTTACAGTTTCTACAGTCTTTGCTTTTTAAGCCCCTGGGGTAGCTGGTAGGTAACAGTCACTCCTATTAACAGAATTCACCACGTGAATTTGGAAGAGCACATCAGGAACAGCATCAGGTGTGTTTAAAAATGAGGCACCAACCTAGAGAGGCTATGACACGGGACCATGTCCGTGATAAATGAAGTAGCAGAGTGTTAACAGAACTATATATCTACAGTACTGTGCATAAGTCTTAGCACATATATATAGCTAGGGTGCCTAAGAATTTTTACACAGTACTGTAGTATTGCACTGTACTGCTGCAAAAAAAAAAAAAATCATGACATACTCTATGTGGGTGATGATAAACATGATTCTGATATGGGTCTCTATTGTGGACCGGATTTTCAATCTCCCTCTTATACTCCACATACCACCACATTTGATTCTGCCAACAACAGTAGAATCACCTGCAAACTTAAAAATAGCATTGGAGTTGTACCTAGCTACTTAATCATAGGAATGAAGTGAGTAGAGCAGGGGGCTAAACATACAGCCTTGTGGTGGACCTGTGCTGATGATGATTGTGGAGGAGATGTTGTTGCCAATCCATATTGACTGGAGTCTACAAGTGAGGAAGTCAAGAATCCAGTTGCACAAGGAGGCATTGCGGCCTAGATAGGTGTTAGGGTGAGTGATTAGTTTTGAGGGGATGAGGAAGCTGTAGTCAATGAAGAGCATCCTAATGTGTGCATCTTCATTGTCCACAGGTCCCCAGAGCTAAGTGAAGAGGCAATGAAGTGGCATCTGCTGTTGACCTACTGTGATGGTAGACAAATTGTAGTTGATACAAGTCACTCTTGAGGCAAGAGTTGATATGCTTCATGACCAACCAGTGGATGTAAGTGCAACTGGACAATGGTCCTTGAAGCAGGCTACCACTTCCTTCTTGGGCATCAGCACAATTGAAGCCTGCCTGAAGAATATGAGTACTTCAGACTACCAAAGTAAGAGGCTGAAGCTGTCAAAAACAAAAACAGAAACACTGGAAAAACTCAGCCTATTGCCATCTTCCTCTGAAGGAGTTATTAAATGACTGATCAATTGGTTTCTCCTTCCACTAATGCTGCCTGACTGGCTGAGTTCTTCCAGCATTCCTGTTCTTGTTTCAGATTCCAGCATCTACAGAGCTTTATTTTTGTTTTATGAAAGACTTCAGATCCTTGTTTATGTTAATTACTTTCACAACAAGTACTTGCAGATTACAAACTGCTCACTGCTTTTTGTATTCTTGCATCCATCTATATAATTTGTCTGTGTCTTTGAAATAATCCTGCAAACAATAAGATCAATTTTGTCTTTGTCAACTGGATCACAGGAGGCAGCTGAATCCATTATCCATGCCACTTCTTTAAATTGATGCAACTACCTTTTCAGAGCCACAGAACACTACAGCACTGAAAGAGGCTCTTCAGCCCATCTAGTCCATGCAGAACCATTATTCTGCCTAGTCCCATCGACCTTTACCCACAATATATCCCTCCATACCCCTCCCATCCATATACTTACCAAATTTCTCTGAAATGTTGAAATCCAACCTGCATCCATCACTTCTGCCAGCAGCTCTTTCCACATCACCCTCAGAGTGAAGAATTCCCCCCTCATATTCCCCTTAAACATTTCACTTTTAACCCTTAACCCATGACCTCTAGTTCTAGTCTCACCCAACCACAGTGGAAAAAACCTGTTTGCTTTTACTCTATCTAGATCCCTCAAAATTCTGTGGACCACTATCAAATCTCCCCTCACTTGCCTCCACTCCATGGATAAAAATCCTAAACTATTCAACCTTAAACTATATCTTAGATCCTCAAGTCCTGGCAACATCCTTATACATTTTCTCTGCACTCTTTCAATCTTACTGATATTTCTCCTGTAGATAGATGATCAGAACAGCACACAGTACTCCAAATAATGCCTCACCAACTTCTTCAACATAATGTTGCAACTCCTATAATCAATACTTCGCTCATGAAGTCGAATGCCAAAAGCTCTCTTTACAACCCTATCTACCTGTAATGCCACTTTCAAGGAATTATGGGCCTGTATTCCCAGATCTTTCTGGTCTTCCAATCTCATACCAATTTCATTCCCTTGCTCAATCAAGTAGTATGTGAATTCCTTTTGCAAGTTACTTCTAAATTTGCTTCTCCCATACTAGATTCAGTCTATTTATCACGCTATATTTAAAAAAAGGAATACTTATGATTCTTTTGCCAGATTGTGTCTCATACTCCAGGGATAGATCTGTTAATCAAAAGCTGCTGCATTTTACGCTCATACCACGTTTACCTGACAATCGTTACAATGCACACTGCCAACAGCACTGCAGCTAGAAGCAGAAAAAGTGAAGGAGCCAGTGCTGAGAAGGCTTGAGAAAAATAGCAAAACTTTCCACTACATTCTTCAGGGCAACCCTGGGGCTAGTAGGGAAGGACCACAGTATAGGGTTCTTCCACCACTGGAGAGTAGTGATTGTTGGATTGTAGGATACTTGGAGGCACATGATGATATAGGCCAAAGTCAGCCATGGTTTCCTCAAGGGAAAATCTTGCCTGACCAATCTGTTGGAATTCTTTGAGGAAATGACAAGCACAGTAGACAAAGGAGGGCTTCATAAATCTAAGTATTGAATCTTGGTATATGTTGTGTACTTGGATTTTCAGGCGGCCTTTGAGAAGGTGCCATACATGAGGCTGCGAGCCCATGACAAATACTAGCATGGATAGAGTACTGGCTGATTGGCAGGAGGCAGAGATGGAATAAAGGGGGGTTTTCTGGTTGGTTGCCAAAGTGACTAGTGGTGTTCCACAGGGGTCTGTGCTGAAACCAATTATTTTTATATTATATGTCAATGGTTTGGATAACATAAGCCATGGCTTTGTGGCCAAGTTTGCAGATGATATGAAGACAGGTGGAGGGACAGGTAGTGTTGAGGAAGCAGGGAGTCTGCAGAGGGACTTAAACAGATTAGGTGAACGGGTGAAGCAGTGGCAGATGGAATACAGTGTCAGGAAGTGTATGATTATGCACGTTGGTAGAAGAAATAAAAGCATGAACTAGTTTCTAAGTGGACAGAAAATTCAAAAATCTAAGGTGCAAACAGACTTGGGAGTCCTCGTGCAAAATTCTCTAAAGGTTAATTTTCAGGTTGAGCTGGTGGTGAGGAAGGCAAATGCAATATTAGTATTCATTTCAAGAGGACTAAAATATGAAAGCAAAGATGTAATGTTGAAACTGTATAAAGAAATGGCAATGCCTTACTTGGAGTATTGCGAACACTTTTGGGCCCCTTAACTAAGAAAGGATGTACTGACATTGGAGAGGGTCCAGAGGAGATTCATGAGAATGATTACAGGATTGAAAGGCTTATCATATGAGGAGTATTTGAAGGGTCCCACTGGAATTCAGAAGAACGAGGGGGATCTCACTGAAACCCCTGATCTCACTGAATATTAAAAGGCTTTGATGAGTGGATGCTTCCTACAGTGGGGGTGTCTAGAACCAGAGGGCACAGCTTCAGAATAAAGGGATGTCCATTTAGAATGGAGATAAGAAATAATTTCTTTAGTCGGAGAGTGGTGAATCTGTGGAATTCATTGCCAAGTTGTTGGGCATATTTAAGACAGAGGTTGATAGATTCTTGATTAGGCAGGGCATGAAGGGTTACAGGGAGAAGGCAGCATATTGAGGCTGACAAGTAAATGGATCAGCCATGATGAAGTGGAGAGCAGATTCGATGGGCCAAATGGCCTAATTTTGCTCTTATATCTTATGGTCTTATAATAAACCTGATTCTAATTCTGAATATTCTGTTTACTCACTCTTAATATCCTTAGGTTTCTTATAAACAACATATTTTTTAAAAAATCTGTTTTCAGTAAATTCAAAGAAAAGGTAGGCTACAAATTTTGAGAAGTTATTATTTGAAACAGGACTATTATACATTTTTCATAAACTATATTTAGAGATTTATATAATGAAAAAATGTTAAAGTTTTCAAAAATAATCTAGTTTGATTTCTGCTTTTTCAAAGAAACGGAGGCATTTCTTCATGCTGATAATTATACTATTTCTGAATTAATCCATTTTTAAACAAGTTTAAAGTATGACAGCTGTTTGCATAATACATGCACAGTTCAGAAATATAACAAAGCACACGCTGGTAGTATTTTGTTTAATATACCAGCAATCCTGCAGCACCATTATTCACCATGACTCAAACGATGTAAGCTTCAATCAGTATAACATATATATTATAAAGGGTACTGACTTATGTGGGTTGAACTTTTCAAACTGCTTTCACTGTGGTATACTTTGTTGATGTACTAGTCACAATACAGAGTAAATTTTTACAGAAAATGGGAAAACTTACAATAAAAAAATGACAATAAAATGGGAAACTTTATATTGTCCCAGTGTATTTAGGATTTTCTTAAAAGTATTAAAATTAATCAATTCAAATGAGATTATTTGAAAAATAAGACCATGAGACTCTCAGAATTAGGCCATTCGGCCCATTAAGTCTCTTCCACCATTTGATTGTAGCTGATTTATTTTCCCTCTTAACCCCATCCTCCTGCCTTCTCCCTGTAACCTTTGACACCCTGACTAATCAAGAAACTATCAACCTCCATTTTAGATATATGAAACTACTTTAGACTCCACAGCCATCTGTGGCAATGAATTCTACAGATTCACCACCCCCTGGCTAAAGAGGTTCCTCATTATTTCTTTTCTAAAGGGACATACTTTTACACTAAGGTGGTGCCCTCTGGTTCTGGACTATTCTGGACTACTGGAGACATCCAGATCTTTCAATATTTGGGCAGGTTTCAAAAAGATCCCCACCCACCCCCACATTCTTCCGAACATCAGTGAGTACAGGCCCAAAGATATCAAACACTTCTCATGTTAATGCTCATCCCAGTATTATTCCCATAAATCTCCTCAGAATCAGAATCATTATTGGAATCAGGTTTAATTATCACTGGCATATATTGTGAAATCTATTGTTTTGCAGCAGCAGTACAATGCAATACATATTTTAAAACTATAAATTACAATAACAATTCTGGATTTGGTGCTGTGCTAAGAGAGTCTACATATAAAGATTGCATATAAGGATTTTTATATACAAAGATTTTAATAATAACAAGTTTATTGAAGTAGAGAATTAGAGCTGAGAAAATGAATATAAATTATGGAACATGTCACAATATGCATGCAAATGCATAAATTCAAACTTCATGTTGCCTCTAAGAATACCTAATGCATGAGGTGGAGTGGGGCCATGGAGAGCTCTTCAGAGAACTTGCCGATTTATTGTACAGTGTATCTATAATTCAGAGGTTGTCTGCCTGGCATCAGTGGTCGCATAACCATGACCTGTGATATGCACCGGCTGCTCATACGATCATCCACCACTGGCTCCCACGGCTTCACATGACCCTGATTGAGGGGCTAAGCAGGTGCTACACCTTGCCCAAGACACCACCCAGAAGAAGGCAATGGCAAACCACTTCTGTAGAAAAATTTGCGAAGAACAATCATGGTCATGAGACCCTGATCGCCTACATCATAAAACAGCACATTAATGATGATAATGATCTATTGTTACCACAGAGTGTTTTCAAAAGAGCTCAGGCACAGAATAAATATAAATGCAGGGATTAAAGTTTTCTGGTTTACGCACAGTTGGGAGTTTGAAGGCAAATGTTTCCTGAACTGATTTTATGGTTTAAGGTCACATTAAAATTCTCTGAATAGTTACCAATATAAAATCTTCCATGACACAGTTTATACAAATGAACCATCAGAATGAAATTCTCCATATTAAAATTATTTCCTAAAATAATCAAGGTGTGTGTGGGGGATGGCAAGATGATGCAGGTTTTCTAATTTAGCTGGAAATGGCCATACCACAATAGCAAGCACTTTGTCTACTCACCACCTCCGAGGTGGCTCTCAAATTGTCTTTCAAAATAATTTTGTTTCATTGATGCATGCAAGATGGTTTTCTCTATGAATGAAAAAAATGTTAGTGAATTAAAGGTGAGTGTTGCGATTTAGATTTGAAATAGATTTGCTACACCAGCCCTTACACTTCCTCCCTCACCACCATTCAGGGCTCCAGACAGTCCTTCCAGGTGAGGCAACACTTCACCTGTGAGTCGGCTGGTGTAGTATACTGCGTCCGGTGCTCCCGGTGCGGCCTTTTATATATTGGCGAGACCCGACGCAGACTGGGAGACTGTTTCACTGAACACCTACGCTCTGTCCGCCAGAGGAAGCAGGATCTCCCAGTGGCCACACATTTTAATTCTATATCCCATTCCCATTCCGATGTATCAATCCATGGCCTCCTCTACTGTTGAGATGAAGCCACACTTAGGTTGGAGGAACAAACTTATATTCCGTCTGGGTAGCCTCCAACCTGATGGCATTGTGGCGACCCACTTTCTGTGCAGGCGAACCGGCTCACAAATAGCCAGCGCGTGGGGAGAGACTTTGGTAATGCACCTCTGGCGTCATTTCCGCCCGGAGAGGGTGGGCGCTAGGGATTTAAATACCAGCACCAGGAAGTTTGAATAAACTAGTCTCGGAACGACTTACCGACTGCGTGTCATTATTTCAGCGCTGTGTGTAGCACATCGCTACATTGGTGACCCCGACGGTCCAAACGGGATTTGGACCAAAGATGACCGACTCTTCATCTGTTCACGCAGTTTCGCTACAACTGCCGACTTTCTGGACTCTGCGACCACGCGTGTGGTTTCGCCAAGCAGAAGCCCAGTTCCAGATTTGGCAGATATCCTCTGATTCCACACGTTACTACCACGTGGTGAGCGCCCTTGACCAGGAGACGGCCGCCCAGGTTGCGGATTTCATACAGTCGCCCCCAGAAGAAGGCAAATATGAAGCAATCAAGGTGCTGCTCATTGGGACCTTTGGCCTCTCACAGCGTGAGCGGGGTGCCCACCTGCTTCACCTGGACGGTTTGGGAGGGAGACTGCCATCAGCATTGATGAACAACATGCTGTCCCTGGCTGACAGACCCAAGCCCTGCCTCATTTTCGAGCAAGCGTTCCTAGAGCAACTGCCCGAGGACATACATCTGCTGCTGGCTGATGCAGATTTCAGTGACCCCCGGAAGGTGGCGGCCCAGGCAGACGTGCTGTGGAAAGCCAAGAGGGAGTGCGTGACGTCCGTCAGTCAGATTACCAGGCCACGCCCCCAACAGCGGAACAGACCAGGCCTGGCAGGGGGGCACACACAACACAGAGGCAGGAGTGAGGAGGCCAGTGAACAGTGGTGTTTCTACCACCAGCGGTGGGGCACAAAAGCCCGCCATTGTCGCCTGCCCTGCCAGGGCCAGCTGCCGTTAGTGACTATGGCGGCTGGCCACCAGGACAGCCTCTTGTACGTCAGGGACAAACAGTCGGGTTGCCGCTTCTTGGTCGACACTGGAGCAGAGATCAGTGTCTTGCCCCCGACGGGGTACGACACCCGCAACAGGAAGCCAGGACCCACCCTGAGGGCTGCAAATGGCAGCACGATATGGACCTACTGCTCCCGCACAGTGCAGTTGCAGTTCGGCACCAGCCGGTTCACATGGGACTTCACACTGGCCGCGGTGGCCCAACCACTCCTGGGGGTGGACTTCTTGCGAGCTCACAGCCTGCTGGTCGACTTGCAAGGGAAAAGACTGGTACATGCCAAGACTTTCCAGACGTTCTCCCTGAGTGAAGCCAAGTTGCTGGCCCCACACCTGGACTCCATCACGCTGTCGGACAACGAATTCACCAGACTCCTGGTGGGCTTCCCATCGATTCTGACACCGCAGTTCACGGCAGCCATGCCCAGACACGGAGTACAGCACCACATTCCGACCCAGGCTCCCCCCAGAAAAGCTCCACCTGGCGAAGGAGGAATTCAAGCGGATGGAGGAATTGGGGATCATATGGCAGTCCGACAGCCCATGGGCCTCCCCCCTGCACATGGTGCCCAAAGCGACGGGGGGCTGGAGACCATGCAGCGACTACCGCAGGCTGAACGAGGCTACCACACCGGACCGCTACCCTGTGTCGCACATTCAGGATTTCACAGCAAACCTGCACGGCGCACGGATCTTCTCCAAGGTAGACCTCGTCCGGGGATACCATCAAATCCCGATGCATCTGGACGACGTCCCCAAAACAGCACTCATCACCCCTTTCGGCCTTTTTGAGTTCCTCCGCATGCCGTTCAGCCTGAAGAATGCCGCACAGACGTTCCAGTGGTTAATGGATGCAGTAGGACGCGACCTGGACTTCGCTTTCACCTATTTGGATGACATCCGCATAGCCAGCAGCAGTCGTCAGGAGCATCTGTCCCACCTCCGTCAACTCTACGCCCGTCTGAGTGAGTACGGTGTTACAATCAACCCCGCCAAATGCCAGTTCATGCTCGATACCATCAACTTCCTGGGCCACAGGATTACTAAAGACGGGGCAACCCCTCTGCCCGTCAAGGTAGACGCAGTCCGCGATTTCCCCCAACCCAACACAATCAAAGGCCTTCAGGAATTCGTGGGTATGGTAAATTTCTACCACCATTTCCTCCCTTCAGCTGCCTGAATCATGCGCCCCCTGTTCGCCCTGATGTTGGGTAAGGGCAAGGACATTACCTGGGACGAGGAGTCTGCTGCCGCTTTCATTAAAACCAAAGACGCCTTGGCAAACACCGCAATGCTAGTGCACCCCAGAACGGACGTCCCTACCGCCCTCACAGTGGACGCATCTAACACGGCAGTCGGAGGGGTGCTGGAACAACTCATCAAGGGTCGCTGGCAACCCCCGGCGTTTTTCAGCAAGCACCTACGACCACCTGAACTCCAGTACAGTGCTTTTGACTGGGAGCTGTTGGCACTGTATCTGGCAATCCAGCATTTCAGGTACTTCTTAGAAGGCCACGTTCACGGACCACAAACCGTTGACCTTCGAGTTCATGAAGGTGTCCGATCCCTGGTCAGCTCGCCAGCAGCGACATCTGTCCTACATCTCGGAGTACATGACGGACATCCAGCACGTCTCGGGAAAGGACAACGTCATGGCTTACGCACTCTCCAGACCAGCTCTCCAGACCAGACCTGTCCCTGGGGGTGGACTATGCAGCACTGGCGGAGGCGCAGCAGGCAGACGACGAGATGCCCAGCTACAGGACTGCAGTCTCGGGTTTGCAGCTGCAGGACTTTCTCGTAGGCCCAGGTGATAGGACCTACCTCGCTATCGGCCAACCTCGCCCCATCGTCCCAGCAGCCTGGAGGTGGCAGGTTTTCAATTCCATACACGGTTTAGCACACCCATCTATCAGGACAACCGTCCGGCTGGTCTCCAGCAAGTTCGCGTGGCACGGACTTCGCAAGCAGGTCAGTGAATGGGCCAGAACGTGCCAAACAGCCAAGGTGCAGCGGCACACTAAAGCCCCGCCGCAGCAGCTCGAACCCACCCACCGGAGGTTCGACCACATTCATGTGGATATCGTGGGCCCCCTACCAGTGTCTCGAGGAACGCGGTACCTCCTAACTATGGTAGACAAGTTCACGAGGTGGCCAGAGGCAGTTCTGCTCACCGACACATCTGCCAATTCCTGCGCCCGAGCACTGATCGCAACCTGGGTAGCTCGCTTCGGGGTACTGGCCCACATTACCTCCAACAGAGGCGCCCAGTTCACCTCCAGCCTGTAGTCAGCTGTGGCCAGCCTGTTAGGAACGCAGCTGCACCACACAACTGCCTACCACCCACAGTCGAACGGTCCACCGTCACTTGAAGTCGGCTCTCATGGCCCGCCTGAGAGGACCTAACTGGGTGGACGAGCTTCCCTGGGTCCTGCTTGGAATTCGTACAGTGCCCAAAGAGGATCTGCATGCCTCGTTGGCTGAGTTGGTGTATGGCGCACCCCTGGCCATCCCAGAAGAGTTAATACCAGCCCCAAGGAGGCAAGAGGAGGAACCCGCAGCAGTCCTGGACAGGCTACGCGAAAGGCTCGGCAACCTGGCCCCCATACCAACTTCACAGCACGGACTGACCCCGACCCATGTACCCGAAGAACTGCAAAACTGTAAGTTTGTGTTTGTACAAAGGGGCGGACACCGGGCGCCGCTACAGCGGCCGTATGAGGGGCCGTTCAGGGTGATCAACAACAATGGGTCCACGTACGTTCTGGACATTTGGGGGAAAGAGGAGGTTTTCATGGTGGACCGACTCAAACCAGCCCATGTGGACTTGGCGCAGCCGGTCGCGGTTCAGGCACCGCGGCACAGAGGCAGACCTCCCAAACAGAGTCCAACCCAGACTGAGGACATTCGGGGGGTGTATCGCCAGTTCTGGGGGGGGTGGTTATGTGGCGACCCACTTTCTGTGCAGGTGAACTGGCTCACAAATAGCCAGCGTGCGGAGAGAGACTTCGGTATTGCACCTCTGATGTCATTTCCGCCCGGAGAAATTCCGCTAGGGATTTAAATACCAGCACCAGGAAGTTTGAATAAACTAGTCTTGAAACGACTTACCGACTGCGTGTCGTTATTTCAGCGCTGTGTGTAGCACATCACTACAGCATGAACATTGATTTCTCTAACTTCCATTAATGCCCCTCCTCCCCTTCTTACCCCATCCCTGTTTGTTTATTTGTTTATTTATTTATTTGCTTGCTTGCTTATTTCTTAATTATTATATATATTTTCTTTTTTTTCCTCTCTCTTTCCCTCTCACATCAACTCCTTACCTGTGCTCCATCTCCCTCTGGTGCTCTCCTCTCCCTCTTTCTTTCTTCCTAAGCCTCCCATCCCATGATCCTTTCCCTTCTCCAGCTCTGTAGCACTTTTGCCAATCACCTTTCCAGCTCTTAGCTTCACCCCTCCCCCTCCGGTCTTCTCCTATCATTTCAGATCTCCCCTCCCCCTCTCAAATCTCTTAATATCTCTTCTTTCAGTTAGTCCTGATGAAGGTCTCGGCCCGAAACGTCGATTGTGCTTCTCCCTATAGATGCTGCCTGGCCTGCTGTGTTCCACCAGCATTTTGTGTGTGTTGTTTAGATTTGAAACTCTGTTTAGAGGCCACAGATGGGGCACAATGAACAGAATCTCAATATGATGATTAACTAAGTTCGGAAATGTCAGAACAATGGAGTGGAAACTCTACCCACTGCCCCTGGGGTCAGTTTAGCAACCAGAGGGGCAGTGGAGAAGAAGCTGCTGTTGAATCTTGAAGTCATAGAGTCATCAGCATGGAAATAGGCATTTCAGCCCAAATGGTCTATGCTAGCAAAGATTCTTGTCTAAGTTAGTGTCATTTGCCTGCGTTGGGCCCATATCTAAACCTTCCTTGTCCATCTTTTAAAAGTTGAAATGTACCTACCTCAACCACTTCCTTTTGCAGCACATTCCATATGCTAACCACCCTCTGAGTAAAAAAGATACCTCTCAGGTTTTTATTAAGTCTTTCCCTCTCACCTTAAACCATGCCCTCTAGTTCATCATTTCCAACTCCTGGGGGAAAAGACTGCATGCATTCATCCTATCTATGCCCCTCATAAATGTATACATCTCCTTAAGGTCACCCTTCACTCCAGTGAATAAAGCTCTAAGCTACTCAGCCTCTTTCCACAATTCTCAAATCCTGCCTGTGTCAGGTAAGGAGACCAAAAGTACACTTGGTGCACATTGTAGTAGGGCCTTCTTACACTTGTACTCAAATTCTCCATCTGTGAAGGCCAACTTCCTATCCATTTGCCTTCTTAAAAATTTGCTACACCTGAGAGTTTATTTTCAGTGACTGCATTAAATGTACACACAATCACTCTAGTGTCATAGAGCATGGAAACAGGCCATGGAACGTAACATGTAATAGGTTAAATATAACATGACATCCTGTTACGTACCTCGTGGGTAGCTTGTGACTGTCTTATGACCATGATGTAATTGATTATCTGGTGAGCATGATGTAATGGTCTTGTGATGGTGGGGTGATGTAATTTCCCGCCAGTGTGAGGTCACATGAAGACAGGTTCCAACAGGTATAAAACGGGAAAGCCTGCTGTGACACAGGAGTTTTTGTGTTGAGTCATCGTTTAACTCGTCAGTTACTCTATTATGCTGCATATTTGTCTCATGACGCAGTTTTGTTTTAAAGTGGAGTTTTACTTTCTACTGTAAGGTTCAGAATCGTTGTGCTAGTAGTTTCGCCAATCGCTGCCAGTTTTGTTTGATGTATCTTTGGTTTAATTTTAAAGTCTAAGTATTGGAGAGTGAAGACTTTACCGAAGTACAGGAACCCAAAGGGTCGAGTAAAGTTGGTGTCATTTGGTGGTTGAATAGAGGATCGACCTTACTGAATCTTCGTTCAGAAAATAATGACCTGCATCTGAAATAACCCCTGCCTGTAAGAGTAGAAAAGGTTGTGTAGTGTTATTTGCCAAGAAAAAGGTCAGTTCCTTTAAGCCGTTTTTATTTCCTTTGTCATGAATCCTTCGGACAAAGCATATCTCGGCTGGGATCAGCAGTAACGTCATGTCGTCGAGGAATTTGTTACTTTAGGAAAGTCTCTCCTAATTGACTGTATAAATCACTTGGACTTTTGTATTTACCACTTTAAGACTGTGTTATCATTTACCACTTTAAGAACTGTTCCAGTGTTGCTATATAGCAGTTAACTTCCGGTTAAGTTAGTCGTTTGTTTACTTTTCATTTTTGTTGAGGAGAGTTTAATAAATGATTATTTGTTTATGAAACCTGACTCAATGATATATTCATTGTTGCTGGGCACGTAATAATCTCAACTCTTGTAAACATTGCTCTGGCTGCTGAAGTTAAGCTTGCCTTACCTCGTTGCCTGTGTCTCGATTTCAGGGCATTACGTACTTGTGCCCCCTGGGTCTTTCTGTTCTACAACACTCTCCAGGCCCCTGCCATTTACTGTGTAAGGCCTGCTCGGGTTTAACTTAACAAAATGTAACACGGCACTTATCCTAACTAAATTCCATCTGCCATTCCTTGGCCCACTTTCCCAACTGATCAAGATCTTGTTGTAATATTAGATAATCATCTTGACTATCTACCACCAATTTCCACCAACTTCCTCAGCAACTGCATTCTCACCCAAATTGTTAATGATAAACAGAAGTGCGACCAATAAAAGATTACTTTTATTTGTCACATGTACATCAGAGCATGCATCGTTTGTATCAGGTCAAATCAGCCTGGCAGCCCAGAGGTGCCACATCACTTCTGGCATACAACTCACTAAACCTAACCGTACACCTTTGGAATGTTGGAGGAAACCGAAGCACCCGGAGGAAACCCACACAGTCAAGGGGAGAACGTACAAATTCCTTACAGAATGGCAGGAATTAAATCCCGATCTTTCAGCTGGCACTGTAAAGCATTGACCTAACAGCTACACTACTATGTTACCATGTGGCACACCACTGGAATTGGTTTATCATTGTCACAAGTAATTTGCCTGCCATCCATCCAGATAGTTACAGCATTGTCAAGAGGTAATACAAGGGAAAACAATAACAAAATGCAGAATAAATAACGCATTTATGGAGGAAGTGCAGTCTTGGCAAACAATAAGGGGCAAAGCCATAAGAAAGTCATTGTGAGATCAAGATCCACCTTACCGAACGAGAGCTCGCTTAAGAGTCTTGTAGCACATTGTGGGATTGAAGCTGTCCTTGAGCTTGGTGGCTTTTGATTAGTCACAGGCTCCATTCTGAACAACCCTGCACTACTGTAATAAAAATAATTTTAAAATTCATGATGTGTACTTTTCTGATTCAGCTCAGGGTATTTACATATGCATTCTGAAACAAGGATGACACTGCACAACAAGAGAAATTCTGCAGATGCTAGAAATCCAAAGCAACACACACAAAATGCTGGAAGAACTCAGCGGGCCAAGAAAAGTCAATGTTTCAGGCTGAGACCCTTCATCAGGACACGTGTTCAAGGCCACAAGAGAACACTGTATTAGAACTAGAACAAATGCAATACAGAAGGAAAAGCTAAGGTCCATAGTAGCAGCAGTACAGAAATCAAAATAATTCTTATCATCCACTAAACAAGCAGATATTTGCAATATCAGAGGTAAGCCACAGATCCGACAATCTTATGCATGGCCTTTCTCTCTCTAACATACTTGACATACTCTAACTCCCCCGACGTTTGTCCCTATCTTTTTGGAACTAGCACCAATTGTGACCTCGTCTAAGACAAAGCTCTCCCCAGGACAAAGGAAGTGCCCCTTTAACACCCTTCAAGATTCCTTCAAAGCATTACATAACTATGATCCCAGTACTTCTCCATCTCTTCACCCCTCTATCTCTTACAACTTTCAGCCCAGAAACATGATTTCATAATTTAGAAAAACAAGACAACAGGACTGTAAGGGGGAAAACATTCTTTACCAGTATCTCATCTAAATGATGAGCATTCAAAATAGAGACAAAACATTAGTCAATAAGAAGGAAACAAGCCATTACTACATTCCAACCTGACACCATTTTGTCTTCGAATTTCCGTTTTATTTCAGCATGGACAAAGGAAGAATCACAATTAACTCTTTCCATATAACTACCATCCTCCGACTCCTACCCAAGCCAAATGGCCATCCCTGACAGGATGTCAAAGTAGAACCTTCAGAAAGTTATTATGGATACCAAGAGACAACACCAGTCCAAAGTAGAACCCTACACCAGCTGTCAGTTGTGGCAAGGCTTGGATGCTACTACAAAAGAAAGTTGGACTGCTTCACTAACAACACATTGCTCCCCATAAGCTCAATGCATCTATGTCCGTTCTGAATGGAAAAGCAATGTACTGACATCGCCAGCCCAGTCAACCTCTGATGAAGCTGTCAGATCAGTCTCCCTAAGAATACTCCCTTGGAAAGCAGCTAGTCTGCATGGAATTGCCAGCTGTGGCCTCAGATCCTGTGTGGACCAGCTGGCAGAGGATTTGTAGATATTTTTAACCTGTTTCTACTACGAGCTCAGGTTCCGCACCTGCTTTAAGAAGGGGGTAATATGCTTTAATAACTACCACCCTGTGGTTCTGACACCCACCATCATGAAGTGCTTCAAGAGGTCAACCCTGAGCCACTGCAATTCTTCTGCCATCAAAAACAAGCCCACAACAGACACCATCTCTCTGGACCTACACTCATCTATGGAATATCTGGATAGTAAAGATAGTCAGCTCCATGGGTACTAGCCTCCATAGTTTCCAAGACATCTTCAAAGAATGGTGCCTCAGAAAAGTAGCTTCCATCACCAGGGACATGTCCTTTTCACATTGCTACCAACAGGAAGGAGGTACAGAAGCTAAAGGCACACATTCAGTGATTCAGGAACAGATTTTGTCCCCTCTGCCATCTGATTCCTAAATGGACATTAAAGTCATGGATATTACCTCACTACTTCTTTAATTTCTTTTTTTTGCACTACACTTACCATAATTCTGTTTTTTTTCCTGTATTTATCATGTATTTCATTGTACTGTTGCCAAAAAGTTAACAAATTTCACAACGTATACTGGTGTTATTAAACCCAATTCTGATTCTGATCCTATTCATTAACTGTTGCTATGCCTTCAATGCCATAATTCCAGGCAAGCTCATCTCCAAACACCAAAGTCTTTGGACTCTGCGCCTCCCTCTACAAATAGATCCTTGAATTCCTAAACATACTGCAATCATTAAAGACAGACAGCAGCAACTCCACTGCAATTATCTTCAACAAGGCTGCATCCTCAGCCCTCTACTTTGTTCCCTAAACACTCAATGATTGTGTGGGCAGATTCCGCTCCAACTGCATCTGCAAATTCGCAAGTGAAACCATGATTGGGCGCTGGATTTCAAATAATGGGATAGAAGACAGGAAAAAGACAGGAGTCCTAGTCCAACCATGAAGACGCTATGGCCAAGAAAACACAACACTACCTCTACTTCCTCAGAAGGTTAAGGACATTTGGCAGGTCCCCATTGACACTCACCCATTTTTACAGATGCACCAGAGAATGCATCCTATCCAACTACATTACAGCTCATAAGGCAACTGCACTGCCCAACACTACAAAAAAAAATGTAGAGAGATGTGGAGACAGCTCAGTCCGTTATGAAAAACAGCCTCCCCTCCTCTAACTACACTTCACACTGTCTTGGGAAGCAAGCAAACATAATCAAAGACCTTAAACCCCCCCGGTATTTTCATTTTTCTCCCTCTCTATCAAGCAGAAGTTTGAAAGCACGTACCACCAGACTCAAGGACGGCTTCTACCCTACTGGACCTATCCATAACGGATCTCTTGTATGATGAGGAGGAATTCCTGGTTCTGCCTCGTCGTGGCTCTTACACCTCGTCACCCTGCACTGCACTTTCCATGTAATTGTAACACTAGCTTCTACACTTGCAGTTCTGTATGGTTTGAAACCCCTGTTGAAGAGTCAGGAAATCATATTGCAGCTATATAAAGCTTTGACTACCTCGATATTCTTATGTTTTCAAAGGATCTGTTTTTCAGTGTACCTCAGCACAAGTGACATTAATAAACCAATTACCTCACCCTGGATGCCAAGGGGTCAAACCTTCCAGACCAGCAAACCAATTTGAGACTTTAAAATTTTACTTACAGTATCTATCAACATTTCTCAATTATTTAAATATTACTCTACCTTTTTGTTTATTTCTTGCCAGTGTATAACAGTTATGCAAGAGATTCTGCAGACAAAATGCTGGAGGGACACAGCAGATCAAGCAGCATCTCTGGAGAAGAATAGACAGTTGATGTTTGGGCCGAGACCCTTCATCAGTACACAACGTTTATCCTCATTATCTTGAACCTACCATTATTTCTGTTTATTCAGCTTGGAACCTAAATGTTGTCTAGATATTCAGCAAGGTTTTTGTGTTAGGATGGCGTGAGATTCATGTGCATAGGATCAACAGCGACTTTTTTAAAACTGGATTCAAATTTGGTATAGCCACAGACCACAGATGATAGTGGCGGAGGGTTTTAACCTGACTGGAGGTCTATGACCAGTGGTGTTTCATAGGGATCAGTGCTGGGTCCTCTTGCCATATTTGCATAAATGAATTTAACCAAAATGTAGAGGAGCTGATCAGTAAGTTTGAAGACAACACAAACATTGAAGGAGTCTTGGGAGGTAAGGAAAGTTTTCAAATACAGCAGAAGGTAGACCAGTTGGAAAAATGGGCAGAGAGATGGCAGGTGTAACTTAATCAGGGCATGTGAGGTGTTACACTCCAATAAATTAAACATAAGAGGAAAGCATACAGCAAATGGCAGGACCTATTCAAGCCATGATGGCAAAAGGGCTCTTGATATTCAAACCCAAAGCTCCCTAAAAGTGGATAGGATGGTAAAGAAAACTTATCTTCATCTGTCAGGACACCATGTATACAAGTCAGGAAGTCCTGTTGCAGCTGTATAAAACTTTGGTTAGACTGCTTTTGGAGTTTTGTTTGCACTGTATTACAGCAAGGATTTGGAGGCTTTGGAGAGTGTAGAGAAGATTGTAACTGTATGTGCGGTGTATGGCTGTATCTTCTGCGCTTTGCACCTTGGCCCCAGAAAAACCATGTTTTGTTTAGCTACAAACATATATAGTTGAATAACAATAAACTTGAACTTGAAGAGATTCACCTGGATGTTCCCTGAATTACAGAGTATTAGCTATAAGGAGTGGGTAGACAAACTTGGAATGTTTCTCTAATGCATCACAGGCACAGGGATGACCTGTTTGATGTATATAAAGAACAGGAGTGGCATCAAAGTACATGTATATATAAATTTAAGAGCCATAGGTAGGATTGATAGTCGGATTTGCTTTCCCACATTGGATTTAAAGTAAGAGAGGAGAAGTAGCGAAAAAAAATTAAGAGGCTATCTTTATTTGTTATATGTTCATCAAAGCATACAGTGAAATGTGCTGTTTGTGTCAACAACCAACATAGTCTGAGAATTGTGTTGGGGCCAGCCCACAAGTGTCGCCACAATTCTGGTGCCAATATAGATTTCCTACAACTCACTAACTATGTCTTTGGAATGTGGGAAGAAACCGGAGCATCTGGAGAAAACCCACATCATCACAGGAAGAAGGTACAAACTCCTTACAGACTGGCAGGAATTGAACCCCGATAATGAATGTCTGGGCACTGTAAGACATTGCACTAACTACTACAAGATTTGTGAGTCAAGTTTTCTATCTAGGCTACATCACCAGTAAAGTGGGAGACAGACACTAGAGCAGCATTTAAGAGGCATTTAGGCGGGCACATGAACAGGCAGAGAATAGAAGCAAATCACAAACAAGAGAAAATCTGCAGATGCTGGAAATCCAGCCAACACAATGGAGGCATATGTACTCAGTGGCCACTTTATTAGATACCTCCTGTACCTAATAAAGTGGTCACTGAGTGTATAATCATGGTCTTCTGCTACTGTAGTCCATCCACTTCAACATTCAATATGTTGAGCATTCAGTGATGCTCTTCTGCACACCACTGTTAGGACATGTGGATATTCGAGTCATTGTCGCTTTCCTGTCAGCTTGAATCAGACTGGTCATTCTCCTCTGAACTCTCTCATTAACAAGGCATCTTTGCCCACAGAACTGCCACTCAATGGATGATTTTTTTTTTAATTTTAGCATCATTCTCTGTAAACTGTAGAGACTGTTGTGTGTGAATATCCCAGGAGATCAGCAGTTTCTGAGATACTCAAACCACCCCATCTGGCACCAACAATCATTATACTGTCAAAGTCACTGCTTCCCCATTCTGATGTTTGGTCTGGACAACAACTGAACCTCTTGACTATGTCTGCATGCTTTTATGCATCAAGCTGCTGCTACATGATTGGCTGATCAGATGTTTGCATTAACGAGCATTAAGTGTACCTAATAAAGCATCCGCTGAGCGTAGAACATATGCAGGCAGATGAGCAGTTTAAATTGGCATCGTGATCAGTATAGACATTGTGTTCTATGTCCAAGGAGAAACAATATAAACTTAATTGCACATTTCTATAGGGTTTTCGGGGAAAATGGATATAGTGATACACATTTGAAAGCAGAAAGGCAGATTGACAGTGTGATTCTGGGATTTCTACACAGCCACAGAGCACAAAAGCAAGGAAACCAAGTTCAACCAGTGTGAAACATCACTGAGTTAACAGCTGGAATAATGTGTCTATTCTGCTTGCCAAATTTTAGAAAGATATTTGCAGGGTGCAAGAAAGAATAGTTCCATGGATGAGGGACTTCAAATATGAAGTTAGACTGAGTGGTTGAGTTATTAATCTTGGACTAAAAGTGGCTGAAATGCTTTACGAGAACTGTACCAGTTCATGACTGGTTCACATAAGGTAATAGTAGAAGACATGAAATTCTGCAGATGCTGGAAATCTTGAGCAACACACACAGAGTGCTGGAGGAATTCAGAGGGTCAGGCAGCATCTATAGAAGGATTTGAACAGCTGATGTTCAGGAGTGCAAAGGAAGAAGGCAGAAGCCAGAATCAAATGGTAGGGGGAGAAGGAATGAAACAAGTTCAGGTGAAAGGGGGATTTGGGTGGTGTATGGGGAGGGGTGGATAAAAAGAAAAATGAAAGGTGATATATAGAAGAGATAAAGGACTGAAGAAGAAGGATGTATGGAGTAATTAGCGCATCATGTTATAGCACCTGTCAGCAATCACTGACTGGGGTTCAATTCCCACCACTGCCTGTAAAGAGCTTGCTTGTTCTCCCTGTGACCACATGGGTTTCCTCTTGGTGCTCCAGATTCCTCCCACAGTCCAAAGATGTATGGCTAGGGCTAGTGAGTAATGGATATGCTACGTTGGCACCAGAAACACGGAAGCACTTGTGGGTGCCTCGCAATCCTTGCTGATTCTATGTGATGCACCACACATTTCCACGTACACGTGACAAACAAAGCTAACCTTTAGAAGGCATGAGTCGATGGAATAAAGGGAGGGAAGTGGGGAACCAGAGGGAGGTGACAGGCAGAACATGAAGGTGGGGGTGGGGAAGAGAAGGCCACCCGAATGAGGGAAAACAAAAGGGGGAAAATAACAAGGAAAGCAGAGGGGAGTGGTTACCAGCAGAGAGAAATATCGATGTTCATGCTGTCAAGATGGAAGATGGAATATAATATGAAGCAGAATTAAAATGGATAGCCAGCAGGATGTCCTGGCTATTTCAGTGGACAGAGCAAAGGTGAAGGTAACAGTGAGAAATTTTTTTTATGAATGAATAGTCCAAAGGCTAATGGATCAGCATTTAAAATTGTGGGCAAGAATAGTAGACTCACCTGTCTATAATTTCCTAGGTTTTCTCAACTCCCTTTCTTGAACAAGAAAACAACATTTGCAACCTTCTAATCCTCTGGTACTTCTGTCACTAATGATGATGCAAAGATCATCGCCAGAGGCTTAGCAATCTCCTCCCTCATTTCCCACAGTAGCCTAGGGTATATCTCATCTGGACCCGGCAACTTATCTCACTTAATACCTTTCAAAAGCTCCAGCACATCCTCTTTCTTAATGTCTATATGCTCAAGCATTTCGGTCTGCTGTAAGTCATCCCACAATTGCTAAAGTCCTTTTCACTGGCAAATACTGAAGCAAAATACTCATTAAGTATTTCCTTTACCTCCTCCGGCTCCATGCACGTTTCCACTCTTGTTCCTGACTGGTCCGATTCTCACACGGCTCATCCTCTTGCTCCTTACACACTTGTAGAATACCTTGGGGTTTTCCTTAATCTTGCTCGCCAAGGCCTTCTCATGGCTCCTTCTAGATCTCCTAATTTCATTTTTAAGCTCCTTCCTGCTAACCTTGTAATTTTCTAGAGCTCTAACAGTACCTAGAATCTGGAACCTTTCCTAAGCTTTTCTTTGCTTCTTAACTAGATTTTCTTCATTCTTTGTACACCATGGTTTTTTTACCCTACCATCCTTTCCCTGCCTCAGTGGAACATACTTATGCAGAATGCCATGTCACATTTCTGCTGTGCATTTCCCTGAGAACATCTGCTCCCAGTTTATGTTCCCAAGTTCCCGGCTAATAGCACCATATTTCCCCCTACCCCAATTAAATGTTTTCCCAAACTTCCTGCTCCTATCCCTCTCCAACACTATGGTAAAGGAGACAAGAGTTGTGATCACTGCCTCCGAAATGCTCTACCATTGAGAGATCTGCCACCTCACCAGATTCATTTCCCAATACCATAGGTCATATTCCACAGCAGTATCCAAGGGGATATACCTGGTGCTAAGGGGTATGGCCACAGGGAGACACTGCACTGACTTCCTTCTCCCTTTACCTCTCTCGGTGTTCACCCATCTACTCCATTAATCCTTCTTTAATGGTTCCCATTCTCACTTTCTTTACTGATCTGAACTAAGCTCTGCCTTCCTGCTTACCTCCCTCCGCTAGGTATCTCCCTTCGTCACACTAACTCCCTCCCTCCACCTCACCTTGCTCCATCTGTTGGTATTTTTTCTTCTTTCTTAATCCGGCTCAAACTATCATTCAGTTGCCTTAGCCTTCCAGTTCCACCCTTGATCACCCACCCCCACCCCTCACCTGGCATTACCTGCCTGTGATCTTGAACCCTTCTCAGTCCACTAATCCTTTCTTGCCACACCCCTTCTCCTCTCTATGCTGGCTGTTTCACCTCTCCACTCTCAGTCCAGATGCAGCCCGAAACATTCACAATTCCTTCCGCTTTCTCCAGTGCACTGTCTCCCTCTCCCCCAAATTCTTCCCAGACCAATAAACACACTCAGCATAGAATGGTCACAGGTCAAACATGGCAGCGATAAAAGGTTCTACAGCTTTGGAATCTCTCATGCATGTGTTGTCAGACGAAGAAACAGCAAGGAAGCTTTAGTGAAACAGAATACAAAAATACTTATAGACTATCTCATATGACTGACAGAAATCAAGACACGCAGAGATACCGATTAATCAGGGTGATATTTTCAGTCACTTATACGTAGAGGAGTGCCTTTGGTTAGATTTATACAGATCCATCTAATCTAGTCATATTCAAGCTCAAGGGTGCAAAGATAAATTATAGCATTCAGATAATGATTTTTTAATTGATTTGTTGCTTTGCTTTTTTTGCAAGTGATTAAAGTTTGGAGGCAAGAAAAAAATCAATCGAAAGATAGCTGGGAGACAGGATTTGGAGCTGAACCAATGAGGAGCATCATGACCCTTCAGCAAGTTGGAGGGAAAGCATTTTGCTGGAGGCAAAGTCAAAGTGAGCAGACAAAGGAGTTGCTTTTTTTTAAAGAAAAAGTTTAACTTGTACACTTGTTAATGTAAAAAAATTACTAACCATAGTTGTGTTTCTAAAACAAAACTAAAGAAATGAGGACCCAGAGGAGGGTCACAAGAATGATTCTGGAGTAAACGGGTTAATGTATGAGGAGTGTCTGATGGCTGTGGATCTGTGCTCATTGGAGTTTAGAAAAATGAGGGGTGATTTTATTGAAACCTATCAAACACTGAAAGGCCTAGATAGACTGGATGTGGAGAGGATGTTTCCTACAGTGGTGGAGTGTAAGACCAGAGGGCACAGCCTCATATCAGGACATCCCTTTAGAATGGAGGTGAGGAAGAATTTCTTTAGCCAGAGGGTGGTGAATATGTGGAATTCATTGCCACAGATGGCTGTAAAGCCAAGTCATTGGCTGTATTTAAAATAGAGTTTGATAGGTTCTTAATTAGAAAGGGTGTCAAAGGTTATGGGAAGAAGGCAGGAGAATGGGGTTGAGAGGGATAATAAATCAGCCATGACGGAATAGCAGAGCAGACTCGGTGGGCCGACTGGTCTAATGCTGCTCCTAGGTCATATGGTCTTAAGGAAATTAACAATAATCTGAGTGGTAAACAGCAACTTTGGAAAAGTCGGTGGGTATATTTGCGCTTGTGTTCACCAGTGTTCATTTGCATGTGAAACATTTTACCTAATTAAACCATCCTAATGGCTGCAGCCCCAATGCAGAACTGATTTATAGAATAAAAATGTGTCTCCCAGCAAAGTCAATGGCTAATTACCGCTGCTATCAAACGGCAGGAGGGCGAATCTGAGCTGATTTTATATAAATGGTAATTGTATTTGACAGTTTAATTGTTCTATTATTTTTACTATGCCTGTTCTACAACCAGCTTTCTTTACTTTGGTGAAATGTAATCAATTTTCTTTTGGCAGATGCATTCCAGTCAAGATGCGGACAGCAGCTCACTTTATAAATCTTTGGCCGGACTTCCTCCAAAACAGCTGCAGAATGAAAACTCTTTCTCCCACCACTTTGAACTCCAGATGAATTGTATTCCACCGGCCACCATTCAATTCAAGCTGGAATCTTTGTCAACCAGAAAATCGGTGGGCCTTTTGCAACTTTACTGTCCCTCACATTGAACTCCTGGGGAATTTGTTTTGCCCTCCTGTCTCAAAAGAGCTCATTCGAGCCAGGGTATTCGTGTGTCAAGCCCTAAATTAGTCTGCCAACTTTCCAGCTATGCCTCAGAACCATCAGGAATTAAAGATCTCGTTTGAGGCACATTAAAGATATTGTGTATTTCCTTTGAATGATCTTTTCTCAATTCTTAGTTGTAAATGCACTGGTAATACACACCACTTCATTTAGTAATTGTGGTGAACTATGTGCCTGTCTGGACACGCCCCCTGCTGACTGCTCCTGTGGCTCCTCCTACAGGCCCCTGTATAAAGGCGATCTGAGGCCTGACGCTCGGCCTCAGTCTCCAGGACATGGTATGATGGACACTCACTCCTGGTTCCTTCTTCCAGTCAATAAAAGCCGATATCTCGCCTTTCGTCTCAGTGTGAGTTATTGATGGTGCATCAGTAATACTCTCCAGATTCGAGGAGTAGCCACAGGCTCCACCTATGCCTGCCTCTTTGTTGGCTACGTAGAACAGTCCATGTTCGAAGCCTTCCCTGGTTCTACGCCCCAACACTTCCTCCACTACACGGACAACTGCATTGACGCTGTTTCATGCACCCATGCTAAGCTCAGCAATTTTATCAACTTTGCCTCTAACTTCTACCCTGTCCTTAAATGCACTTGGTCCATCCCTGACACCTCCCTCCCCTTTCTTAATCTTTCTGTCTCCATCTCTAGAGACAAACTGTCGACTCACATCTTTTATAAACCTACTGATCCCCCACAGCTATCTTGACTATACATCTTCCCACCCTATCTTCTGTAAAAATACTATTCCCTTTTCTCAGTTTCTTTGCCTCCACAGCATCTGTTCCCAGGATCCAGTTTTCCTTTCCGGAACATCAGAGATACCTCCTTCTTTAAAGAACAGTATTTCCCTCCCTCCACTATTGATACTGCCCTCACCCACATCTCCCCCAATTCCTGTACATCCATACTCACCCCATTTTCCTGCCGCCTTAATAGTGATAGAGTCTCTCTTGTCCTTAGCTAATCAACACATTATCCTCTGCAACTTCCGCATCTCTAACAGGATCCAACCATTAAACACATCTTTACCTTCCCCATTCCTCAGGGATTGCTCTTTCTGTAATTTCCCTGTCCATTCATCTGTCCCTACTAATCTCCCTCCCAGAGTGGCCCAAACTGACCATACATCTCCTCCCTCACCTCCATTCAGGTCCCCATGCAGTCCTTCCAGGTGAGGCAACACTCTATCTGTCAATCTACCAGGGTTGTCTATTGCGTCTGGTGCTCCCGATGCGGCTTCCTCTATATTGATGAAACCCGTCGTAAATCAGGGGACCACTTCATCGAGCACCTCCCTGCCATCTGTCATAAGCTGAACTTCCCAGTGGCCAAACATTTTAATTCCCATTCCCATTCCAACATGTCAGTCCGTGGCCTCCTCTTGTGTCAAGATGAAAGATGGCAGAGCAACACTTTACTGTTCTGCCTGGGTAGCCTCAAACCTGATGGCATGAATATTAATTTCCTCTTCCTGTAAATCAATTTCCCATCCCTCCGCCCCTTACTCTATTCCTCATCTGACATTTTACCTCTTCTCACCTGCCTATCACCTCCCCTCCTCCTTCCCTTCCTCCTATGGTCCATTCTCCTTTCCAATCAGATTACTCCTTCTCCAGCCCCTGACTTTTCCCGCCTATCTGGCTTCACCTATCACCCAGCTAGCCATCTCCCCTCCCCTCACCCTTTTATTCTGTCAACTTCCCCCTTTCTTTTCAGACCTGAAGAAGGGTCTCGTCCCAAAACGCCGACTGTCTAGTCATTTCCATAGATGAGGCCTGACCTGCTGAGTTCCTCCAGCATTTTGTGTGTGCTGAAATACACACAGATGATTGTGAGAGGTGACTAGGTGTGCAATTTCTTTCCAGGAGTACAATATGTTCAGCTGAAGTTGGGATATGGACAACTTCCCATGACACTTTACTGATCTGCCTTCCACATGTTTAACAGGAAATGCAGTACATTGTTCTTATATTTATCCCTCACTCAACTTGTCTAAATTGTGTGGAAGTGTTTTTGTGTCTTTACAACCCAGAAATCCACCCAGTTTCATGATGTGAGCAAACTGAACATTTTCATTCCAAGCGCTCATGCAAATCCTTGATATATTTTGAATAGCTCTGGCCCATGCAATACCCTGCTAGTTACTGCCTGCATTCCTGAGGAAGATCCAGTTATTCCTACTCTCTGATTACTATTCCATTTATTTGTGTTTTCTCTTCTTCTACTCTCTTCCCTTAACATTAAAGATGAACTCCACACTCTCGGCAACACAGTATTTCTGATATAACACTGGCCACACATCATTGTATTATCCAGAACATGGTTCTGGACAAAATGAACATTCTTTCAAGAGACTGGAGGGTGTGAGTTATAGGAAAAGGTTAAATATGTAGGAATTTATTCCATGGAGCACAGGAGAATGAGGGAAGAGTTGATAGAGGTATACAAAGTTATGAGGGGTAGAGATAAGAGTTAATGCAAGCAGGCTTTTTCCACTGGTTAGATGAAACTAGAACTAAAGGGCATAGGTTAAAGGGGAACCTGTGTGGGAACTTCTTCACTCTGAGGGTGGTGATAGTGTGGAAAGAGCAGCCAGAGGAAGAGGCAGAAGTGGAATAGATTTCAACATTTAAGAGACATTTGGATAAGTACCTAGATGGAAGGGGTATGAAGGGCTATGATGTAGGAGCAGGTTGATGGGACTAGGCAGAATAATAGTTCAGCACAGACTAGATGGGCTGAAGGTACTGTATCCATGCTCTATTGTTTACAACTTTATGGGATTTTGCCTCACTTCTCCCATATGATTGGGCTTGACAAACAACCATCCTTTCACAAATTAACAAAAAATTAGATAGTTAAAACAATTGTAAAATTATTGCTCTGTGAAATATTCATTCTGCTTTGGAATGTACTGAATTTCACCATATATTTTTCTATTATAATATGTTTTAGCAGCAAATGAATGGCATGTCCAGACACAATACTGAGGAGAAATTCTATAATTTAAATCAGAATTTACTATTTACATTGTAGGACTGGGACTCAAATATTTAATTAGTTGAGGGACTGCGTCCAAGAGCTGTGCGGTAATGTTACAGCTCTTTAAGACTCCAGTTAGTCCACACAATAGTGAGTTCACTTTTGGTCACCTCATTTGAGGAAGGGTGTGGAAGCTTTAGAGAAAATGCAGAGGAGATTTATCAGGACATTGCCTGGACTAGAGAGCCTGTAATAGAATCATAAAGTCATAGAGCACTACAGCACAGAAAAGGGCCTTTCTGCCCATCTTGTTTGTGTGGAACTGTTACTCTGCTTAGTCCCATTGACCCAGGCCCAGCTCATAGTCCTCCATACCTCTCACATCCATGTACTTATCCAAAACTTCACTTAATGTTTGCAATCAGACCTGCAAGTCTTATGAGGAAAGGTTTGCCAAGCAAGTGCTTTTCTCTTTGGTGTGAAAGAGGACAAGAGATGTCTTGATAGAGATGCAGAAGATGATCAAAGGCATAGATAAAGTGGACAAAGTGGAGAACCAGCATCTTTTTCCCAGGGTGGCCAATGGCAAATACAAGAAGGCAACATTTTAAGGTGATGGGAGGAAAGTATAGGGGGGTGGGGGTGTCAGAGGAAAGTTTTTTTAAGACGAACTGTGGTATCTGTGTGGAACACATTACTGAGGGTGGGAATAGAGGCAGATACTTTAGGGACATATAAGAGACTCCTAGATAGACACGTGGATGAAAGAAAAATAGGGAGCTGTGTAGGAAAAAAGGGCTAGATTGATCTTAGAGTAGATTGGCACAACATAGTGGGCTGAAGGGCCTGTAATGGCCTGTACTGTTCAATGTTCTTTATTTAGAAATAATAAGAGGAAGCCAATCCGTGAGTTTTTAATGAACTAGCAAAACTAAGTACAAAGTGATATATTTCTCCGTTAGTCGTGGATAATTTGTCCCAAAATCTAGCTAAATGTATTTTTCCAAAGTAATTAGGGTTCTGTAAAAAAAATAACAGAACAAAGGTAGATCTCTTGAGGATATAGCTAGGTATGTGGCACATTGTAATCTTCAAAGATAATGTAGCGGAAGTCTGAACTATAAATTCAACCACAATTTATAGATCAATAGTCTCAACAGGAATAGAATTCTTGCGTTCATAATGTACTTGATTATTTACGTCAATCCTCATAGCTGTCATTTATGTATTTAGTCAAATGTTGGTTCAGCTAACTGATCAGCTTGCTGCTTCAATTGGAATCTGTGTTGCAAGTCAATATGCTGTGGGGAAAATCATTCATCTACTCGTTAGTTTTGCTTTGACACTTACTAACTGTATTTCTGGCCTCTGCTTCCACAGTCACACGTCTAAATTAATTAACAAGTTCATATTCACATTATTAATGCCTTTAATCTTTTAAAGATCTGCATCATGTTCTCCCTCATTTTTTTCTCCAATTAAATCAAGTTTAATTCCACAAGTCATTCTGAGATTGATTTTTGTCTTCATATGTACAAGAATTCAATTCTAGTTCATATTCTGCAAGGCTTGTCTGTTAAGGAATTAAATATTGGGAAAAGCATACAAATTGCAGTGGAGCAGTTCTGTAAGATTTGAATGCCTACATAACAGTTTTATTTCTGTCTGACCTTTGGAATATTTTTGGTGCCTTTAGATAGTTGCTATGACTATTTCAGCCCTCAGAAGCACATAAAGTCAAAGATACAGTCATAAAGTAGGGAACCAGGCCCTTCAGCCCAACTTATCAATACCAACCAGGGTGCCTTCTTGAGCTAGTAGTCCTCTTTGCCTGCAATGGGCCCATATCCCTCAAAATCTTTCATGCCTGTCAGCTTGTCCAAATGCCTTTTAAATGTCTTTGGATCTGGATCCACCACTTCCACCTGCCTACAGGAAAGGTATCAATGAGATTGAAAGAGTACAGAGAAAATTCACAAGGATGTTACCAGGACTGGAGGACCTGTGCTATAAGGAAAGACTGAATAAGTTGGAACTTTGTTCCCTAGAAAGTAGAAGATTGAGGGGGGATTTGATCAAGTTATACAAAATTATGAGGGGTACTAATACGGTAAATGTAAGCAGGCTTTTTCCACTGAGGTTTCATGAGACTACAACTGGAGGTCATGGGTTAAGGATGAAAAGTGATATGTTTAAGGGGAAAATGAGGTGGAATGAGCTGCTAGTGCAAGTGGTAAATGTGGGGTCAATTGCAATATTTCAGAGAAGTTTGGATGGGTATGTGGATGGCAGAGGTATGGAGAGCCAGGGTTCAGGTGCAGGTCGATGAGACTAAGCAGTTTAAATTTCTAGTCACCTCACTACAGGAAGTATATGGATACTAAAGAGAGAGTGCAGAGGAGATTTACAAAGATGTAGCCTGGATTGGAGAGCATTCTTTATGAGACTAGGTTGAGTGAGCTCGACCTTTTCTCCTTGAAGTGATGGAGGATGAGAGGTGACCTGATAGAGGTGTATAAGACGATAAGAGGGTAGCCAGAGGCTTCTCCCCAGGGCTAAAATAGCTAACATGAGGGGGCACAGTTTTTAGATGCTTGGAAGTAGGTACGGAGGGATGTCAGGGTAAAGTTTTTCACAGAGAGTGGTGGGTGTGTGGAATGCACTGCCGGTGATGGTGGTGGAAGTGGATACAATAGGGACTTTTAGGAACCTCTTAGATAAGTACATAGAGCTTAGAAAAATAGAGGGCTATGTGCTAGGAAAATTCTAGGCAGTTTCTAGAGTAGGTTACATGGTTGGCATAACATTGTGGGCCAAAGGGCCTGTAATGTGCTATAGAACTCTATGTTCTATGTTCTTAAATGGTTTGGCACAGACAAAATGGGGCGAGGGGCCTGTTCTTGTGCTGTATTTTTCTATTACTTCCTCTAGCAACTCATTCCATATGTCCACCACTTTCTGTAGGGACAAAAAATACCTCAGGTGTCCTTTAATTATTTTCCCTTTCATTTTACATCTATGGCTCCTAGTTTTAGACTCCACAAGTATGGAAACAATCTGTGACCAGCTATGCCCCTTATGATTTTAGTGTCAGTTTTATTATCAAAGTAAATTTATTACAGAATTATGTATACAGAACACAACTGTGAGGTTTTTCATCCCACAGGCAGCTACAGAACAAAGAAACAGCATGGAACCCATTCAAGTCAATAGCAAACACCCAATGCAAGAAAAAAGTGCAAATTGAGCAAACAGCAAAAAGTAAGGGAATAACACATAGAATATCAAACATCAAACCAGCAGTTCAGCAGTATTCAGTTTAGTTCAGTTCTGCACCATTTTGCTATCCAATTGCAGGCCACAGAGACATTCTTCACCAGAGCATCCCAATCTGCTTTGATCAACCTTGCTCAAAAACAGCAAAAACGAGTAACCAGATTCCAGAAATACATGCAACATTAACCTCAAAGTCCCGCAAAACAAGTCCACAGTTTCTTGTAATGCAGAACCCAAGACTCCTGCACGTTACTCTGACACAGCTAGTGGGAACCGGTCAAAAACAGACAATAAAGTATGTCTGTCTGTTTGTCTGTCAAACAGGCAGACAGTGCCAAACACCTGCCCGCACTCCACTCTTGACTTTTTTTACTTCAACCCTGCTCGACACATCAATCAGAGAGCAACAACGGAGTCGATCGTGGGCTCATGCCCCACATCCAGGCTTCCAGGCCAAATTCAGCAGGCCTGCACACCCTGTTCCCAACCTCACCAAACTCCCTCGGAGATAGCAAGTGTAAGATCGTTCAAGCAACCCAAAAACAAACTATCAAAATATAAATCACAGGTTCCAATCGCATGCAGCTTTGTGGCAAAATCATATTTGAAAAAAGTAAAAGAAGCAGTTTTGTGAACTGTCTGCAGGACGTCACCCATGGACACGTCGTTCACTGACACCATCCTGAAGAGTTCAAGCGTTCACAACAGCATCATGGAAGTTGTTGTTTCACGGCAGCAATACAGTGCAAAATAGAAGAATTACAACAAGAAATAAATAAATAGTGCAAAAGAAGAATAATGAGGTAGTGTTTATGGATTCATGGACCTTTCAGAAACCTGATGGCAGAAAGGAAAGGCTGTTCCTAAAACATTGAGTGTAGGGTCTTCAGGCTCCTGTACCTTTCCTCCCTGATGGCTGCAATGGGAAGAGGACATGCCCTCAGGTGGTGAGGGTTCTTATTAATGGATGTCACTTTCTTGAGACACTACCTTTTGAAGATGCCCTCAGTAGTGGGGAGACTAATGCCCTCAATGGAGCTCGCTGAGTCTGCAAACCTTTGCACCCTCTTTTGATCCTGTCCCTTGGAGCCTACATAGCAGATGGTGTTGCATCCAGTCAGAATGCTCACCATCGTACATCTTACAGAGAGGGGTACAACGACCCAGGTTTTGAAACTTGTTGATTAGTAGTGAGAGGATCATTGTGTTGAATGCTGAACTGCAATAAATAGACAGCAGCTTGATGTGGGTATTGCTGTTGTCCTGGTAGTCCAATAATGAAGAGCCAGTAATATTGCAAGGCAGTCAGTGAGGTAGAAAGAAGCTCCATAATGTCACTCTTCACCCTATTTCACTCCAGGGAAAATTCCTATGCCATACAGTCTCTCTAATAACTCAAGCCTTCCAGTCCCAGCAACATCCTTGTGCCATTCACTGTCTGTGTCCTCCCCAAGTCCCCAAATGTGATATTTAGCCAGCTCCATCATGGGTACTAACTCATCCAGGACACCTACAGAAGGTGGTGCCTCAAAAAGTTGGCATCCATCATTAAGGACCCCCATCACCCAGGACATGCCCTCTTCTCATTGCTACCATCGAGGAGGAAGTACAGGAGCCTGAAGACACACGCTCTATGTTTCAGGAACAGCTTCTTCCTCTCCACCATCACACTTCTGAATGGATAATGAACATATGAACACAACCTCCGTTTTTGCACTATTTGTTTCATTTAATTCTTCATATCTATTCCTTATTGTAAATTACAGTTTTTATTATTATGTATTCCAACGTACAGCTACCGCATAATAACAAATTACACAACATATGCCAGTAATATTAAACATGAGCCTGATAATGATTCTGTTATTTTACACTTCTTTGAGTTAAATTTCATCTGACATTCCTTTCCAATTTGCTCTAGATCCTGCTGTAACCAAATTCAACTTGTACACCACACCATCGATTCTGGTGTCTTCTGGAGACTTAGTAAAAATGCTACCTATATTCCTATCCAATTTATTAATCGTGCATTCGCTATGTGCCATGTCGTATAACGTGGGTGATCATGGTGTACATGACCATGATTGTTCTTGGCAATTTTTTTCTACAGAAGTGGTGCCATTGCCTTCTCCTGGGCAGTGTGACTCCATCCACTATACTGGAGAACAAATCTTTTCAGAAGTGTTGCTTCCTCAGAACTTTTGTTTTTGCTTATGATAGAGCACTTGAAGCTGAACACAAGTATAATTTCAGACTACTTGTATCATGTAAGAATTTCGAGAAACACAAAATGAACTTTTATTGATTATAATGCATTCAATTGTATTACATTGCTGATGCTTTGAAATAGTTCAACTAAGCTAAAAATGTTTTGTTCATGATTTTCATTCGTACTCGGTGTCCAACAATATTCAGCCAGCATTGACAGATCCCAGTTGCCATGACGCTGCTCCACCGATATTGCAATGTCCTGGTGAAACCTTTCATCATGCTCATCACTAACAGCACCAAAATTCGCAGGGAACAAGTCTCAATGGGAATGCAGGAAATGAATATTTAATGACATGTTGCACTTCAGAGTTCTGTATGCCTGAAGCATGTTGTCAACCAGTTGTGTACAGTTTGATGCTCTGTAGTTGCCAAAAAAAACTTTCCACAACATCCTTGAATGTCTTCCATGTGATTTTCTCTGGTCCCATTAGTTCTTCAAATTGCTTGTCATTAATGGCCTGCTGGATTTGTGGACCAACAAGAATACCTTCCTTAGTCTTGGTATCAGTTATTCAGGAAAACATCTGTTCAAATATCGAAATCCTTCACAAACATTTACAGCCTTTCTAAAACGTGTCCTACCATGCAACATCTGCCCATCCTAAACATACCCAGGTATGCCTGAACAAGATAGAAAACTTTTCAGCTTACATTGTGAGCAACATTTTAATTCACCTGAATTATGAATTGAAATAACAAATATAGGCAATTTTTTAAAAACTGTTGCGTGATAGGAAATTTTCTTGGTGATTTTCATGATCAGCAGCTCAAAATCCATAAGATGCACCCAAAAGTATTCAGGAAGCAAAATCTTTGTTGTCCACTGTCATCAATACTTTCAGAGATTGTCTGCCTGGCATCAGTGGTCGCATAACCAGGACTTGTGATATGCACCGGCTGCACATATGACCATCTACTACCTCTCCTGTGACTTTACGTAACCCTGAACAGGGAGCTAAGCAGGAGCTACACTTTACCCAAGGGTCACCTGCACCTTACACCTCCTTTGGTAGAGACGTATCTCCACCCTGCTACCCACAAATTATTAACACAACCGTGAGACCATAAGATACAGGAGCAGAATTAGGCCCTCTGGCCCATCGAGTCTGCTCCACTATTTCATCATGGCTGATTCCTTTTTCCTCTCCAGCCTTCTCCCCATATTCCCTTCATGCCCTGTCAAATCAAGAATCTATCAACCTCTACCTTAAATATGTGAAAAGACTTGGCCACCACAGCTGCTTGTGGCAAAGGATTCCACAGGTTCACCACACTCTTGCTGCAGAAATGCCTGCTCATCTCCATTCTAAAAGGACGCCCCTCTATTATGAGACTATGTCCTCTGGTCTTAGACTCTCCCACCATAGGAAACATGCTCTCCAAATCCACTCTATCAAGACCTTTCAACATTCGATAGACCTTTCAAATGAGGTCACCCCTCATTCTTCTGAATTCTAGTGAATACTGTTCCAGGGCCATCAAATGCTCTTCATACGACAAGCTGTTTAATCTTGGAATCATTTTTATTAACCTCCTTTAAACCGTCTCCGGTTTTAGCATATCCTTTCTAAGGGGCTCAAAACTGCTCACAATACTCCAATGAATCCTCATTGGTGCTTTATAAAGTCTCAACATTACATCCTTGCTTTTATAATAATATATTATTAATGTATATATTAATTAATAAGTATATATTATTAATGCATATATTAAATAATATATGTGACTAATATTGATATATTTGTAAAACTATTAATATATATTACAAACAAGGGATCCAGCATTAATCCCTACACCACATCACTGGATACAGGCCCCCAATATGAAATACAACCCAACACTAACATCTGCTAGCCACCTCCTTCCATCAAGCCAAATGTCAGATTCAGATTCAATTACTTATCACATATACATTGAAGCATTCAGTGAAATGCGTTGTCTGCTTTAACTGTGGATGCATTGATTCAGAGACTCTGGGCCGTCAACTTTCCCAGTGGACTCGCAGACTCAGGGCTCCTGTTTAAATCATTTACAAACATAATGAGTAACAGAAGTCTCAACTCTGACCCAGGGGAAGCCCACTAGTCACAGGCCACTAGTCACAGGAGAATCGACCATCATCCTCTGTATTGATATCATCGAGCCAATTCTGAATCCTGCTCGCGAGCTTCCCCTGACTCTCAGGCCGGTCTCTTAGCATCTGAATGAACACAAGCACTATCATCATGTCTCAGCTTGACTACTGAGCTGCAGTACAGTCGGCATAGACTGAACAGCTTTCCATTATTTCCAAAGATTAACTTTACTCCCACGGGACATTGGTTGGGGATAAGAAACAACGTTGATAAAACAGTTGATACACTCTCTCCTGATTGAAGCAATCACTGTTTTGTTAGAGGACATTGAGCTGCTATCTACATTGTTTTTTTTGGAGTTGCCAGTGAAGATCATCTGCGGAGTGATGATATCCACACTGTGATTCTGCCAGCAACACTTTGCTCACCCAGAGAAGCAGTCGATGACCCAGGCAATGACATTCTCCGTGGCAAACTTTACACAGATTTTACATAATCACGTTTTATTCTTAGCTGATCTACTCCTAGTCACACTGCTTCTTTCTGTAAAAATCTCCCCCCTACCCCCACATACATAGATTAATGCCCATTTCTCTTCTGACTTGCTAAAAATATTAATTTTATTTTTTATTCTATAGAATGCTCATTCTAACTGGTTGAGCCACTCTCTGGTATGGAGGGGCCACCACACAGAATCAGAAACAGCTGCAGAAAGTTGTGAACTCAGTCAGCTCCAACATGGGCACTATCCTCATCAGCACCCAGGAAACCTTCGCAAGGCACTGCCTCAAAAAGGCAGCATCCATCATTAAAGACCACCATCACTCAGGATATGCCCTCTTCTCATTTCTTCCATCAAGGAGGAGGTACAAGAGCCTGTAGACACACACTCAACATATCCTGGAACAGCTTCTTTCCCTTCACCATCAAATTTCTGAATGGATAATAAACACATGAACACTACTACACTATATCTTAAACATGAGAAATTCTGCAGATGCTGGAAATGCAAAGCAACACACTCAAACTGCTGGAAGAACACAGCAGGTCAGGCAGCATCAATGGAAATTAATGTCTGACGTTGACATTTTGGGCCGAGACCCCTCCCCAGGACAGGAAAGGTAGGGGGAAGGGAAAGAGGATAGCTAGATGGCAATAGGTGAAGACAGGTGGGTAGGAAAGGTAAAGGGCTGGGGACAAAGGAAGCTGACAAGAGAAAAGAGTGGGCAATAGGAGAAAGGGAAGTAGGAGGGTATCTGAGGGATGTGACTGGCAGATGAGAAGAAGCAAGATGCCAAAGAGGGGAATAGAAGTAGATGGGGGGGGAAAAGGAAAATCTCCTTTCCCCAGAAGGAGAAATCGATATTCATGCCTCACCTGGAAGGACTATTTGGGGCCTGGAATCGAAGTGAGGGAGAAGGTGAATGGGCAGGAGTAGCACTTTGGCTGAATGGACAAAGAAATCACAAATGGAGTGATATCTGTGAAAGTGGGGGGGAGGGGGGGAGACTGATGGTAGAAGGATGATGTGTTGGATGTGGAGGCTGATGAGGTGGTAGGTAGGTGGTAAGTACCATTCATGCAATGTAGTTGACTCTTGATGGTCTCAGGTAAATTTCCAGGGGATATTAGGTGCATTCTTGCCAATTTTAGCCATCTATTAAAAATAAACACAAAAGATTTTACAACCAGGAATCAATGGGTGGCATTCAAAATTGCCGTAAGTCTTCATGTCACATATTGGACTTCAACTGGTGCATTATATACAAATTAGAATCATAGAGTTAGTTGTACAGCTTGTAAACAGTCCCTTCGGCCCACCACATTGATGCTACTAATCCCCCCTCACCTGAATTAATTCCTGATCCCTCGATGCCCTGCTCATTCAGTTACCCATCAAGATCATTTATAATGTTGTTGCAGTTCCTGCCTCCACACCTCCTCCTGCAGCTCAATTCAGGTGCTATTTATTTTTTGTGTGAAATATTTATATCCACTCAGCTCTCCTTCTGAAAATCATTTTTAATGAAGGATTTAACAGGAAGGATAAATTCATTTGCTGAAGAGGTTGGAGAAATTGAGATTGTTTCTTTGGAACAAAGAGAATTGAGAGAATTTAATAGAAATCAAAATTATGAGCTATTTTCATGGGAACCTTTCTGACTGATGGTGGCTACTATCCTGAATGCATAGTTCCAGTGGAGAACCCAAAGATTTGAACTGGATTGCACTTGACATTGGAAGCAAATTCATCAATAGCTATCAAAAGGGATCTGGAATAAATGTTCTGATGAAGAGACTGATTGAAATGTTGCCTGTTTATTCTTCCCCATAGATGTTGTCTGACCTGCTGAGTTCCTCCAACATTTTGTGTGTGTTGCTCAACATTTGCAGCATCTGCTGAATCTCCATCCTCCATCTTTCCTCTCATCTTTCAGTCCAGATGAAGGGCTTCGATCCTAAGCATTAACTGTCCATTTCCTTCTACTGAGTTTCTCCAGCAATTTGTTTACTTTCATCATAAGATATAGCAGCAGAATTATGCCATTTCATCATGGCTGAAATCTCCTAAATAGGTACTGAATGGCGGTGCTGGCTCAAAGGGCCAAATGGCCTACTCATGCACCTATTTTCTATGTTTCTATGAGATTGGGAATGAGTCGGAGGCAGTCACACTCTACCCAAGGAAATTGATAAACCATTTGATGATTCCTATAACTAACTCAGTAGTTTTCTGGTGCTAGAACATAAATTTGCATTCAATAAATTACCAAGTAACTTCTCAGTTCAGATCTGGAGTATTGACCCAAAACATTGGCTTGCGACTTTTGCCTTCACAGACGCTGCTAGACCCACTCAGTTGTCCCAGAATTCTGTCCTAATGAAGGTCTCAGCCTTAAACGTCAACTGTTTATTCTTTTCCATACATACTGCCTGGCCTGCTGAGTTCCTCCAGCATTTTGTGTGTGTTGCTTGGATTTTCAGCATGGGCAGATTTTCTCTTGTTTCTCTCAGAATTCTGTTTTTATTTGTTCCAGGTTCCATGTCTGCAGTCTCCTTTGTTATCAGATTGATTGGATTAATTTACAAAATTTTCTCCTGAAAAATCTGAATTTAGGACTTTTAGCCTGATAGCTCTGAAACTTACCAGGTTGATAAGTGCTTCAAGTTCACATACACACAAGTCTTTTTCATTTTTGCCTTTGCTTCTCCCTTTATTCTTTAAGTTATTTATACATTCTTTATATTGAATTCTCTCACCTTGCCCTCTTTGGACAACTCCTGCTTGTATACGTAACTACTTACATAACCACGGGTTTTTATCCTCTCCTCCCATTTGTTCATTCTTAAATGTTATTGATCTGTGATTTTGAGCACACAAGATATTGTCAAGATCCAACTAATGGCAGAGACACAGCTGTTGTCCTTATCAATGGTTTGGATGGAGGGGCTAGGTGTAAATAATGGCCCACTTAAGACAGAGATAAGGCAAAATATTTTCTCTCAAAAGATCATGAGTCTCTGGAACTCTCTTGCCTCAAGGGTGATAGAAACAGAGTTGTTGAATATTTTTAAGAGAAAGATAGATTTTTAGAAAGCAAAGAGGTGAAAAAATATTGGGTGTAGGTGGGAATGTGGTTAAAAGTTACAAGCAAATTAACAGTGATCTTATTTAATGGAAGGCCAAGTACAAGATGACCTATCTTGTTCCTAATTCCAAGGTATGTTTTATACTGTATCCAAGTTTTACTGATGATACATAACTGGCTGATGTGAACACAAGTCATTCTGCAGATGCTGGAAATTCAGACTAACACACACCAAATGCTGGAGGAGCTCAGCAAGTCAGGCAGCATCTGTGGAAAGGAATAAACAGTCAACGCTTCATGCCAACACCGGTCTCAGGCCAAAGTGTCAACTGTTTATTCCTTTCGATGCATGCTGCCTGACCTGCTGAGTTCCTCCAGCTGACTGATGTAAGTTGTGAAGAGGATGCAGAGTGTAATCAAGGGAAAACACACAAATGGACAAAGACATGGCTGATCCAAAATAATATGGGAAAATCTGTGGAGGAGGAAAACAGAGAAAGGGAGATTTTTTCAAAAACAGCACACTATTTGAAAGATGATCATATTCTAATGTCCTTCTACAGAAACACAGCTGAAAATTAATATGCAGACATCGCAATCAATTCAGCATTTGCCATCTGTTATAAAAGGATCTGAGCACAAAAATAAAGGAGGTTTCATCAAATGTTCAGAGGACCTTAGTAAAAGAATAATATGTATAGGTTTGATTTCCTTAGCTAAAAAACAAGATAAGCATAATGAAAACTCATCAAATTAACTACTGGAACAAGGAAACAAGGAAAGGGGGGTTGTTGTATGAGGAGAAATTAAATAAACCAAACTATACTGCCAAGAGTTTAGAAGAATGAGATATAATCTTACAAAATATTTAAAACACTTGTGGAGTTTCACTAAACAGGGAATCATTTTCCCCTAGCTGGAGCTTCTAGACTGCAGTCTCAAAATAAGGTATCGGCCATTCTGGACTAAGACGAAACTTTTTTTCTCCATAGGGAAGAACCTTTGGAAGTCGCTATCCAAAAGGAGGTGCAGTTATTAAATATATTTGAGATTGATAATCAAAAGTATATTGTTCTCTGATGGAGTTGTGGAATATTGAGTTAAAATTGGTAAATAGATTTATAATTGTCACATGTACTGAGGTGAAAAGAAAAACTGTTTCACATGCCATCCATGCAGATAATTTAATTACAACAATGTACAGAGGAAAACAATAACAGAATGATCACACACTTGGTTAGCCTCTTAAGGAAGTAGAGGAATGGTGCGCTTTCTTAGCCATGGCAATTACGTGATTAGACCAGAACAGGCTATTCACTTGTAGGAACTTGAAGTTCTTAACCATCTTGACCTCAGCACCGTTGATGTAAACTGGAGCATATGTACAGTATGCCCCATCTGAAGTCAATGGTCAGCTCTTTAGTTTTTTCAGACATTGAAAGAGTGGTTGTTATCACAATACCATGCCACTAGACTCTCTATCTTCTTCCTGTACTCTGATTCATCATTCTTTGAGATTTGTTCCACAGGTAAAAATAAGTAGCATTGAGAGAAAATATCAGCCACAATTCCACTGGTATGATAGGCAACGGGGAAAGGGCAGACTGAGACTCCATTTCTTATGCTTGTACGTTAAGCAGGATCTTAAAGTCAAAAACACTTTGCATTCAAAAAGAAAGAAATGGGTATCTACAGCAAAATTCAATGGTTTCATGCTCAACTTTACTGATGCCAATGTCTTATTCTACAATTTTTTTTAATTGCATCTATTGCACAATGAAGCATTTTTGGAAAATACATCTTGGTTGACGTGAGCATTTGATAGGTTTAATGAGGTAATGGATAGCTACCTGTTACATGGATAGCTACCTTATTACATTGAGATACAAAAATGAAAACAAACTGTAGAATGAAGCAATGAACACAAGAGATTCTGTAGATGCTGGAAATCCAGAACAATACACACAAAATGCTGGAGGAACTTAGCAGGTCAAGCAGCACTGATGGAAATAAAATCTATGGAAGTCGACTTTTCGAGCCAAGACTCTTTTTCAGACTGAGAAGGCAGGGGGAAGATGTCACAATAAAAAGTGGGCGGAGAGGAAGGAGGCTAGCTGGAAGGTGATAGGTGAAAGATGGGGAAAGATAAAGTGGGTGGGGAAAGATAAAGGGCTGGAGAGGAAGGAATCTTATAGGAGGGGAGAGGGGACAATAGGAGAAAGGGAAAGAGGAGGGGACCCAGGGGGAAGTAATAGGCTGATGAGAAGAGGTAAAAAGGTCAGAGTGGGGAATAGAGGATAGGGGTGGAGGGGGAATTTGTTTACCAGAAGGAAAAATTAATATTCATGCCATCAGGTTGGAGGCCACCCAGTATAAAGTGCAGTGCAGGCAGACAAAGTGTAAGAGCCACAGCAAGGCAGGTTTGAGATCAAGAATCAGATCAGGTGTATTATCACTGACACAAGCCATGAAATCTGTTGTTTTGCAGCAGGGGTACAATGCAAAACATAAATATTAAGTTACAAAACTAAATAGATAGTGCCAAAGAGGAATCATGAAGTGGTGTTCATGAGTTTGTGGACCATTCAGGAGTGCGACGATGGATGGGAAGAAGATGATCCAAAAACACTGTCTAGGTCTTCAAGATCCTGTACCACCTCACCAATGACATGAACAAGAAGAGGGCATGTCGCAGATAGTGAGAGTCCTTAGTGATGGATGCTGCCATCCTGTGGCACTGCGTTGTGAAGAAGTCCTTGATGGTGGGGAGAGTTTGTTCATCATGGAGCCAGCTGGGCCTGTAGCCCTCTGCAGCCTCTTTCCATCCTGCACATTGGGGCTTCCATACCAGGCTGAGATGAAACCAGTCAAACTTCTCTCTGTAGAACTGCATCTATAGAAATTTGCAAAATAACTAATCTCCTCAAACCCCTTGCAAAGTAGAGCCACTGGCAAGCCTTCTTTAGACTTCATCAATAGGTTGAGCTCAAGATAAATCTGCCTGGATGCTGATGCCTAGGAACCTGAAGCTCCTCACCCCTCACTGAATATCGGTCTATGGTCTCCCAACTTGCCCTTCTTGAAATCAGAACCAGAATCAGGTGTATTATCACCAGCATGTGACATGAAACCCACATCCAATTCCTTGGTCTTGCTGATGCCGAGTTTGAAATTGTTGCTGAGACGCCATGCATCCAGCTGATCTGTCTCACTCCTTGTTGCCAACTAAGATTCTGCCAACAATAGTGTTGTCTTAACAAAATTACAGTTCAGAATCAGAATTAGAATTACTTTATTTCCAGCATCCAAAACATACCAGAATTGATTATGGTTCCATGCCAAGCATAAAACACAGGACAGTACCAGAACAGACAACACAACTGCAACCAACAATTTACAAGACAACAGGCAAACAGCCATGAGCAATTAACAATTAGCAGAATGGTCACAAGCACAAATATCAAAAATCAAACTAAAATAAACGTGAACAAATGAGCAGATAGCATGTGAGCTGAGCCTAGCCTCACAGTTGTGACTGTAGAGAGAGTAGAGCAGTGGGCTAAACATGCATCCTTGAGTGAATGTGTTGGTCGTCAGCTTCTGGTCAGGATGGCACCTACATACAACACTTTCTTGGTCAGCATCCTCTGGATAGAGCACAAAACTGCTTATTTCACTTCTTTTATATCTGTTTTTCATATTTAATATGTTTCTGGAACTGTTGGAACCTGTGATTTACAGTTTGAAGACTAATTTTGTGATCCAGTATTTTGCTATCTCCAAGAAGATTCTAGGAAGCGAGCACAAGCCTCGAGGCAAAGAAAATATGAGACGGGATGAGAGCCAATGTTTAACTCCATTTCCCTGATTACAGCTTCCATTATTCACCAATTAAAGCAACAAGGAAGGCTGAAACATCGAGGTGAATGCAGAAGGTGAGCAAGGGTTCAGCACCAACTACCTGCCTTTTGATCGCTGATGGGATCCCTCTGCTGCCGTGAGCAGCCTATCACTGTGTAGACCTCTGCGTTCAGGTGGTGTCTCTCTATTTTGATGATGTTACCATGGTTTCGTGTTTATGGATTTGGACTATAGACTATGGACTTCTTCAGTCTTATGGTTTTACGTTCTGCTCAAAAGTTTTGCTCAAACTTTCCTGTCATTTTTTGTGTGTGGGGTGGTCAATGCTCTTGTTGTGTTTTTTTTTCCAGGGAAGGATGGTTTGAGGGGTTGATGATCATGTTGCTGTACTTGTTTTATGTACAGAGGGGGGATGGGTTTGCTATTTCTCTTTGAACTGGCTCCCATGGCTATCTGGAGAAGAAGATTCTCAGATTGTATACTGCACACATGCTTTGATTATACGTGGACCTTTGAACCTTTGATAAGATGTTATTGCCAATCTGCATTGACCGGTCTATCAATAAAGAAGTTGAGTACCCAGTTCAAGAATGAGATGGAGAGCGCCAGGTTTTTAAGATTGTATTTTAAAATAGTACTAAGAGGATGATGGTGTTGAATGAGTTGAAATCGATAAACAACAGCCTGACATATGTTCCGATTAAAAGAACTTCAATTTGAGTGAGTATACTCATACACAATTATTGGTCAGCAAGAAATAACAGATTGTACATGCAAAAAATTATAAAGAAAGTACATTTACCAATTTCAGTTTCATCAAACAGTTAACAGGAAAAAATAAAAGAAAAGGCCTCATTACAGTTAAGACAGTCTAATAAGCACATGACTATTGGAGCTCCTATTACAGCGTTCAGGGACATACCTCTTACTCACACGCTGGGCCCATGGTCTGCACGAAAGCACCTGCCACATTCTTAATTTCCCTCAAAGTCATCTCGAACAAACAAGCTCTCTCTCAGGAGTCAACACGCACAAATTCTGGGGAACTCATCAGGCTAGGCAGCACCTATGGAAAAGACTTCAGTCGACGTTTTGGGCCAAGACCCTTCATCAGGACTAGAGAAAAAAAGATGAGGTGTAGAGTATTGGCCTTCCTCCTTGGAGTCATTCATCTGCACAAAGCACCTCTTGCAACAGGGACTCTCCTTCTAATGGCATTCTAGGCATCTTCTCTTGTGCCCCGCTCCACAGCTCCCACCAAAATACCCCAAAAAACAGACTACTGTCCATCATAAATCTCTCTCTGCTCCACCCTCTCTAGAACTTTCTCCTGATCCCACCATCCTGATTGGCTGACAAAACATTCCTAAGTTAAACAACATGGCTTCTTATCCTCAGCTGAAACCAAAACATTCTACCAGCAGGTCACACTGCTTTTTCAGAAAACTGCTGAAAGGAAATACCTACAGCTGTAGAAATCTTTACCAGACAAAATTGCAATCCGTGGGATGAGCTGCAATGTAAAAGGGGAGAAAATTGAAAAGGGTGACAGATACAGGACTGAAGGTGTTACATTTGAATGCACACAGTATACAGAATAAGGTAGATGATCTTGTAGTGTTATTAGAGATTGGCAGGTATGATGTTGTCGGTATCACTGAGCTGTGACTGAAAGATTATAGTTGGGAGTTTGACATCCAAGGAAATACATTGTATTGAAAGGACTGGCAGGTAGGCAAAGAGGGTGGGGTGGCTCCATTGATAGAGAATGGAATTAAATCCTTAGAAAGAGGTGATATAGGATCAAAAGGTGTAGAATCCTTATGGATAGAGTTAAGAAACCACAATGGTAAAAAGACCTGATGGGAGTTATATATTGTACAGGCCTCTAAACAGTAGCCAGAACATGGGCTACAAATTACAGTGGAAGATAGAAAAGGCATATCAAAAGGACAATGTTATGATTGTCATGTGGGATTTCAATATGCAGGTAAATTGTGAAAATCAGATTGGCCCTGGATCCCAAGAGAGAGCATGTGTAGAATGCCTACAAATGGCTTTTTAGAGCAGCTCAGGTGTTTTAAAATGAATCAGATTTGATTAGAGAGCTTATGATAAAGGAACCCTAAGGAGACAGTGATCACAATATGATAGAATTCACTCTGCAATTTGAGAGGGAGAAGCTAAAGTCAGTATTACAATGCAGTAAAAGGAATTACAGAGGCATGAGAGGGGAAGTTGATTGGAAGGGGACACGCGCAAGGATAATGGCAAAGCAGCAATGGCTGGAGTTTCTCAAAGAAGAAGTGTTCAAAAGGCAAGATAACACCACCATGGCTGGAAAGTAAAGTCAAAACCAGCATAAAAGCAAAAGAGAAGGCATTTATAATAGAGCAAAAAATTAGTCGGAAATTAGAGGATTGGGAAACTTTTTAAAAACCAACAGAAAACAATTTTAAAAGCTATGAGAGGGAGATGAAATGTGAAGGGAAGCTGGGCAATGACATCAGAGGTTACCAAAAGATACTTCAGGTATATGAAGAATAAGAGAGGTGAGAGTAGATGAGTAGATATTAGACCACTGGAAAATGAAGCTGGAGAGGTAGTAATGGGGGTCATTGAAATGGTGGATGAACTGAATAAGTATCTTACATCAGTCTTCACTGTGGAAGACAATAGCAGTATGCTGGAAGTTCGAGGACGTCAGGTGGCAGAAGTGAGTGCATTTTTTATTACTAGGGAGAAGGTGCTTGGGAAAACTGAAAGGTCTGAAGGAAGGCAAGTCACCTGGACCAGATGGTGTACACCCCAGAGTTCTGAAAGAAGTGATAGAAGAGATTGTGGAGGCATTAGTAATGATCATTCAAGAATCACTAGATTCTGGAATGGTTCTGAAGGGCTGGAAATTTGCAAGTAGAAGAGAGGGAGGCATAAGAAAGAAAATTATAGGCCAACCTCATTGGTTGGGAAGATGTTGGAGTCTATTACTCAAGATGTGGCCTCGGAGTACATGGAGGCAAAAGTCAGCATGGTTTCCTAAAGGGAAAACCTCACTTGACAAATCTGTTAGAATTCTTTCAGGAAGGAACAAGCAGGATAGACGGGGAATTAAGGGTTATGGGGAAAAGGCAGTAGGTGGAGATGAGTCCATGGCCAGATTAGCCATGATTTTATTAATTGGCGGAACACACTCGATGGGCCAGATGTCCTACTCCTGCTCCTATTTCTTATGTTCTTATAGACAAAGGAAAATTGATGGATGTTGTGCAATTGGATTCTCAGAAGGCCTTTGACAACTTGCCATACATGAGGATGCTTAACAAGACAAGAGCCCATGGTGTAACAGTAAAAATACTAGAATGGATAGAGCATTGGCAGGTTGGCAGGAAGCAAATTGTGGAGAGAATGTTTCCAATGGTGGGGGAGTCTAGGACCAGAGGGCATAGCCTCAGAATAGAGAGATGATCATTTAGAATGGAGATGAGGAGGAATTTCTTTAGCCAGAGGATGGGTGAATCTGTGGAATTCATTGCCACATGCGGCTATGGAAGCCAGGTTATTAGGTGTATTTACGGCAGAGGTTGATACATTCTTGATTAGTCACGGTGTGAAAAGTTACAAGGAAAAGTCAGAAGAATGGGGTTGAGATGGATAATAAATCAGCCATGATGAAAGGGCAGAGCAGGCTCAATGGGGTGAATAGCCTAATTCTGCTCCTACGTTTCCTGGTCTGAAAATCAAAATAAACCCAAAGAGTGATGTGAACCTGGAGTTTACAAACAAGTTTGAATTACGTAGCATAATTGCATACAAGAGAAGAGCGGACGAACAATGAAAGAAATGGGTATCAAATGGCATCCTTTTGTGTTGTACCATTCAATGAATCCTTTGTAAAATTGTGTATGGATTAATCAAAATAGATGCAGAGTAGCTGTTCGACAAACTAATAGGTCCAGAAAATAGGGACTTTGAACATTTGACACAAAATACTACCAGAGTTAGTGACTGAAGAAACATGTTTAGTAGTTTGTTAAAGAAGAAGCACATAAAAGTGGGAAGGTACTGTAGGATATCTGGCACAAATAGGCTACTGGTTCAAATTGGGGCTTCATGCTCCAGTCAGGTCTCCTTCAATCTTTGATCTAAATCCATCTGCATAACCATCTATTTCCTTCCCCTTCACCGACTGCCCAGTCTCCACTTAAATCCACCTTTGCTATATATAGTACCTCAATCATCCCATTAGCAAGCTCCAGATTCTTACCACTCTTTGAGTTTCTTGCACCAATGGCAATTACTTGTTATTTATTGGATATTTCTAAATGTAGTGGAACATTTATTGCATTCACCAGCTTGGAGAACGAGGCGATGAAATGAAAAGAACAGGGATAACAATTCTCAGCTGGCAAAATCTGAGATGTGTAAAGAAATCTGAGTCAGTTCTGCCCAACAGAAGAAGCCAAACAGTATATTTCCCAAAATGTTTTGTTCCCTTATGTTTTCTTTCTTTTTAGTCTGTATGCCAGTTCATCTAAAAATTGGTTGTGCCAACTTGTAACATACCAGGCAGATCCACCTGTGTGAGCATAAAGTCTTCCGGAGGACCATTCAGCCGTGGACAGGCAATAACTGAGGATGCTCATAAACACTGAGTGCATACAAAACATTTTCTTTTTAATTTGATACCAAGATGGTTGTCCTATTTCTTCTTCTACATTTCTGGTGCTTGGTTCAATTGTAATTAAACTGTATCTTGAGAAGGCTGTGGGAACTTTGTTACAAAAAGTAATCATCTGAAACACTTTACATCATTTCTCCATTTGGATGCTGTCAGTACCGCTGCACTATTCCAGCACTGCCATTACTTTATCTTTTCAGATTTCCCTTTCCTTTTATCTGAGCAACTAGAGCCCTGCCTGGAAGGGTAATTACCATTCCATTGTAACCTGGCTAATTAATCCTGCAAATCCATTCCAAATTGAACAAAGCTTTCTTATCCCCTGAATGTTTGCAGACAAAATGGACATTAAAGGCAGTCCTTCTTCCAGTGGAGACAGCTTTCCCAGGGAACAATCAAAATCATTCATTCCAACAACTCAAGTCGGCTTTTACTTGTTGTCAAAGTTATTTTCAAATGATATAGTGGCCAACTTTATTAAGTACACCTATATACCTGCTCACTAATGCAAATATCTAATCAGCCAACCCATGTGGCAGCAACTCATTGCGTAAAACTATGCAGACAAGATAAAGAAGTTCAGTTGTTGTTCAGACTAAACATCACAATGGGGAAGAAATGTGATCTAAGTGACTTTGACTGTGGAATAATTGTTGGTGCCAGATGGGGTGGTTTGAGTATCTCAGAAACTGCTGATCTCCTGAGATTTTCATGCACAAAAGTTTGTAGAGTTTTCAGAGAAAACAACAAAAAATATCCAGTGAGCAGCAGGTCTGTTGGGGAAAAAACAACTTGTTAATGAGAGAGGTCAGAGGAGAATAGCCAGACTGATTCAAGCTGACAGGAAAGTGACAGTAACTCAAATAACCATGCATAAATAGCTGGTGTTTCTCTGAATGCACAACACGTCAAACACTGAAGTAGATGGACTACAATAGCAGAAGACCGCACCGGATTCCACTCCTGTACCTAATAAAGATGCCACAGATTGTAGATCTACACTAAAGACAATCCTCAAAACATGAATGTCACCATGCCCTGAAGCAAACAAGCATGGAAAAGTTTGGAAGCAGAACAAAGAGAAGGATGTCCTTACATGACCCATGTACTTTCTGGATGAGTGGAGAGGCAGTAAAATTAAGCAAAGTGTACCTGCAATGGATTGTAGCTCATATATGCACACAGCGACAAAGTAAGTTTAAGGGATTATTTCCTCTATTGGAAATATAAAGTAAATTTCCAAAGACAGAAGTCAAATAATCATACAGGATCACTAAGATTTGTGTCAGTCTTTGGGTGAGCTATCCAATTAACCATTCTTCCACTCTCAAACACATAAGACCACCTTGCATAACGCATGCCACTATGTCACGCTTGGTGGAAGAAACTGAAGTAGATACTACCTTTATTCAATTTGTGCATAACAAATGTCACGAACCAGCGTCTCAATGTTAAAACTTGTGACAGGCAGTAGCCGAACTCCAGAACACAAGATCTGCCCGAATTTACTCTTCAAGTGAGGGTGGCACCAAACATCAGAGGGGAAATAACATTCAGGTGATTGGAGGAAAGTATTGGGCAGATGTCAGAGGGTTTTTTTTAAACACAGAGTGGTGGGTGCATGGAACAAGCTGTCAGGGGTGGTAAAAGAGGCAGATACATTAGGGACGTTTAAGAAACTTAGACACATGGATGATGGAAAAATAGAGGGCCACGTGGGAGGGAAGGGCTAGATTGATCTTAGAGTCAGTTAAGAGGTTGGCATAACATTGTGGGCTGAAGGGCTGGTACTGTGTTGAAATGTTCTATACTCTATGTTCTATGTTAATATGAAAATAAAAAGAGAAATGTAAAAGTTTAAACAAAAGTTCAGCAAGAACAAGAGGTGAATTTACCAAGCAATGTTGCCTCAGGCTAGAGTGCAACAACTGGTTAAAATGATAATCTTCCCTCTATTCATCCTACTCTGAATACTTCTTGCTCACAGTCCCAAAGGTAAATTTTAATGATCCTGAACGCAAAAGGGTTCGCAAAAATATCAGTGTCACTTTCTCTTTCTCACAGCTTCCTCCGTGCATTTCGCCCTACCAATTTCCCCTCAATGTAGTCTATAATGGGTGTTAAAGATAACAGGTGCATCTGCTCAGTACTTTTAGCTGTAAGTTCAATGCAACTTACTGCTAAAAGCACTGAATGGATACCCGTTATAGATATTCTCTCTTACAACATCCATCAGAAACCTCAGAAAGATGAATTTTGAAAGCAAAATAATTAAAAGCATAACACTGAAAAGGGGAGACATCAGAAGGTCATGTTGCAACTTGGCAAGTAAATGGAAGTGACTAATCAGAACACAAGACCAGTGTAGACAAACTGCTAGTCAAATTAGGTGATGCAGAACCTGGGAAGTAGTCAATCGGCTCAAGATACTATTGGAAGATCCAGAGGGTCAGATTCATCTTTGATAGCTAATCCTAAAATATTAACCTTTTCCTTTGATCTTCGTTACATCACTGCATTCATACTATATGATAATTCTAACTTCAACAAAATATTTATGCCATTCATCAGCTTGGAGAAAGTGGTGGTGAAATGAAGAGAGCAACTGAGGAAACATTTGTTAAGAAACATAGAACAGTACAGCACAAGATAAAGGACTCTGGCCCACAATCTGGACCTTAACGCCAATCTACAATAATCACATTTGCATGCACAGAGTCCATATCCTTCTATTCCCTACTTGTTCAGCTGTCTGTCTAAATGCTTTTAAAATGTTGCTATCATATCTGCTTCCAGCATATTCCCTGGCAAATGTGCTCCAGGCTCTTACTACCCTCTGTGTAAAAAAAAATTGCTTCATGCATCTCTTTTCATCTTACCTCCTCTAACCTTAAAACCATACTCTTTGGTATATCATTTCCATTCTAGGAAAAAGACTCCATCTATGCCTCTGATCATTTTATACAGGTTCAACCCTCAGCCTCTGAAGTCAGCTTTAGCAATAAAGCTTCTCTGCATTGGAAACAAAAACAAACCAAAATTGATGGCAAGCCAGATTAAGGCTTGATCAAAAAAGTTGAATTATATGAGCAATATATAAAAAGAAAACAAAACAGAGGGTTTAAGAGGCTTGCAGAGAGAATTCCAGAATCTACAGTTTTGACAACCACAAGCATGAGTGCCAATGGCAATGCAATTAAACTAGACTGATTATTCATGATCTCGATTAGAATGTAGATCGCACAATTAGTAAATTTTCAGATGACATTAAAATGAATAGACTAATACAGAATAAAGAAGGTTATCTAAGATTACAATAGAGCACAGATCAACTGGGAAAGTGGGGAAGGAAATGGTAGATGGAATTTACCTCAGACAAGTGCAAAATATAAAGTTAGGGCAGGGTGGAATATACATAGTGCATGGGAAGGCTTGGGGAATGTTGCTGAACAGAGCCTCCTTAGGGCATAAGTACACTGTTCCCTAAAAATGGCAGCACAGGCAGACATGGTGCTGAAGAAGGCATATAGCACTCTAGAGTAATGCACACAAAATGCTGGAGGAACTCAGCAGGTCAGGTAGCATCTAGGAAAATGAATAAACAGTCAATGTTTTGGGCCAAGACCCTTCATCAGGACCAAACTGTACACTGTTTATTCCTTTCCATAGATGTTGCCTGACCTGCTGAGTTCCTCCAGCATTTTGTATAGTGTGCACTATGGATTTCCAGCACCTGCAGAATCTCTTGCACTTATATATGGCGCTGTTGTCTTCATTGGCTGAGGCATTCAGTGCAAGAGTTGGGATGTCAGAGTTCGGACGTATGAAAACCTGCCTCGGCTGCACTTGGAGCTCTGTGCGCAGGTCTGGTCACCTTACTAAAAAAAAACATGATTAATCTAGAGAAGATGCAGAAAAGATCCACAAGGTTGTCTTGGTTGTCTTAGATAGGTTGGGTCTGTTTCCCTGGAGTAAAGGAGACTGAGAAGTCATGTTATATACTATTAGGAGAGGTATAGATAAAGTAGCTAGTCAGAGTCTGTACCAGTAATAGGGATATCCAAGACTTGAGAGCATAGGTTTGTGAGAAGGTTTAAAGGGTCATCTGAGTGATAAAATTTTCACACACAGAGGCAGGAATATTAACAACGTTCAAAAAGGTACATGTACAGGAAAAGGTTTCGAGGGATATGGGCCAAATGTGGGACTAGCTTAGGAAGGAATCTTGGTCATCATAGACCATTTGGGCTGACGGGCACATTTCCAAGCTGTATAACTCTATAACTGTAAGAGTATTTAAGAAGCATCTGGACAGCTACCTGAACAAACAAACCCCAGAGGGATATGGAATTAATGCATGCAGATGGAATTACTATAGACAGGCTTGATGGCTGGCAGATCGAAGGGCCTGTTTTTACGATGTACAACCATATAATAGGATATTTCAGAGGATGGTGTGGTCTTGGGAGTATAAAGGAATAGGGTACAGTTGGCTCATGAGATGTTTTTAACAATATGCTCAAACAATATGCTCCATCCTGAGACAGAGCAGTTTATTCAATCAAAATAAAGGAAAAGATAAACTATAGATAAAGTCAGAGCAAAATATCTCAAACTTATTAAAGCAATGAAGCCTGAAGATTTTGATACATTCCCAAATTGATCACAGACCATGCACACTACCTAGTGGGCTAGTTCTGTAATTACAGATGCAGCACCAGAACATTAAAGAGAAGTGTGGAAATAAATTATAGGTTGGGGATCTCATTCTTTTCAAAGTGTACACCAAACAACTAGCTCTTCATACCTTTTATAAGACTGAGAATCAAAATATTACGGGTGTGTATATTAAGGCAAGCCTCAAAATGCACCTATAATAATAGCGCCGAGAACATTCTCTCTTTGCCCCTTCTAACTGTGAAATAATCTTATACAGGTGTATAAAATCATGAGGGACATAGACAGGGTGTACGCACTCAGTCTTTTTTCCAGGGTTGTGGAATCAAGACTTAAGAGGGCAAAAGTTTAAAGTGAGGTGAAAGATTTAGTACGAACTTTAAAGGATTTTTTTTTACACACAGAGGTTGGTGTATATGTGGGAATGAGTTGCCAGAAGAAGTGGTTGAGGTAGATACAATAACATCCAAAAGACAAGTGGACAGGTACATGCATAAGAAAGTTATACCCAAGCACTGGTAGATAGGACCAGCTTGGATGGACTTCTTAAGCAACACACACAAAATGCTGGAGGAGCACAGCAAGTCAGGCAGTATCTATGGGAAAGAGTAAACAGTCTACAATTCAGGCTGAGACCCTTCATCAGGACTGGAATGAAAGAAAGGGGAGAAGTCAGAGAAGAAAGTGGCGGGAGGGGAGAGAGAAGTACAGGGTGGCAAGTGATAGGTGACAGTCCTGACAAAGGGTCTCAGCCCGAAACATTGACTGCTCATTTCAACGGATGCTGCCCGACCTGCTCAATTCATCCAGCTTGTTTGTACGTGTTGGTTAGGTGATAGGTGAAACTGGGAGAGAGGGAGGGGATTGAAGTAAAGAGCTGGAAAGTTGATTGGTGAAAGAGATAAAAGGCTGGAGAAAGAGGAATCTGAAAGGAGAGGACAGAAGACTGTGGAAGAAAGGGAAGGGGGTGGAGCACCAGGGGGAGGTGATGGGCAGGTAAGGAAATAAGGTGAAAGAGGGAAATGGGATGGGGAATGGTGGGGGGGGGGGACAATTACTGGAAGTTCAAGAAATCAATGCTCGTGCCATCAGGTTGGAGGCTACTCAGACGAAAAATAAGGTGTTGCTCCTCCAACCTGAGTGAGGCTTCATCATGGCAGAAGAGGAGGCCATGGACTGGGCATGTTAGAATGGGGGGAAGTAGAATTGAAATCAGTAGCCACCGGGAGATCACACTTTTTGGTGGCAGTTGGAGCGAAGGTGCTCGGCGAAGTGGTCTCCCAATTTAGAGCAGATGTGGCAGAGATAGAGGAAATGAGAGAAGGGGTGGCATTTTTACGTATTGATTTGAATTGAATTGACTTTATTTCTTACATCCTTCACATACATGAGGAGTAAAAGTAAAATGAAGCATACCCCACCTCCTTTACTCATCTCCTTCCCTCCACCGACCCCAATGTGTACTTTCTCAACGTAATTGATGAGTACTCGTGGTTCCCCTTTGCCATCCCCTGCCCTGATACCACTGCCACATCCGTCATAAAAGTCCTGCACCAGCTCTTCACTCTGTTCGGATATCCCTGCTATATCCACAGTGATAGAAGGTTCTCGTTTATGAGTGACGAACTGCACCAGTACCTGCTGGCTAGGGGTATTGCTACTAGTAGGACCACGAGCTATAATCCCCGGGGAAATGGACAGGTGGAGAGGGAGAATGCCACGGTGTGGAAGGCCACACTCTTAGCCCTTAGGTAAAAGGGATTGCTGGTCTCTCGCTGGCAGGAGGTCCTCCCCGAGGCACTCCACTCCATCCGCTCCCTGTTATGCACATCCACCAATGCCACCCCTCATGAGCGACTCTTTTCTTTTCCCAGGAAATCTGCCACTGGGACCACCCTACCGGCTTGGCTGACGTCCCAAGGGCCAGTGCTGCTTCAGAAACATGTGAGGAGCAATAAATACTCCCTGGTGGTCGAGAGGGTTCACCTACTTCATGCGAACCCCTAGTATGCTTACGTGGTCTTACCTGATGGGCAGGAGGACACAGTCTCCATCCGCGACCTGGCACCCACAGGAGCACCAGACTCCTACCCCGAACACTCCACGGTGACTATGTACCCCGTACCCACTGATGTATATACCCATGAGACACCGCAGCACTCCCATACCGGGCGCCACGCACACGCATGAGGGATTACTGATGCCTAATGGGCTGGCACCTCAAGTCAGGCCGGAGCCAGCACAACCACCGTCACTGGTGCAATCACCACCGGTGCTACGTAGATTGCAGTGACAGACTCGACCGCCTGATAGACTTGACCTGTAAATATACTTGTAAGAAACTTCGCCTCGTGGAACGGGGGGGGGAGGTGAATGTGGTAAACTATGTATACCTGTCTGGACACGCCCCCCCGCTGACTGTTCCTGTGGCTCCTCCCACAGACCCCTGTATAAAAGCGATTGGGGCACTGCTCCTCCCTCAGTCTCTGAGATGTCATGCTCCCTTTTTGCTGTTAATAAAAGCCTATCGTTCACTTCCAGTCTCCGAGAGTTATTGATGGTACATCAAAAACCTACAGCACAATACAGACCCTTCTGCCCACAATGCTGTGCCAAACATGTACTTACTTTAGAAATTACCTAGGGTTACCCATAGCCCTCTACAGATGCTGAAAATCTGAAATAAAACAGGGTAGCATCTATAGAAAGGTTTAACATGCCAGATCTGACACCCTTTGTCAATATTCCATTATGACAGTCCTCTGACCTGAAACAGTAACTCTGTTTCACAGATACTACCTGACTTGCCGAGCAATGCTCACATTTTCAGGTTCTGCATAAAGTTTCTTATAACCCAGCAAGCTAAATATGCTGGTGCCTCCAAGAGCAAATTACAGTTTGAAGATTCCCTGGAGCTACACTAAACCAACAGCTTGGAAGAATCAGTATGACCTCTAATGCTATTAGTAAAGTAAAAATGGCAATGCCAAGGTGGAATCGATCACTATTTTACAACTCTGAGCAAGCTAGGAGCACAGCGCATTCTGCTTCGCCATAGAGGCAAATGACGTGATTAACATTTGGGCTATTCGTGGATCACTTCAATGTACAGCAGATGCATGACTTGAAGCAGTGTATTTCAAAATTAAAATGATAATGTTTGTAGGATTGTTTGCTGAGCCTGGAGGTTAAGTTGCCAATGTTACGTCACAAGTCAGGGTGACATCATCAGTACGCGATTGAATATCGTTTCTGCTGATTGCTCACGTTTATATTGGTCAGACTTGTGGTTCTAATTGGTTGGCTGTCACACTGGGTCCTGGCCAAATGGATAGGCGAATGATCTTCTCTGGCCTGTATCGCTGATTATCGGTCATTCCTTGGGTGTCCATGGCTCACCCCTTGGTCCCATACCCATAGATGCACAAGTTGTACCTGTTCAATGTGCCTGTTAACAGAGTCTTCTGTTGATAACCAAGCTTCTAAGAATTCTCCTGATTTCCCATTTAGTGCTTGTGTCAGGATTTTTCTAGTTTTCCAAACATGTATCCTTCTTGGACACAAGGATATCCGGTTGGCCAGGACCCAGCAAAGACTTGTGCCCAGCGCAACAGCCAACCAATCAGAACAATGAGTTGGACCAAGATAAGCTGAGCACTCAGCAGATACTACACTCAACTGCACAGTGATGTTACCTGAACTGACGACAAAACATTTGCGACCTAACCTCCAGACTTGGCGAAAAACCCTATAAACAAGCAGCTAACCCGGGCTACCAATCTTCTCTTTCATTTTATGAAACAATAATGTTGGATAACGTTTCAAAACAGAAAACCTTTTATTCTTCAAGTATATTTTTAAAATACTGAAAATGTATCCAAAGGAAGACTCGAGAAGGAATGCCCTTCTCAAACACCTACATTTGCATGTTAAAGTGACACATCTCCTATTCTTTAGCATCGTAACCAATGTGTACGACTGTTGCTCCCAGTCTGTAGCAGATTCCTAGTTGGAAACCTCTTCCCATGAGTGAGGGTTGGAGGTCAGTAGTGGAGAGAGACAGAGAACTGAGTTAGCAGTGGTTGCTAGGGCTTACTTGCTGTTCAAACAACAGGACCTTGGAGAACTGCACTGACAGTTGATACTAATAGACTGGTCTGAGTGCTCCATCTGTGTGTTATATCTGCAGTAGAGTACCATATGCCTGTTGAACTCTGTGTATGAAGTTTGGTTCCATTGAACCACTGAGTAAAACTCCTTCATACTAAGTTAGGATTAGCTTTATTTATCATATGTACATCGAAACAGACAGTGAAAAGTGTCACTGGTGTCAAATCAAATCAGTGAGAATTATGCAAGGCAGCCCACATGCTTCCAACATAGCATGCCCAACACTCACTAACACCTAACCATATGTATTTAGACTATGGGAGGAAACCAGAACACCCAAAGGAAACTCACGCAGTCACAGGGAGAACATACAAACTCCTTACAAACAGTGGCGGGAATTGAACATCTTACAGATAGCTCTGCAAAGCACTGACTGCGCTAACCACTGGTGAGTAAGTTAATTATCCTTATTGTGTAGGTAAGTGGTAGGAGTGGATAGGCCCATGGAGAGAATAAAACAAGAAATAGTATAGGACTGGGTTCCTATAGTGGCTGAGTCTAGGACCAGGTACAGCCTCAAAATAGAAGGAAGTGCCTTTAGAACGGATGAGGAGGAATTTCTTTAGCCAGATGCTGGTGAATCTGTGGAATTCATATTCATTGCCACAGACGGCTGAGTATATTTAAACCGGAGGTTGATTAGTGAGGGCATCAAAGATTATGGGCGGAAGGTATGAGAATTAGGTTGAGAACATGATGGAATGGTAGAATGGCCTCATTCTGCTCCAATGTCTTGTGGACTTATGGTGTAGATGGGTGCTTAATGACTGGCAGGGTGTGCTGAAAACCTGTTCCTGTGTTCTATGACTTCAACTAAAGACACATTGGTGGTTCCTGGAGAAAAGGTCAACACGTCTTCTTGGCTCAATGACTCCTTTTGATTTGGAATAGAGATGTCACAGTTCCATATTAAATGCATATTTTCAAGGCCCATCACACTCCAGTGTTAGCTCACTCACTGATGTCGGAAGGCAGCTGACTTCTTCCTGTTTACCTCATATAATTTGCAGAGCTCTGTGGAATTTCATTCTGGCATCATCCAGAAGCTGCTGTCAAACTACAGCGTGGCTTTTGTTGGCTAAATAAAGGTGCTTTATTTTACTCTGCTGAATTGCATCTATTCGAATTGTACTGCATGAAAGAACACCATCCATCTCATGAATAACAAAATAAATTTCAGACAGCATCACTGGAAACAAATAACCGAAACATTTATCTTTGGAAACTAGAAAAAATATGTTCAGATGGAATCTGTGTGGTTGTTCAGGATTCCCTAAAGGTTAACTTGCAGGTTGAGTCAGTCGTAAGGAAGGCAAATACAAAGTTAGCATTTATTTTGCAAGGACAGGAATATAAAAGCAAAAATGTAATGCATAGGCTTTATAAGGCATTGCAGTATTGTGGGCAGTTTTGGGCCCCTTATCTAAGAGAGGATAGACTCGTATGGGAGAGGGTCCAGGGAGATTCACAGGAATAGTCCTGGGATTGAAAAGGTTAACATGCAATGAGCACTTGATGGCACTGGGTCTGTACTTGCTGTGGTTTAGAAGAATGTGGGGGGTCGGGAGCATTTCACTGAAATCTATCAAATATTGAAAGGCCTAGACAGAATGGACGTGGAGAGTATGTTTCCTATAATGAGGGAGTATAGGACCAGAGAGCATGGCCTCAGAACAGAACATCCCTTTAAAACAGAGATACGGAGGAATTTCTTTAGCCAGAGAGTGGTGAATCTGTGGAATTCATTGCCAAGGATAGCTATGGAGACCAAGTCATTGGATATTCTTAAAGTGGAGGTTGATAGGTTCTTGATTACAGAAAGACACACTTTATTGATCCCGAGGGAAACTGGGTTTCATTACAGCCGCACCAACCAAGAATAGTGAAGAAATATAGCAATATAAAACCATAAGTAATTAAATAATAATAAGTTATTCATGCCAAGTGGAAATAAGTCCAGGAGCAGCCTATTGGCTCAGGGTGTCTGACACTCCAAGGGAGGAGTTGTAAAGTTTGATGGCCACAGGCAGGAATGACTTCCTATGACGCTCAGTGTTACATCTTGGTGGAATGAGTCTCTGGCTGAATGTACTCCTGTGCCTAACCAGTACATTATGAAGTGGATGGGAGTCATTGTCCAAGATGGCATGCAACTTGGACAGCATCCTCTTTTCAGACACCATCGTCAGAGAGTCTAGTTCCACCCCCCACAACATCACTGGCCTTACGAACGAGTTTGTTGATTCTGTTGGTGTCTGCTACCCTCAGCCTGCTGCCCCAGCACACAACAGCAAACATGATAGCACTGGCCACCACAGACTCGTAGAACATCCACAGCATCGTCCAGCAGATGTTAAAGGACCTCAGTCTCCTCAGGAAATAGAGACGGCTCTGACCCTTCTTGTAGACAGCCTCAGTGTTCTTTGACCAGTCCAGTTTATTGTCCATTCGTATCCCCAGGTATTTGTAATCCTCCACCATGTCCACACTGACCCCTTGGATGGAAACAGGGGTCACCGGTGCCTTAGCCCTCCTCAGGTCCGCCACCAGCTCCTTAGTCTTTGTCACATTAAGCTACAGATGATTGTGCTCGCACCATGTGACAAAGTTTCCCACCGTAGCCCTGTACTCAGCCTCATCTCCCTTGCTGATGCATCCAACTATGGCAGAGTCATCAGAAAACTTCCGAAGATAGCAAGACTCTGTAAGAGTCTAGCAAGTCTCTACAAGATTAGTAGGGGCATCAAAGGTTATGGGGAGAAGGAAGGAGAATGGGGTTGAGAGGGATAATGAATCAGCCATTAAGGAATGGTGGAGCAGTCTCAATGGGCCAAATGGACTAACTCTGCTCCTATGTTCCTGTGTCTTATTGTTACGAGATGCTCTCAACCATGTCAGCTTATGAGATTTAAGCACTCTAACTCTGCAGAATATGGATAGCTGGCACAGCCTCTTTGACAACTTAGGGTGTTCCCATTAATTGATAAGCATGTTTTGGGTGCCAAAAATTGAGTACTTAGGGAACACCTGAACATGGGTTCAGTGCTCAATTGTAAGCCGACCAGTGATTTTGTCAAGTGTTTTTTTTCGTGCTCAGTTTCTCGATCCTGCTTGAAATCGTGTCTCTATCCCAGCCTCGGATACTCCAGCATTAAGGTCCAAGACATCCTCGTCAAGGTCCCTTGTCATAGTATGAATGAGCCAACATGGATCCAGCAGGGTATCAGATTCTATCATCCACTGTGACCCGCCACAATGAAGATAGTTCCTGCCAGAGCCCGAAGATTCAAGACTTCCAGGTAGCCATTGGCCAACTTTTGCAAGGAGGAGGCCAGAGTCACTTGGGAGAAGCAGTTGATCCCGCTCTTCCAACCCCAAAGAGAAGGGTGTTTCATCGCCCTGCCAGAGCCAGCTGAGCCTCAGACCACCTGATGAAGATTTGACGGGGGACAGTCAGTGGCCATCTACACGATCGAATTTCAGACCTTGGCCCAGGAGAGTGGTTGGAACAGGGAGGCTTTGGCCAAGCTACACTGCAACAGATTCTGAGACAAACAGAAGGATGGTCTCACCTTGGGAGAGCCAGTAGAGGATTTAGAGATTCTCATCAACCAGTCCATTCATTTCCATAATCGTCTGGCAGAGTGAAAGTGGGATCACTCAGGAGGTCAGAGAGAACTGGTCCAAGCTCGGTTCCTGCACATCACAGTTCCTCTTTCCAGCCTTGGGCCACAACCAGCCCGTCATCTGCTCAAGATCCAGTCAAACCCATGCAGGTCGGGTGAACTAGACTCTCCGACAATGGGAGGTCCCGGCATCCCGACCTCCAATTTTACTGCTGGGAAGCAGATCACCTGCAGCCTGAATGTCCAAAGCTGCAGCCACCTGGGGAACTGCTAAGGAGGACTGTGATGGTAGCAACCACTATGCCCAATCCCACGGATTCTGGTTTTGTGCTGAAAACAGCGTTCACCTAGGGTAAGAACCAGAGGCAGGTGAAGGATTTTGTAAACTTGGGGACAGTGGGTAACTCTCTGGATTTAGAAACCGCCTGTCAGTTTCACATACCGCAATGAGAATTGAGCCAGTCCTTGCTCATAACTGTCTTGGACAGCCATCCACTAGGTTCCCGGCAGATCCAGCAACAGACTGTGGAATTGCAGAGAGGATATGGGATTGTGTGGAAGTCATTAGTTTCTTCATCACTGATTCTCCACTCATACCCCTGATCCTTGGTACCTTTTGGCTGTCCCAGCATAACCCATCAGTGGACTACAGGGAGGGGAGAGTCATTGCTTGGTCCAGTCATTGTAAGAGGCTTTTTTTTATCTCATGGTGTTCCAACACACAGAATCTCTTGTGACCAATGATCTATAAGGGGTCAGGCTTCAATGCAAAGGAACCAGAAACCTTTCGAAGACCTAGTCCAGTCCTCAAGAGCAGGCAAGCTGGTTCTGGCCAATGGGACAGTATGAGTCCCGACACAGTCAATTTGGCTTCCCACAGGAACTAGACAGAGTGAATTCCTATGTCAGGAAAAGACCAAGGAGATGCTCAAGCAGTCTGGGAGATCTGCCGCTAAGCTGAAGGGAACCTGCCACCAGGTCTGAAGAAAAGACCCCTTTACGCTGATCCTTGAAGCCTATTCCCAGGGATGCAAGAACCCTCCGTAACACCTCGCTGCCGTTGCTTGTGGATACAGACAGGGAGTCAGACTCTGATTTAGCCATTGTTTCCACAGATGAACTTTGGGAGCTCAGAAGCCCATTGAACCACCCCTGTAATTAAAAGTGTCTGAAGTCACCCTTGAAGGCAGATTAGAAGGAGATATCAACACCCAAGCTGGTCAAGAACCCCTCTGATTACAAGGACTTTGAGGAGGTCTTCAGCAAGGGAAAGACCTGGACTCTTCCACCGCATCAACCCTGCGGCTGTGCCATAAACCTGCTGCCCTGTACTTGTCCTCCACAGGGTCATTTCTACATGCTCTCAGGCCCAGAGAGAAGCACCATGGAGAAGTGTATGAAGGAAGTTCTTGCCACAGGCTTCATTCGGCCCTCCACCTGACCCTCCAATGCAGGTTTCTTCTTCATACAAAAGAAAGATGGATCTTCTTGGATGATATCCTAATCTTCTCAAAGTCCATGGCGGAGCACGTCACTCATGTCAGGGACATTTTAAAGAGGCTACTTGACCATGCACTTTACAACAAGTTGGAGAAGTCAGAGTTTCATGTGATGACTGTTTAATTTTTGGGTTTCATCATCTCTAATGGTAATTTCAAGATGGACTCTCCTGAGACCTAGGCAGTCAGAGACTGGCCACCACCATCCAATATCAAACAGGGCCAACAATTCCTGGGGTTTGTCAACTTCTACCAGAAGTTCTTTAAGAACCAGCTCAGTGGCAGCTCTGCTGACAACCCTAACTAAAAATTCCTTGGGTCCTTTTGTCTGGACTACTGAAACGGAAGCTGCTTTTGCAGAGCTTAAGCAGCTCCCATCTTGGTTTCTCCTAACCTGGACCTTCCCTTCATTGAGGAAGTAGACGCGTCACACATTGGAGTAGGTGCCATCTTGCCCCAATGATCACCTTCAGATGGTAAACTGCACCCATGTGCATTCTTCTCGAGCCAGCTATCCTGAGCAGAAAGGAACTATGACATTGGGAATTGGCAACTTCTTGCAGTTAGCTTTGGAGGAATGGCATCACTGGCTGGAAGGTCCAAGAACCCTTTTATCATTTGGACTGAAACAACCTGGCCTATATTTAGGCCAAAAAGCTGAATTCCAGGCAGGCAAGATGGTCTTTGTTTTTTAACTGGTTTAATTTCAACCTGACCTATCAACCGAGGTCTAAGAACCAGAAACCAGATGCCCTGTCCCATCAGTTTGATGAAGTAGAATGAGAGGAGCAATTTGCCCCAAGCCAGGGTGGTAGTGCCAATTCATTAGGGAACCAACGCTCTTGTTCACAAGGCACAAGTATAAGGGGAGATTCCTAAGAAAGGTCCTCCAAATTGGCTGTAGGTCCCAAGTTCTGTCCAGTCCCAGGTACTGCAATGGGGACATTTGTCAAGAATAACCACACACCCAAGGATTGCCAGGACCCTCAAGTTTATCAAGAGGAGGTACTGGTGGCCCAGGATGATGAGAGTAGTTCAGCAGTAACTGCAGGCATGCAAGGTGTGCACCCGGAACAAGAAGCCCCATACATGACCTCAAGGTTTCCTCCACTCCCTATCTGTTCTGAAAAGAGCTTGGGCACACATCTCCATGGACTTTGTCACGGGTCTCCTGCCATTCAAGGGGAAGTCAGTCATCAAAGTGGTTGTCGATCAGATTTCGAAAGACTGCAAGTTCATTGCCTTGGAGAAGATATCTTCTGTGGCTGAGACAGCTGAGATTGTCCTGGACCAGGTCTTCAGGGTCCATGGATTCCTAGTGGACATTGTCTCAGATTATGGTCCACAATTCTCAGCACATTTCTGGAAGGCTTTCTGTAAACCAATAGGGGTAACAGCAAGCCTTTCCACTGGGTTTCACTCACAGTCCAACGGCCAGACATAGTGGACCAACCAAGATTTAGAACATACCCTGAGATGCCTGGCCTCCGAAAGACCTGATGAGTGGTGTGACAGCACTCAGACATGGGATATCAATGTTCGAGTGCCAGTTTGGCTATCCTCCACCTATCTTTCCAGAACAAGAGGCTGAGGGAAGGGTCCTTACAGCAGGAGATCTTGTCCAATGCTGCAAGGAGAAATGGATAAAGGCAAGAAAGATTTTGCTGGCCTCTACCTGGAGACCAAGGAAAACTGAAGGGAAGTCTGAGATCCTCGTTACAACTTGAGCAACAGATCTGGCTGTCCAGTCATGATTTGCCTCTCCAAGTGGAACCTACGAAGTTGGCACCCAGGTTCATTGGTTTCTTTATGATCCTGAGGAAAGTAAATCCAGTGGCTTACACCTGGCAGTTCCCCAAGATCCTAATGATCATCCCACCTTCCACATCTCTAAACTGAAACCTGTCTGCACTAGCTCTTTGGCCACACCATCATCAGCTGTGCTGCCACCCAGGCTTATTGAGGGGGAGCAGGTCTTCACAAAGATAAGAGTTTTGGATTCGTGTACTGTTTGAGGTGGACTGGGAGGAATTCAGACTGGAGGAAAAGTGCTGGATGCTGGAAAGAGACATCCTAGGTCTCTCATCACCGCCTCTCCGAACAACCAGGGCTGTCAGGAGTTGGCCGTGGGGGTAGGAGGGGTCCTGTTATGAGGCACTCCCAACCATGCCAGCTTCCAAGATTTAAATGCTCTAACTCTCCAGCATACAGAGAGTTGGCGCAACCTCCTTAAGGGATTATGACATTCCCACTGACCCTGTGATCTCTGTCTCAGAGGCCGATGTTAGGCTGACTTTAAAGCAAGAGTACCCTCGCAAGGTGAAAGGTCCAGCTGGAGTACCTAGTGAGGCTCTGAAAACTTGTGCCAACCAACTGGCAGGAGTATTCAAGGACATTTTCAACCTCTCACTGCTATGGGTGGAAGTTCCCACATGCTTCAAAAGGGCAACAATTATACCAGTGCCTAAGAAGAATAATGTGAGCTGCCTTAATGACTATCCCCCGGTAGCACTCACATCTACAGTGAGGTTGGTCATGATTAGACTGAACTCCTGCCTCGGCAAAGACCTGGACCCATTACAACTTGCCTATCGCCTCAGTAGGTCAACAGCAGATGCAAGCTCAATAGCTCTTCAAACAGCCTTAGACCACCTGGACAATACAAACACCAATGTCAGGATGCTGTTCATTGACTATAGCTCAGCATTTAATACCATATTTCCCACAATCCTGATTGAGAAGTTAAAGAACCTGGGCCTCTGTACCTCCTTCTGGAATTGGATCCTTGACTTTCTAACTAGAAGATCACAATCTGTGCAGATTGGTGATAACCTATCCTCCTTGCTGACAATCAATACTGGTGCACCTCAGGGGTATGTGCTTAGCCCACTGCTCTACTCTTTATATACACATGATTGTGTGACTAAGGCAAAGCTCAAATACCATCTATAACTTTGCTGGTGATACAACCATTGTTGGTAGAATCTCAGATGGGGACGAGAGGGCATACAGGAGTGAGATATGTCAACTAGTTGAGTGGTGTCACAGCAACAACCTGGCACTCAATGTTGGTAAGACAAAAGAATTGACTGTGGACTTCAAGAAGGGTAAAATGAAGGAACACATACCAATCCTCATAGAGGGATCAGAAGTGGAGAGAGTAAGCAGTTTCAAGTTCCTGGGTGTCAAGATCTCTGAGGATCTAACCTGGTCCCAACATATCAATGCAGTTATAAAGAAAGGCAAATCATTGACTGTACTTCATTAGGAGTGTGAAGAGATTTGGTATGTCAACAAATACACTCAAAAACTTCTATAGATGTATCGTGGACAGCATTCTGTCAGGCTGCATCACTATCTGGTATGGTGGGAGGGGGTGTGGGCAACAGCACAGAACCAAAAGAAGCTGCAGAGGACTGTAAAATTAGTCAGCTCCATCTTGGGTGCTAGCCTGCAAAGCATCCAGGACATCTTTAGGGAGCGGTGTCTCAGAAAGGTAGCATCCATTATTAAAGACCTCCAGCACCCAGGGCATGCCCTTTTCTCACTGTTACCATCAGGTAGGAGGTACAGAAGCCTGAAGGCACACACTCAGTGATTCAGGAACAGCCTCTTCCCCTCTGCCATCCAATTCCTAAATGGACATTGAACCTTTGGACACTGCCACACTTTTTAATATATATATTATTTCTGTTTTTTGCACAATTTTTAATCTAGTCAATATATGTATACTGTAATTGATTTACTTATATATATTTTTCCTTTTTCTATATTATGTATTGCATTGAACCGTTGCTACGGTAACAAATTTCATGACATATGCCGGTGATAATAAACCTGATTCTGATTAATTGGTAAGTATATTTAGGGCACCAAGAATTGAATACTTAAGGAACACCTGAGTTCAGTGCTGAATCATAAGCCTACCCGTGATTTCGTCTAGCATTTGAATTGCGTTCAGTTTCTCAATCCTGTTTGAGACCATGTCTCTATCCCAGCCTCAGATACTCCAGTATTTGGGCCCAAGCCATCCTCGTCAAAGACTCTTACTACACTTATGGTCATATGTTTCATAACCATTGATAAACTGCAATCAAATTCTGTGAGAGAAGGGTTCCTGTGCGAATAAAATCTATTGCCCAAAGGTAAAGAGAAGTAGATGGGCAAAGGATGTAGAATTTCCTCATAGCCGTTCCCAATTTTTCAGCAAAACAGCTAGAAAAGCCACAATATTCCAGAACAGAGTGTGTCGTCAATGCTGCTCTTCAATGAATTTCCTCAGTTCTTCTGCTGAAGTTAGACAGAGTGCAGAGGAGATTTACTAGAAAGTTGCCTGGATTGGAGAGCAGGCCTTATGAGAATAGGTTGAGCGAACTTGGCTTTTTCTCCTTGGAGCAACAGAGGATGAGAGGTGACCTGATAGAGAGGTATAAGATGATGAGAGGCACTGATCGTGTGGATAGCCAGATGCTTTTTCCCTAGGCTGAACTGGCTAACACAAAGGGGCATAGTTTTAAGGTGCTTCGATGTAGGTACAGAGGGGATGTCAGAGGTAAGTTTTTCACACAGAGTGGAACGCACTACCAGCGACGATGGTACAGGCAAATACAATAGGGTCTTTTAAGAGACTCTTAGATAGGTACAGGGAGCTTAGAAAAATAGAGGTCTATGTGGTAGGGAAATTCTAGGCAGTTTCTAGAGTAGGTTACGTGGTTGGCTCAACATTGTGGGCCAAAAGGCCTGTACTGTGCTGCAGATTTCTATGCTCTCTGTTCTAAGTTGTATCTGAGAAACTACTGCCCCAGAAAATCTCCTCCATCCCCAACCTCACTGCCTTCTGATAATCCATTGTACTTGCTTGATAAATTGATTCATTGGTGAAACCAACAGTTCTACACCTTCTGCATGATTTTTAATTTTTGCACAATTTTTAATCTATTCAACATATGTATACTGTAATTGATTTATTTATTATTATTTTATTTTTCTCTTGTATTATGTATTGCATCAAAAAGCTGCTGCTAAGTTACCAAGTTTCACGACACATGCCAGTGATAATAAATTTGATTTTGATTCTACTGAAAATTCCACCCAGGCACCAATGGCCTATTCAACAACCCTTTTACTTCCAGCCTACACTAATCCACAATAGATGAAAGTCAAAGTGAAATTGCTGTTTCTTTTTAAGCACTGATACCTAAAGACAAATTTCTACCAGGTTTAGCTTCTAGTCTGAAAGGAAGAATACAGAGATGAAATGCCTGGTTACAGTAGAATAACACAACTCAGGAACTGAATGCAGAGTTTATATTGCTGGGCTGGGATATTCGGAAATTTAGTCTGGGAGCGAGAGTAATATTGAAACCAGAGTTTGTTTATTGGCAGGGAGGTTAGAGGGAGATGAGACTGACTATTCATCCTGTGTCGATAAAACAGACAACTATTTTAAAATGTGGCAATGTATCATCATGATGTTGGTAGCAACATTCACAAGATTCCTTAGTTCGTCTGTGAATGTTACCCAACTAAATAACACTACCAAAGAAAAAACGGGATATCAATAGCCAAAGCCCATAGCCAAGTCACCTATACTATAAAGCATTATGCTACCATGCTGACAACTCTAAACTATTTTTCTAATACTCAATATGAACATACCTGTATATTTATATTGCACCTTTTGTATCTTTAACACAGGTCTCAAGGTATCTTTCAAGAACTCTTCATCTCATGTTCTCGATATCTATTGCTTACTTATTTATTATTATTTTGTTTGTGTTTTATTTTCTTTTTGCATTTCCCCACTTTGTTGTCTTTTGCACATTGGTTGTTTGTCCATCTTGTGCACAGTTTTTCATTTGATTCTTCTGTGTTTCTTTGTACTTACTGTGAATGCTCGCAAGAAAATGAATCTCAGGTTAGTACAGGGTAACATATATGTGCTCTGATAATAATTTTACTTTGAACTTTTGAATATGTTGACATCTATCTACCTTTCAAATAATAATAAAGCAGGAGTCAAAAGGTTTTGTCAAAAGACGTTTGTGCATACAAACATCTAGCCATAGTCATTAAATCACAGAGTCCAAGGGCACAGGAGTCACTGATTCAGCCCATCGTGTCCATGGTGGTGGAGAAAAGGAGGCTGAGGTTTAGGAGAAAATCTTTTGAGCTTAGAGCCTCGACAGATGAATTCATGACCACTGATAGACTTGTGTTCATTGGTAAAATTACCATGAAAGCACTGAAGTAAGCCATGGTTGACAATAGCATAGCATCTCACTTCACTGGTGTACAATGATGAAACTGTTACTATTTTGAACTCTTTTACATTGTTTATCCTTGGTTTAAATTTAGACAGATCCCAATTTCAATATGGCCACCAGAGCGTGCTGAGACCCTTGACTGGTGACAAGCCTGCACATGCTGGCTAATCACACAGGCTTCAACAGTGCAGATTCTCCAATTTCTACGCAATACTCAACAGTGTTATCAATGTGTGACTGACACCACAGCTGACAGGCTGTAAAGAACCCTGCCAAACAGCAACTGCTAGCCTGCAAATATTATTTGAAATCTGTAGGATGCCTTGGATTTTCCAATTTAAGTACTGTCATTTTTGAACAAACCAATCAACTGTGGACCCAGAAGTACATACAGACTCTGCTATCGGCTACTGACACTATGATACAGTGATGCCTTTCATTAAAGATAAGAACGTCTGCATTAGTTTTGACTGATGATGTATGTCACATACTCTTTGTAGTTCATTACAAGAAAAGGGTCAACCTCTGATATCTGGCTGCACTAGTTTCTCAATTCAGTACACTTTGTGAATTGTTGCAGCATTGCTGAGCAAACTTTATGCTATTTGGATGTTCGCCACATGCAAAGAAAAGAGCAAAATATTATAACTCTGCCTCCTCTTCCATGCCCACAGATGGTACTTAGACACTGAGGGTTAGTCTGCTTGCAAATGGATGAGTCAGAACAGTGCACTAGTTAAGCATTTTACATTTGGCTATTGCCAACTTGAATAAAGAAGCTTGTTGATTCAATCCCACATGTTAATTTATTCATGCAGGTTATTATGAAACACTCCTCCAAGGATAGTTACCTTGGCATGATGGAGAGCTTGTGACCTTCTGACATCCCAAGTGCGATGCCTTCTGGGGTTTAGCTCCTGGTAGGGTCACCCATGGTGGTAAGGTAAAAGGGGAAATTCCAGAAAAAGAGTGGTCCAACCGAAACCTCAATGGTGGAGCAAGTAGAAGATGATCACAATCACATCGGCAGTGAAGACAGAGCAAGGCTGCAGCAGGGAAGGATCTCCAGCTGTCTTACGTTCCATGCCACTGGACCCTGACCCCGATCAGGACTGTGTGATGGCTACCCATGCATAAGCCTTCCCACTCTAAAAATGAGTCACACATAGGCGACTTCCATTAAGGGAATCCATCCTGACATCCAGAACACGATGTATGTGGATCCCAGAACACGATGCTTAGATGACAATTTAAGTGCTGGGCCAAATCAGAAAGATTGGGTGCAGGCCCCAGAGCATATCAAGGTGACTAAACCCAATGTCTGGATGACAATTTAATTGCCGGGCCAAATTGGAAAGGTCGGGTACAAGTCAAATTGAGGCAGTGGGGTCCAGGCCCCAGAGTGTATCGAAGCGACTGAACCCATTGCTTGGACGACGATTTAGGCACGAGGCCACATTGAAAAGGTCAGAGTATTGGGGCTCAAGGCAAGGGACGGGCTGGTTCAACTTGTTGCTCCACTGGGTGCTCAACTAAGAATCTGGGGGGGGGGGGAGCGGACTCTCTTTGTGGACGTCAGTTCAGAACACTATTCACTTGCATTTATTGTTTACATGACTTGTTTTTGTTTCTCTGCACATCGGGAGTTTGACAGTCTTTCCTTAAAATGGGTTCTTTTGGGTGTCTTTGTTTCTTGGCTGTCTGTTTGGAGACGAATCTCAAGGTTGTATAATGCATACTTACTTTGATAATAAAAGTACATTGAACTTTGAGATGGACCCACCTGCAGAGTTGTAAACTTAGTCAGCTCTGTCATGGGCAGTAGTCTCCGTAGTATCCAGGACACCTTCAAAGAGCAATGCTATCTGAGGACCCACTGATAGACAACCCCTTAGGAGATAATCATACTCAACTCAAATGATTACACTGCTACTTCTATGAGAAAGAACAGAATTAAAACCAATTCCCATATCCTTTTCAACCCATGAGTTTTAAAACCTCATAACTTTCCATAATAAGACATTTCCTACTTTGTTTTAAACCAGTTGGGCTTCACTTTGTATATTATCTCTTGTTTTTAAGTCCTTAGATACAAAACATTTTTAGCTACCCTGATACAACTTCCCAAACTGGGAATGCTCTACCATCCTCTAACCTTCACTTCTCCGCGTTTCTTAACCTTTTTTTTATTTCTCTTCCCCCAAACCAAGATACATTCCAGTGATGCAGCCTCTCTAAAGCCTCAATGTTCTTTTTCCAGAGTGGAGTGTAACACTGCTCATTATTAGCTCTTGGCTTTTATATACCACACACAGAATCCTACGAGCTTTCATTTATAGCCTTTGACGTTTATTGAAACTATACTTCCAAACCTTTATTTTTCCACTACATCATGTTTTCCAACTAGTATAATTATTGTTGTGATGGTTACAAAAAAAACACGAGCTCAGACTTTGTGAAATCCATCTGCCACCTCTTATTCCATCCCCATGCTCTCTGTGTTATCCTTCACATATGTTTAACAGATTAAGTGTATGCCATTTTTGTACCATTTTGGCACAATTTCCTCCCGATCCACCTCAGAATATATATATTACATTAAATAAGTAGTACAACTATGAAAATAAAAAGTAGTGAGGTAGTGTTCATGGGTTCAGTGTCCATTCAGAAATCGGATGGCAGAGAGGGAGAAGCTGTTCCTGAATCATTGACTGTGTGTCTCCAGTACTTCTTTCCTGATTGTAGCAATGAGAAGAGGGCATGTCTTGGATGATGGGACTCCTAATGATGGATGCCACTTTTCTGAAGCATTGCTCTTTGAAGGTATCCCAGATACTATGGAGGCTAATGCCCATGATAGAGCTAACTAAGTTTATAACTCTCTGCAGCTTATTTTGATCCTGTACTTTAGCCCCCTCCGATACCAGACAATGATGCAGCCAGTTAGAATGCTCTCCACACTACATCTGTAAAAATATGCGAGTGTGAAAACTTCAGAGAATCTCTCTGAAATCTCAGAAAACACGACTATACACTGTCTAAACTCAATCCGGAAAACTGTGAAGTGATTCACTTTGGAAGGTCAATATTGAAGGCAGAGCACAGAGTTAATGGCAGTATTCTTAGTGTGGAGAAGCTGAAGGACCATAGGGTCCACATCCTTTAAACTCTCAAATTTGCCTCACAAGTTAATAGGGTTGTTAAGAAAGCATATAGTGTGTTGATGTTACTCAGGGGATAAGTTCAAGAGCAGCTTTAAAAACCCTGGTTAGACCAGATTTGGGAGTATTGTGTTCAGTTCTAGTTAATACATTATGAGAAGGATATGGAAGCTTTAGAGAGGGTGTAGAGAAGATTTACCAGGATGATGCCTGAATGAGAGGTGATTTGATGAGGTGTACAAGATGATAAGTGGCAAAGACTGAGCGGACAGCCGAACACTCTCCCCCAAGGCGGAACTTGCTAATACAAGGGAACATTATTTAAAGCATTGAGAGGAAAGTATAGTGGAGAGGTTAGAGGTAGTTTTATTTTACAGACAATGATAGGTGTGTGGAACGCATTGCAAAAGCTGGCTGGCAGAGGCAAATACCTTAGGAATAGTTAATAGACTCTCAGATAGGCAGATGGATGAAAGAAAACTAGTGGGCTATATGGGAGGGAAAGGTTTGATTGATCTTGAAGTAGGTTAAAGGATCAGCACAACATCTTATGCCGAAGTGCCTGTACTTTTCTCTGTTCTACATTCTAAACTACATCATCATATTTGTTACCTTCTGATGTTTCAATGGGGGATCTCATATGCAGTGTACGGAGACTGTGTGTAACCATCTTAATCTAGCTACTTAGCAATTTCATCCTAAAGTGTCAACAATGTGCCCTACCGTATATGTTAGTTGCCAAGTAATTAGCTGCATTTTCTCTTTTGTTCTTTCATCATTAGTATATCATAATAGTGCACTTTATAAGCATATCACTTTATATGTTTATCTGACTGAAGATGATGAATTTAACAGGCGCCACATCAAAACAAGTAATGCTGTGTAAACAGTAATCTTAAAAAGCTGATCTCATTGAACTACACGCACTATCCTTCAAAATAATGCCATACTAATACCACCACCCAGGCCATGCACTCTTCTCACTGCCATTGGGCAAGAGGTATAGGAGCCTCAGGTCCCACACCACCAGGATCAGGAACAATAATGATAACCTACAACCAGCAGCTTCTGAACCAGTGTGGTTAACTTCAACCTCCTCAGCTCTGAACTGATTCACAACCCCCAGACTCACCTTAAAGGACTCTACAACTCAGAGTCATTGAACACTATAACACAGAAACAGACCCATTGGCCCATCTAGTCATGTCGAGCTATTGTTCTGCCATCCCATCAACCTGTACCAAGACCATACCACTCCCATTACATACCTATCCAAATTTCTCTTAAATGTTGAAATTGAACCTACATCCATCACTTCCACTGGCAGCTCCTTCTATCTCTCACCACCCTCTTGAGTGAAGTTCCCTTCATGTTCCCCCTAAACAACTCACCTTTCTCCCTCTAGTTCTAGTCTCACCTGACCTCAGCGGTAAAAGCCTGCTTGCATTTATCCTGTCCATACTCCTCATAATCTTGTATGCAACACCCTGGGAAAGGTTTCACTGCTAACATAATGGTTTTTCTGTAGCAGCAGTGTTTGGGTTATGGCTAGAGATACCAGGTGCTTTGGAATGTGAGCTCAATACTTTGCTCAGCTGGAGATGAAGAGGTAAAACACTGGAGAGAACCAGTCATAGGATTTGACCCAGTAAGGGACCGTGATTCGATGGAACCAGGTGCCACAGTCGACTGAGGATCAGTGAATATGAATTTTGGGAAGAGTTGAGCTCCAACCTGTGCACGTTTGACTGTTCAATTATAAAGGGTCCTTTTGCTTTTTTATTTTCTTTACTAACCCTTTAGTTAAGATTCACAAATATAATTCCTTTAATCGAATGCAGTGTGCTGTTATTTCTTGGCACTGTGCTGTAACAGGGCAGCAAATTACACAGCATCCACACAAACCGGGGTCTGGCGTGGGAGAGCCATCTTAATCTCGCGGGTTTGGCGGCACCGGAGTGGGTATTCCCCAGACTTACACAGCCAAGGAAACCAGTGAGGTTTCATGTACAGTATCCATGCTCAGTATTTTGTTTTTAAACAATTTGTCATCTTTGACACAATTTGTCTTCTTTCACACATTGGTTGTTTGGCAGTTATTAAAGTATAGTTTACATCTATTATATTTCTTTATTTTCCTGTAAATGCCTGCAGGAAATAAATCTCAAGGTAGTACATGATGACATATATGTATTTTGATAAATTTACTTTGATTTTGACTTGCATTGCTATGGAAAAGCTTCAGTTTTTAGGACTTCTATGCTGATAGCAGCTTCTTCAGCCAAGTTCCCTGTGCTTCCAACTTGTATCTGCACTGTGACGTCCTAACTGACAGGGCAGCAAGAACTTCCACAGCCTTCACAGTTTTCAGGCTGGGAAATCTCTGTTCTGAGCTTACTGCAGCTGTTCCCTTCAGCTGATGGGAAAAAAAAAACAGAACATTGAACTTTGGCTAAAGAAATAAATTCCTCCTTACCTCCGTTCTCAAAGGTCACCCCTCAATTTTGAGGCTGTGTTCTCTTCTTCTGGAGAACCCCACCATAGGAAACATCCTCTCCACATCTCATACTTTCAACATTCAGTAGGTTTCAATGAGATCCCCCTACATTCTTCTAAATTCCATCAAGTGCAGGCCCAAAGCTGCCAAATGCTCCTCATATGTTAACCTCTTCATTTCCAGAATCATCCTCGTGAACCTCCTCTGGACTCTCTCCAATGACAACACATCCTTTCCGAGATATGGGGCCAAGATCTGTTGACAATATTCCAAGTGCAGCTCGACGAGTGTCTTCTAAAGCCTCAGCATTATCTTCTTGCTTTTATATTCTATTCCCCTTGAAATAGATGCCAACATTGCATTTGCCTTCTTTACCACAGACTCAACCTGTAAATTAACCTTCGGGGGAGTCTTGCAATTTCTCCTTCCGATAAAAAAAATCCCCTCCCCCTCCCACTCCCCTCTTCTTCCATTCCCTACTCTGGCCCCTTACCTCTTCTCACCTACTTATCACCTAGGTCCCCTCCTCCTTCCTTTTCTCCTGTGATCCACTCTCCTCTCTAACCAGATTCTTTCCTTGTAAGCAGCTGCCATCTTTCCTACCCTCCTGGCTTCACCTATCACCTTCTAGCTACCCTCCTTTCCTTCCTTATTCAGGCATCTTTACCCTTCCTTTCCAGTCCTGAAGAAGGGTCTCGGGCTGAAACGTCAACTGTTTATTCATTTCCATAGATGCCAAACCTGCTGAGTTTCTCCAGCATTTTGTGTATGTTGCTTTGGATTTCCAACATCAGAAGACTTCCTTGTTTTTAATACCAACACTATTTTGGCTTTTGGAAATCCCAGGTACCTTCGTCCCTCAAAGATATACATGGATATTCAAGAACAGTGACAGATTAGTAAATTAGTATGCCTGAAGGCTGAAGTTCACTGGCCATCAAAGAGGCTCTGTGTGTACGACGTTCATCCCTGCATTGCAGTCTGCTGCACCAAAATGCTGGGAACCTGGCTCTCAGCAAAAAGGCTGGACCCAAGGCTATAAAGGATGAAATGGCATGGCCTGGAGCAGTTGCCTATTGATCTCAAGGCAAAATAAGGTCTACCCCAACGTCTTTTGGGGGAGATGCTTAAAGTTGAATTCCCTACGTGTGTTTAACTCCACCACAGATGGTTCCAAGTGCAGCTGCTAAAGGAGGAGGGTTGGGCACAGGGCTAGCAACTACATCCCATAGAAAAATCCAGAGCTACAGAAAGGCCAACTGAAGCTCCGAAGACCTCACCCTTGGAAGAGGCAGGATCTTTGAAGAATGGCTACACCTAGGGACAATTCGAAAGACTGGCCCAGGACAGAGGAATCTGGTGAGCTGCTGTCAGCGGCCTGTGGCCCAGTAGGAGTGATGGGTTTAAGTAAGTAGCACATGTTTACTGTGCAATCAGTGAGCACTCCAAACTTGCAAGAATAGATCATTTTAATTAATTTGGGTATCAAAACAGTGTATTGGAAGAGCAACTATCTGAAATAATTAGTGATGGGCATAAATATATTTAACTGTCTACACATCTACATCTGTGATGCCACTGAATTTGCAATCAAAAGTCTTTAAAAATTAGACACTAAAAACTGCAAGCAGTTAACATTTCAAATAAAGCAATCCAGTCCGCTTACCTGCTGCTGACTTACTGATCTAGACATCAAAGGGTGCAATTTAGTTAAATGTGCTGGGTAAAGGGATTCCTAAGTCCCTGTGTAATTAGTGGAGAACAAAACGAAAGACAATCTCTTCAAACGGATTGCAATTTATTGCTGTAATAGAAGCAAGTTTCTGCACTCTGCTCCTGTCGGTGAATCTGTGTTGTGACAGCTGTAGTACAAAGTGGAAACTCTATGAAAAGGGATTTTAAAAAAGTGATGTTGTTAATCATCCATCACAATGAAATATATTTATTTTTCCTTTTACAATTGTGCATGTTATTTACCCCAGAAGGATTCAGCAGAATGAAGATACACAAAGAAGTCATTGGAATTAGCTCCAGCTTACCTACCCTATAAATTTGTATTGACTGCACGTACATAAGCTTGAGTGTAAATAGAGCAATTCTACATCTCTGTCCAACACTTATTGAACCCAAATTAAAAGGAATCAATGCAGAAATTACTTTTTGTAGAAGGCCTTTTTTTGTTCTGCAATTGATAAAAAAACATATCACATGGTAATCCAAAAATTGCAGTAATAGGATGAGGTTGTAAATCAGTATGCAAAACTGCTGAAATAATTATCAAAAATATCTTTCCAATATTTTTCCAAAAGAGGGCAAGACCAGAACATATGTGTCAAGGAAGCTACCTCAGACTTACATCTCTCACAGACAGGATTTATATGGCAATAAAAACGAGTTAACTTAGCCTTAGACATGTGGGCCCTATGAACCATCTTCAGCTTGCCGTTTGATTGCATTTGTTACATTAATAGCCAGAAGATCCACTTTATTTAAATGGGAAGATTCTAATCCACCTACTCCAATTCAATGGTTTTCCCAAACTATAACACGTCTTAATTTGGAAAAACTTAGGAGTGGCACTATCAACCCTTCCGTTAAATTTGAAGAAACTTGGAGACCATTTATTCAATATTTTCATATGATGTAAGCTGACCTTTTCTGAGTCCTTCTCAATAACTTTTTGTTTGTGTATAGAGGAACGGGAGATAATGACAAATAATGATTTTAACTAATGAAACATGGCAGCCCAACTTTTGTTTCGTTTTGTTTTTATTTTGGGTTTTTTGTAGTTTAGGGGGACTTTTTTTCTCTTGTAAAGAACTTTTATCTTTGAATCTTTCTCATGTTTAGTTACTAAGAGATTGGGAGGCTTAGATTACACATGTTACTCGGAGTCTGTTTCTGTATACGTTAACCATTATTAATGTAATCCCGATCTCTTTGTATCATTATCATTGTTATATTTATCTATTTGAAACTCAATAAAAAAGACTGATAAAGAAAAAACATATCACCTAATCTTGCACAGCCAAACTTCTAATAAACCACCATAGATTCAGTGGTTATATTTCAGGTAATTTATTAACCTTCACTACATTCCCAAATGAAAGTGGGAGAAACTTACTTGGGTGTCTGGAAACAGATCTTTATTTTTTGAAAAGGCTGCACTTGACCCAGTTTCCTCAAATTACTTTCCTTAACTATCCCTAAATAAAGCAGTGAGCAAATGTCCTATAAAGGAATCGATCGCAAGATTATATTCTGCCTAACAGCAATGGAATAGAAAGGTCTGTGTGCCAGTAAGAATCAGCCAAGTTAGTCTCAAGGGTGTTTCACAGGCAAGAAGAGGCACAGATCTACATCAGCATTCACTATGGCTTATGGTAAATGCTAATATTTAAATATTATCAATGCTATATTTAAATTGGCTGATGACATCATTGTTGGCTGCATCAAAGGTGATGACACATTGGCATATACAAAAGACATTGAACATCTGGTTGAAAGGTGCCACAACAACTCAACGTCAGGAAAACCAAAGAGCTGATTATTGACTACACGAGGAAGCAGCTGGAAGTCCATGAGCCATTTCTCATTAGGGGATTAGAGGTGGAGAGGTCAGCAACTTTAAATTCCTTGGTATTAGCATATTAGAGGAACCAGAATGTAGGTATCATCACAAAGAAGGCATGACAACTCCTCTTAATGGCCACAAGAAAATGAATCTCAAGGTGATATACAGTATACATACTTCGATAATAAATTGACTTTTAACATTTGAACTTTGATCTTAATATCCCAGGAGATACAGTACACTGAAATTTGATTTTAATGACCACCTACCCACAGTGATCAAAAACAATTCACTGGCTAGGAACTCGCTCACTTCAATGCTCCCAAAATAAGTCCAGAAGAGGGGTCTTGCAGAAAACAGTTTTCATGCAAAACTGCCCATAATATTTATTCTATTGATCAATCTATCTTGATAAACGAATTGGGATTGCTGACGATTGCCGGGTGGGCACTTTGGGAAGATCAGCTTCTGATGTTCAATAATACCATTGAGTAATCAGGCCCAATGATCCTTGGATACTTATGTGTATTTGATCTCCCTCTTGAAGAAAACCATTTCCACTGCACAAAGCCAGTTGCAGTAAAAAGGAATTTCAATGTTCAAGAAAAAAAGTCTGTTAAGTGCAAAGAACTGGTTGACTGCAGCTGCCATTGAACATGTCATCTCTGTGAAAGACCACTTGAGTGAGGAACTCATTGACTGGCTATTGTATGGTTCCGGATCTGCCAGTGCTCTCTCACAGTTCAAAAATAATTTAATTATGATCATCTGAGAGAAAGATAATAAACTCTAAACATTTATATCACAAGCCAGAGTTCCCAACATGACCAAATGGGTAGAGTAGAGCATAAAAAAAATAAGCATATGATATTGAGCTTTGGCTAAAGTTTTTCAAACTTCACCAGCCACAAGTATGACTGGAGGATGGCCACGTTTTCCAGAAGTAGAGAAAAACCTGGTAATTAAAGTCAGGTGAACTTAACATTAAATGCAAGGAAGCTATCGCAAAAAATTACTGGTCGACACGAGATAGCTTGCAGATGTTGGAAATTCAAAGCAACACACACAAAATGCTGGAGGAACTCAGCAGGTCAGGCAGCGTCTATGGAAATGAATAAACAGTCGATGTTTCAGGTTCAGACCCTTCTTCAGAACTGAGGCAGGAGGGGGAAGATGCCAGAATAAAAAGGTCGAGTAAAGGGGAAGGAGGCTAGCTGGAAGGTGATAGGTGAAGCCTGGGGGGTAGGAAAGGTTAAGAGCTGAAGAAGGAAGAATCTTATAGGAGGTGAGAGTGGACCAGGGGAGAAAGGGAAGGGCAGGGACCCGGGGGGGAAGTAAAAGGAAGGTGAAAAGAGGTAAAAGGTCAGGGTGAGGAATTAGGGGGGAGTGAATTAGCATATAATATTCAAGCTTTGGCTGAAATTTTTTAAAACTTCACTAGCAACAAGTAAGGTACAGACAACCAAGGATGGTAAGTGTGGACCACCTTCCCAAAAAGAGAAGTAGAGAAAAACCTGGCAATTAAAGACTTGAGAACTTAACATCAGTTGAGGTCAGGATCAGTTATGGCAAAAAAATATTTACAAGGGACAGGATTAATAATCACTTGGAAAGGCAGGGATTTACAGGTTTCCCCCACTAGTCAAAGGTAGAGCGTTCCTATGAAACGGTTCGTAAGCTGGAATGTCGTAAAGTGAAGAAGCAATTAGCATTTACTTATGTGGGAAAAATTTTTGCGTATTCGCAGACCCAAAAAAAAATAACCTACCAAATCATGCCAAATAACACATAAAACCTAAAATAACAGTAACATATAGTAAAAGCAGGAATGATCTGATAAATACACAGCCTAAATAAAGTAGGAATACTTTTCTGCAATTATTGCAGCACTGTCAATAGACAATAGGTGCAGAAGTAGACCATTCGGCCCTTCGAGCCTGCACCACCATTTTGAGATCATGGCTGATCATCTACTATCAATACCCAGCTCCTGCCTTGTCCCCATATCCCTTGATTCTCCTATCCATAAGATACCTATCTAGCTCCTTCTTGAAAGCATCCAGAGAATTGGCCTCCACTGCCTTCCAAGGCAGTGCATTCCAGACTCCCACAACTCTCTGGGAGAAGAAGATTTTCCTTAACTCTGTCCTAAATGACCTACCCCTTATTCTCAAACCATGCCCTCTGGTACTGGACTCTCCCAACATCTGGAACATATTTCCTGCCTCTATCTTGTCCAATCCCTTAATAATCTTATATGTTGCAATCAGATCCCCTCTCAATCTCCTTAATTCCAGCGTGTACAAGCCCAGTCTCTCTAATCTCTCTGCGAAAGACAGTACTGACATCCCAGGAATTAACCTTTTGAATCTACGCTGCACTTCCTCTACAGCCAGGATGTCCTTCCTTAACCCTGGAGACCAAAACTGTACACAATACTCCAGGTGTGGTCCCACCAGGGCCCTGTACAAATGCAAAAGGATTTCCTTGCTCTTGTACTCAATTCCCTTTGTAATAAAGGCCAACATTCCATTAGCCTTCTTCACTTCCTGCTGCACTTGCTCATTCACCTTCAGTGACTGATGAACAAGGACTCCTAGATCTCTTTGTATTTCTCCCTTACCTAACTTTACACCGTTCACTGTCCACTGTAGCGAAAATCTCACGCAAGCGCTCTCGGCAGCACTCATGGCAAAAACATACAGTGCAAGTGCAGAAGCACTCTTTCCAGTAACCTTTAAGCTATGAAGCTACCAAATAACACATAAAAATACACAGCCTATATAAAGTAGAATTAATGTACGCCCAGTGTAGTTTCACTTACCGGAATCGGGAAGACAGTGAGGACACTGATGATGGTGTGTTAGGCTGAGGTTGGGGTGGTGGGAGGTAGAGAAGACTGGGGTGTCATCTCATCGTCGTCTGTTTCCATCAGGGCAGGCAGGTCACCTTCTTCTATGTCTGCCTACCTCGATGTCGAAGGTCGAGTTTCGTCGTCTGCTGTGGCTGATGTGGAAGGCTTGAAAAACGACAGCATGCTTGACTGCTTAGCCTCGCACATTTTTCTATCATACAGTTCTTTGTAAGCACTCAAACCATCCTGTAAATATGCCCTAAACCTACGTACTCTCTCAAAATTAAAGTCATACTTTTCTGCAATCATTGCAGCGTTGTCAAGCGCAGTGAAAATCTCATGCAATTGCTTCACGTTCAGTTCCTGGACGACTTCACTTTCGGGCTGCTTGGTACTGCATTCAGTTTCAATTTTTTTCCTTTCCTCTTCATCTGTCAGTTCTTTGTCATGGGATGCCAAAACCTCTTCAACATCATTTTCGTCAGCTTCCACAAACCCTTAGCTAAACTCACTATATCCTTACTTCGTTCGCCATGATTGAAACGCTTAATTATGTCTACTTTTACGCTAAGTGTAACACCCTTACGTGTTCTTTTAGGCTTTTCTGATACCTTAGAACGCACCTTGCTAACGGATGCACAAAATAAATCGACGTAAAGCACGGATGCTCACAGGCACGTGTTTAAGCAATGCCGGCTAGAATGCAGTTCCGGGGGAGGAGCTTGGCTGCTCAGCACGCACGCTGCCTTTTCTTGTAACAGTAAAAACACCTTCTGTTAGCGAAAACAGGTAACTAATGTAGGTCTTTCACAACAGCGAGGTGTCGTAAAGTGAGCGTTCGAAAAACGGGGACACCTGTATCTTGAAAAGATAAAGCGTATTGACTAGGGAAGGACAGGAGACATGGTTTACATGGACTTCAGGAAGGCCTTTAACAAGGTATATTTGGGAGACTATCCAAAAGCTTGGGCCCACTGAGATCCAGGGCAAAGAAGAATGGAAATTCCAGGGATTCCAGCCACAATCTTACAAATAGATAGGAAATTCCAATGTTCCATATTACCTTATGACATGACCAAAGACCATTTCAGCCTGCTCAGTTCATACCAGTTCACAGAGCAATCCATAACTCATTAATTATCCCTGTAACCTATTCTCTTGATACTCCCATCAACCCCACTCCAGATTCTACCAGTCACCTACACACTAGGGACAATTTATAGCTGACAACTAACCCACCGAACTGCATGGCTTTGGGTTGTGGAGGAAGTGGGAGCACCCCAGGTTAGCCCGTATTGTTACAGGAAGAACGTACAAACTTTTCACAGAAACCCGTATAGTTACAGGAAGAACATACAAATTTCTCACAGAAACCCATATAGTTACAGGAAGAACATACAAATTTCTCACAGAAACCCGTATAATTACAGGAAAAACGTACAAACTTCTCATAGACAGCTCCAGAGATCAGCATTGAGCTGAGGTATGAGGTAGTTGCCCAGTTTAGTTGTGACTCTGTACCACCCAAATGTTAGAACCTCCTTCTAAGAAGGGTAATGGATAAAGCCAATAACTGCTGACCGATCAGTTAATGTGGGAGAGATGGAAGTAGTGCCCACTGGGGAATAGGTGGATTGTTTAATGAAGTAACAGTGGTTTCCCACTTATGAACTTCAAAAACCATTTGATGAAATGCATAACAGGCTATCATCAAGACTGAAGGCCATATAATAAAAGGGGCTACAGCAACATTACTAGAAAGTTGGCTTCAATAGTAGTGAGAGAGTATGTAGTAATAAGGAGGAGTTGCTTTAGTTAGAGGATAGTGAATCTGTGGAATTCATTGCCATGGGCAGCTGTGAGGGCCAAGTCAGTACGTATAATTAAAGTGGAGGTTGATGGATTCTTGTTGGGTGGCAGGTTAGAGATACGCCCATACCAAAGCTGCTCTTCCTTCCGCTAGCCTGCAGGTCACCCTTGGGCAAGGTGTAGCACCTGCTTAGCCCCCTGATCAAGGTCACGTGTAGCCATGGGAGCAGGTAGTGGATGGTCATATGAGAAGCTGGTGCATATCGCAAGTCCTGGTTATGCGATCACTGACACCAGGCAAACAATCTCTGAAAAGCATTAATAATGGCTAGTGTCACCCGTCTTGTAAAGACAATGCCCAGAAGAAAACAATGGCAAACCACTTCTGCAGAAAAGATTTGCCAAAAACAATCATGGTTATGGAAAGACCACGTCTTACAACACAGCACCTAGTTCGGCAATTTGGCTAAGCCCATGAGAAGGTACCTTTGAATGTGTATGAACTTAGTTAGTCAACCAGGCCAGGAATGAATGTTATATTAAAGGTTTTATTACTAAAGAAGTACAGTAACAATGATTGTAGTAGAAAGCAACAAAACAAAATACAAAGATCAAAGATGATAGGATACGAACAGAGGAAGATAGATGGCTATAAGGAACATCTAATGCGTAACTGAGGTGAAGACAACTGGAATTATCTCGAGACCAAGATGAAAGAGAAGAGACTAGCAGGAATGTCAGCATTTGAGTTAGGCTCAGCTTGGTTAGTCAGGTAATTAATTATACATTAGTAAACACAACAAGAAAGAATAATGATTAGCAAGGAGTATGTTTCCCACAATTCAGACTTAGATTTTGCAACCTAATACAAGTTGCTAAACAACTGACACCAGAAATGAATAATACTGAGAAAGATTTTTAACATTTATCAGTTCTTTGTATAAACAGAGTCAGGGTCATTCAGCATGGAAACAGATCATTCAGCCCAATTTGTTTATTGCCCAGTGAGCTAGTACCATCTACACACGTGGTCCACAGCCTTCTAAATTCCTCTCATCCATGCACTTTTCTAGATGGTTTTTTGATGTTACCCATGAGCCCACCTCAATCACCATTTCAGGTAGTAGATAATATCATCTCCCACCAATATTACTATCTATATCCCTTTCCAAAATCATTATTTTAGCACCAAAGAAACAGAATTAGTATCTCCAGGTGAGCTCTACTAAGCACATGTCAAGTTAGATGAGAAGTTGCCTCTATTCCTCTCCACAGATGTATCCGGACCCGCTGAGTTCCTCCAGCATTTTGTGTGTGTTACTCTGGATTTCCAGCTTCTGTAAAATCTCGTGTTTGCTTCAAATCAGAACATGGTCTTGAAAAACTGTTGATAAATCCTTGTTAGCATAGAGGAAGGTGGGGGAACAAACAGGGTGCAAAACAGGAAGATAGGAAGATACATGGAATATAGACAGATATTGTGGCCCAGGTTCCTATCAGGGGTCTGTCAGGCCCAGCATTAGGAGAATACTAAGGCTCAGCTTGGAAAAAAAGTGTTTAAATTAATAAAGATCCCTGCAACTACTTCCTGGTCCAGGAAACGGGAGAAATCCTGAAAGAAACAGGAACAGGCAAGCAAAGAGAAACAAGAGTTTAAAAAAAGGATGCTGAAATGAGAATGAACAAGTGATACAGGAGTTAAAGAACAAAGAAAAAGGGTGGGGGTGGGAAGAGAAAATAAATGGAGCCAGAAAAGCAATTTCATCACTAACATGAGTCAGTTCCTGACATAAGCCGGAAAGGCCGAGTATTGTCACTCTAAGCTTGAGAAGAAAGCTGAATTAGGAAATGATGAGGAAAGTGGTCCAACAAAATAGTTCCACATGGTACCAAGTACTGTTACACGCTTTGATGAAAATCTTCTAGCCCTTACAAATGATGACAGGGAGACAGATGAGAGGATTAGAGACTTGGCTGAAACTAGACTTATCTAGCCCCAAGTTAGAGACAATATCTCAAACAGGGTGCTTGAAAGATTTACTGAGCTCCTTAAAATCATTACAGTTAGCTGCAGCTATCCAAATGGGCAGCATATTTTTGAGGAAAGGTCAAAACACTGAAATTCTACATGGAACAAAAGGACCTGATCTGAGCCTAACAGACTGGAACTTTTCTAATCCCCAGATATTCTGGACCCTACAGCATCACAGACAATGTTAATCTATCGATTTATAAAGTTACTCTGGGCAACGTGTAGGTTTCACTTTTAATCAAAGGGTCCAGTAAGCTGACATGACATGACATGACATGATGCTTGATGCAAAAGAGGAACCAAATAATAAATTAGTCTTGTTTATCTGATTGATCCCCATGAATGGCATCCTGTTTGGATGTAATAATCTGTTGAAAGAGAGAAGTAGATTAATTCACTGAAGAGATGGTAACTTTGTGGAGTGCAGGTACTGCAAAGACAATGTCAAACTACTAACCTGATTTTGTATCAATACTACAGACGAATCACAATACCTGCTATAATCAAGAAAAAATCTGCAGATGCTGGAAATTCAAGCAACACAAACAAAATGCTGGAGGGACTCAGCAGGCCAGGCACCATCCATGGAAAAGAGCAAACAGTCAAAGTTTCGAGCCAAAACCTTTCATCAGGATTGATGAGTGGGTGTTAAAATTCACCAGTCTTGATGAAGGAGCTTGGCCTGAAACATACACTGTACTCTTTTCCATAGTTGCTGCCTGGCCTGCTGAGTTCTTCCAGCATTTTGTGTGCATTCATTGCCATAGTGTATACATTTAAAGGACAAGCAGGAGGATATGATATGTTTGAAAATAAGCAAACGTTGGACAGAGAGGTGAAGATGGGAATTAAGTGCTGACCAACAAGTGATTGATATGCAGAAGTAGAAACTAATGTGAGCTTAGCACTCAAAAGAAACGTACAAAGTTCAAAGTAAGTTTATTATTTAAGAATGTATATGCCACCATATACTACCCTGAGATTCATTTTCTTGTAAGCATTCACAGTAGAACAAAATACAACAGAATCAATGAAAAATTACAAACAAAAACTCAAAAGCAGTGTGCAAAGGAAGACAAACTGCAAATACACAAAAAAAACAAAAAGGATAGATAGATAGAACTGAGAACATGAGTTGCAGAGTCCTTGAAAGTGAGTCCATTGGTTGTGGGATCAGTTTAGGGTTGGTGTGAGTGAAGTTATCCTCGCTGGTTCATTGGCCTTATGGTTGAAGGGTAATAACTGTTCCTGAACCTGGTGATGTGGGACCTAAGCTTCCTTCACCTCCATCCCAATGGCAGCAGTGAGAAGAGAGCATGGCCTGAATGGTGGGGGGCCATTGATGTTGGTAACCAAAGTAACCATTGGTAAAGAAAGGGTAGGCAGTTATTTAATGATAGGAAACCTCTCTCTGATTACAGTGGGAGAGGCAGAAATGGCTGGTATCAGATCTGTTCACTGGTGTGTAACATGCTGAGAGAGAAGAACAAAAGGTAATATGTGGGATGATAGTAGAGATGTAATAACTAAGAATTTGGCTAATAAACCATGGCAAAGAGGTAATTGTAATAACCAATACAATGGCCACATACAGTACACAAACACAAATATTGATGCTTGGCGACATTAATGCAACAGTCAGACAACTTAAATCAAATTCCAGAGAACTAAAACTTCCCTGTGGGTGCATCAAGCAAGAATAACCTTGATTATTATACCACTGAGTACACTTCCTATGTCCCCTCCTTTGAGAATACAACCCTCTATTACCATGGGTTATCAACTGGATGTGTTTATAATGCCCAATGAATGGAATAGTACCAACTCCACTGGGAGCTTATACCTGTGGCGTACATATGATTTAAATATTTTAGTGAACTTCTGGAGTGGTTTCCAAATGGATAAGGATAATTGGAAAAACACAATTTAAAATCTGGTTGCTACAGGAAGTCAGAAGATTAAACAGAAGGAGGAGAATAAAATTGGGAACTGCAAATGATCTTGGAACTGTGTACAAATGGGAGTAGTGACAGTCAAAACTATGGACATCACAAACGTAAGCTCACTAACTAAAGTGTCAAGTAAGACTGAAATCAATGAGGATGAAAGCAGAAGACACTGCCTGTGTTTGACTGGTCTCCCTCTCCCTCTTGCTCGCTGCTGCCAGAGAAAGATGCAGAAGTCTTGGGTCTTGTGCAAGGTTTGATCAGCACAGTTTGTGGATTGGACTCATTTTCAGAGGTCTCTGAAGTTCATGCTATATGTGATTCTGGTTTCTGGTCATTCCTTTTTTTTTATTACAATTACGTGCGATTTTATCAGGGTAGACTGATGTGCAGCCTACAGTCAATGAACGAAACAGCACTAAATTGAACTGAACTAAACTATCCCTATACAACTGCGATTCCATGGGGCTCCTTGAGGGGTCACTCATGGCTCCACAAAAAATCGTGCCTGAAAAAAATAAACATCATTTTTTGATCTTTGTGCAATGCTAGCACTCGCAGTGGTGGGCAGTGACTGAGCAGAACCGTCAGCAATCTCATTTGAGGTCTTGCAGCTCAGTAAGGCAGCGTGCAGTAGGACCGTTTTTGACACAAGATAGGGGAGGCTGTTGACTGTACTGTACGGAGGGGAGGAGGGGAGGCTGATGAGGAGCACGGTATTACACGGAGAGGAGGACGGTAGGCTGGTGATGAGCATGAAGTGCGTTTTCTGAGCATTAAATGGACTCATCCACTTTTGTATTTTATTAACCTTTGTGTCTTACAGACATGTTTGATGGTCCAATGTGGTGATTTTTAAATTACAATCTTCTAAGTCATTTTAGTGCACAAGTGCAACAAAAGGCACAAAGAAGTCTGTTTTTACAATGAAAGTTACTTATCAATGGATTTTACATGGACTGGTGATCCAAGTTGTCCTATTCCATTGTGCCTAGTCTACATATATATAATAACCATATATAACAATTACAGCACAAAAACAGGCCATCTCGGCCCTTCTAGTCCATGCCGAACACTTGCTCTCACCTAGTCCCACCGATCCATATAACCAAATATAACTATTACAGCATGGAAACAGGCCATCTCGGCTCTTCTAGTCTGTGCCGAACAACTTACAAATGCAGCAATGCCTCCAGCAAAATTGAAAAGACACTTCATACAAATCACAGCCATATGACATAAAAGTGCTGATTATTTTAAACGGCTATTGGAATCTCAAAACAAACAGAGTAAAGCTTTTGTTAATAAGGTCACAGTCAGTAAAGAAATCTCAGGAAGCAAGTTATTTAGCAGAACTTTTTAACCCAGAGAAGGAAAAGTCACACGGTTGGTGAGAACCTAATAATGCCCAGATGTAAATTTATAGTGGGTAAGATGCTCGGAAAAGATGCAGTACGAGGAACTGAGAAGGTTTCACACTCAACGATGATGATGGCTGGTTCTTCGCTTGCAAAGATCAGGAGGGAAGAAGTGTCCTCAGAAGCGACAGCACGGTCGCTAGTGACTGTAACGGCCAATTCTGGATCTGCAGACTCTGGATCAGTAGAAACACGAGAACCGCGGGATGCGGGTGCTTGGGTAGTAGAATCCTTCCTGCGGCTCCTCTTCTCTTCAGCAGCCGCTCTTCTGGATTCCTCAAAGTTCTTGGCTCAGTGTTCTCCACAGACTCTGTCACAAGCCAGCTACTGCCGCTCGTTGATCTCAATATTTGCCTGAAAGAGTTGCTGCTTAAGTTGGCCTCTGACCCTCCTGCACGGGGCACCACGATCTCTTTTGTCCTGTGAGAGTTTTCCATAGAGTATTGCTTTCGGTAACCTCAAGTTGTCCATGCAGGACAGTGGAGCTGCCTGAGCAGCCAAGTGCCTTCAATGCTTGGAAGCTGTGCCTTCCCCAGAATCTTGTTGTTGGAGACACAATCCTACCAGCTGATAGCCCAATGGGGCAGAGGTTGCATTGATGGAGGCACTCAAGCAACTGGATCCAGGCTTCAGAGCTGCATAGTAGTGTTGTGACGACGGCTGTCCTGTACAACTAGATTTTTCTTTACAGACGCAGCTGGTGGTTCTTCCACACACATTTCTGGAGGCCCCCACAGGCACTGCTAGCTCCAGCGAGTCGATTGTCAACGTCACCTACTACTATAGGGTTGTTGGAGATCATGCTGCCTAGATAGGTGAACTGCTCAACCCTGGTGAGAGGATGGTCGTCAATGGTGATCCGAGGAGGGCTTTAAACACCATGAGGAGGCTTCTGAAGGAGGACCATTGTTTTCTTCAGACTGACTGTTAATCCAAAAGCCCTAGCAGCCTTGGCGAACTGCGACTGCAGCCTGTAGCGTGTCTTCTGTGTACATGAGAAGAGCACAGTCATCTGCACATAGCAGTGCAAGAATAGGCTCTTGCATGGTTTTGGTCGGGTGAGAAGGTGGTCACTCTCAAACAGTACAATACAAAGACGTACTGATGACACATGTCCATAATTCTGAAGAGGTTTTGTGTGATAAACTGAAAAACAACAGCTTCTCAATCCAGGTTGATGAGTCAACAGATTTCACCAATAAATGTCACCTTGCAGTATTTGTAAGATTTGTAAGTGATGGTGAAATTCAAGAAAACTTTTTCTGTTGCAAACAGCTGCTTGATATATTTAATGTTTTGCCTTCATATCTGGAAACAAAAGGTCTGCCTTGGAGGCCAACTGTGTTAGCACCTGTACTGATGGTGTCCCATTAATGGTTGGCTCCATGAGAGATGTTGTTCCTCTTGTAGAAAATCCTGATGTCACAACACACTGCTTCCTCTGCTCAGCTCTGCCACTTGAATTCTACTCCCTGAATATAGCAGAGACTGAAGACTGCAGCCACCAGCAGCGAGGTTGAAGAAGATAGGGACAAGAGAAGCACAAGAGCACCTACAGGACTGCTTTGATTCAGTGGACTGGACTGTATTCAGGGATTCATCTTCAAATCTGGAT